>NW_012115010.1:2335802-2352648 GCF_000951035.1 Colobus angolensis palliatus
GTGGGGACCGGCCTCACCATGGTCCACCTTATAGCGCAGCTTCTGGATGGTGGCCAGGTTTCCACTGATGCGGTACAGCCCGTCGATGTCCAGCCCTGGGGCAGAGGGAGGCGCTGATCCCAGGTTCGGGGGTGGGGGTAGGGTGGGGCTACGGGTCCCTGCTATGATTCCCAGTCGGGGCACTCCGTACTTTCCTCCTGGACCCTGCTTCCATCCAGGGGTCTTCAGCCTGCGGTCCTGGCAGGAGACCTGCGGGCACCCCAATGCCTGCCTCCCTCACCCCCACAGCGCACGTACCGCGGGCCTCGACGGCGCGGATGCACTGCTGCACAAAGCGTGGCACCCGGCTCCTCTCGCGCTCACACAGCGCGGCCAGCGCGCAGCCGAACACCTGGTCTAGGGGAGAAGCTCGTCAGTTCCCGTCCAGCCTGCGCCCCGTCCCAGTCCCCGGGTCCCTGCCCCCTGCAGGCCTCGGGTACCTTTGATGTAGCCCTTCTCCCGCAGCGACTGCAGTGTGGGCCGCCTCTGGAGAAACTTGCGGAGCTTGTACCGGACCTTGCTCAAGTCGCTCTCCAGGCCCCCGGGGCCCACGGCGGGCGCGGCTGCCGCGGGGGAGGGCAGGACTGAGTCAGGAAGCAGCGCCGGGGCAGGCCAGGCAGGCCCCAGCAATCATCATTCCCCAGGAGAGGTCTCCTGGGAGCCCCCAGCCCATCCTGCCTTGCGCACACCTGCATTCGGCCGCGTGTCCTCGTCTTTCTCCTGCCAGCTTCCCAGGCGCTCACTCGTCCCGAAGTCCACTCTGCTGCTCTCGCTTTCCTCCTCTGGGGGCAGCTCTGCGGACTGGATTCCCATAGCCTCAGAAAGGTGGGGCCTTGAGCCAGCTGCGGGTCCTTCCAGGATGGGGCAAGGGACCCGAAATGCACTCCCAACAGTCATGGCCTGGAGACCCTTAGCGAAGAGTCCTCTCTTCCCTTAACCAGGTTAACTCTCCTTATCTCCACCAGTGAGCCTGAGAACATTCACCTCCCTTGGCTGCGTGGAGCCCTTAAGGTGCAGAGACAGTCATCCTGTTCTCCCACACCCCTTCCTATCCTGGCAACCCCTACCCACCTGGAGCCTTCTTCCTCTGTTTTACTCAGTTTCTCTAACTAGGTCAGCATTCCTCAATACGTGGCTCCCAGTTCTGAGCCTGCACCTCCAGCTGTGGCTGGAGCTCTGCCAACAACTGTACCAATATCACCTCTCTGGCTCTGGATTCCTACCTCTATTAATACAGCCAAAAGCTGCACTCAATGTTGGCTCATAGGGAATTAAGGGTCAAAAAGCCCTGGGTCATTTCCAGGTCAGTAGTTGTCAGAAAGCCCCTGTCCTAGCTCTGCTTATGCAATTGGTATTTTGAGCCTTAAAAAAATGGTCGACTATTAAAATCAATCCTTTAACAACATTTTATCTGCTAGTTTCAGCCTGCCGTTGGTTGGCTTGCAGAGTATGTATTTGGCCTTCAGCTTCCCGTGAAATGGGAAATTCCTTTAGAATGTGCCCCTACCGTCACCTGGAGAGTCTTCCTGCAGCGCCAACCCCAGGGCTGGATTCACAGACTTACAGAAGGCAGTGTCTTCAGCAGCCTACCCTGCCATCCCTGCCATTAGTGGGGGACTGCATTTACATTACCCACTGGTACCTTAGAGCTCCCTAAGCCTGAGCAGAGGGCCCCACTCACAATGGCCACCACCTCCCCACCACCCCTAGAGGCTCTGGGCTCTGCTTACCAGCTCCTGGATGCCCTGAGCAATGGCCTTATGCCAGGTGCTGATGATAGCCTCCGAGTCATGCTGAATCAGGTACTCCGAGCCATCTCGGCTCCGCAGCTGGAGGGACACAAGTCACTGGGTCATCTCTGGTACCCTGGGTCTGCCCTGGGGGTAGGCACTCAGAGCTTAATGGAGCAAGGGCCTCACCCCAGGCCAAGTGTTGGATCTTCTGCCTCGCTTAAAGCAGTGGGTGACAGCATCTCTGTGTTACAGATGAGCAAACTGAGGCTCAGCAAGTTTTAGCTGCTTCTTCATGGGCACACAGCTAGTGAGTGATGAGCACAGAGCTGCATGGCTCAATTGTCTGGTACACTTTCCCTCCCCCATCCTGCCTCCCTGCAAACCACAGAACGTGGCAGGCCTCATGCAGAGCACTGGCCTGCAAACTAGGTGAAAGAAAATTCCTATGTGAGGCCAGGCACGGTGGCTCACACCTGTAATCCCAGCACTTTGGGAGGCCGAGGCAGGCTGATCACCTGAGGTCTGGAGTTCAAAACCAGCCTGGCCAACATGGTGAAACCCCATCTTTACTAAAAATACAAAAATTAGCCGGGCATGATGGTGGGCTCCTGTAATTCCAGCTACTTGGGAGGCTGAGGCAGAAGAATTGCTTGAACCCGGGAGGCGGAGGTTGCAGTGAGCTGAGATCACGCCACTGCACTTCAGCCCGGGCGACAGAGCAAGACTGCATCTCAAAACAAAACAAAACAAAAAACCCAGAAACTTCCTATGTTGAGACCCCTGTCTACTAGAAGCAACAGTGAAAATAGGGAGCGAGGATTTGAAAGCAGATCGTGGCTGATCCCAGAGAAAGCAAGGTCTCCCCTTGCCCCTCCCCATACACACACTGAGGACTCAGAAACGTTGTCCCACCTTCTGCAGCCAGGAGTTCCCACCACTTCCCACACTCCAGCCTGGGCAGCACATCTTCTGTTAGCCCACTTCATCGTGAAGAATAAATTAAACAAAACACCAGATGGAAACTTGCCACCGCAGGACTGATGCTCAAAGCCCTCTCTGAGTTGGATGGCAGCTTAGATGGATCCCTCATCAGCCTCTGGCTCTGAGGACCCAGTGTTTCAGGTTAACGTGAATGTTTAGCTGCAACAGCTCACACCAACCCTGCCCTTTCGATTCAGTGAGAGTCAGAGACAACAGAAACTGTCTCAGACCCCAGGACACAACTTCTAGAATTAGAGTGGACTGTCTTTGGCTGTCCTTTAAAACTTATACTTGAAGACTATTTAAACTGCTTTTTAAAATAAAAAGAGGCTGGGCACGGTGGCTCATGCCTGTAATCCCAGTACTTTGGGAGGCTGAGGCGGGCAGATCATGAGGTCAGGAGATTGAGACCATCCTGGCTAACACGGTGAAACCCTGCCTCTACCAAAAACACAAAAAATTAGCTGGGCCTGGTGGCATGCACCTGTAGTCCCAGCTACTCAGGAGGCTGAGGCAGGAGAATCGCTTGAACCTGGGAGGCAGAGGCTGCAGTGAGCCGAGATTGCGCCACTGCACTCCAGCCAGGGCGACAGAACAAGACTCTGTCTCAAAAAAACAGAAAGAAAAGAAAAGAAAATGGCATATCGCATCCCCTAGCCCTCCCCTGCAAAGGATAGAAAACCTTCAAGAGGCAGATAACACAGCCTCACTCTAATCAAAGCAGACAAGAGCCCTGCTCAAGATTACCTCAGAGAATGGCTTGACAACACTTCTAAAACAATAGCCATGATTTTTGGCAGCTCTCTCAAAACATAATCAGTTCACATTTGCAAGTTTCATATAGAAGGCAAAGCTGTATCATTACATAGCAATGTATTTCACAAAATATTCACCCCCAGCCATGCCCATAATCCTAGTGCTTTAGAAGGGCAAGGTGGGAGGAGTCCCTGAGACCAGGAGTTCAAGCCTAGGCGATATAGTGAGACTCTATGTCTAGAAAAAAATTTAAAAATTAGCCAGGCTTGCTGGTGTGCACCTATACTTACAGCTACTCAAGAGGCTGAAGCGGCAGCATCACTTGAGCCCAGGAGTTGGAAGCTGCAGTGAGCTACGATCAGGCCACTGCACTCCAGCCTGGGCAACACAATAAGACCCTATCTCTAAGAACAAACAAATTAACAAAATATTTATCCTGCTGACTGCACAGGCAAATGCTAGCAGCTTTCAGGGGACTGTTGCTGAAGTTTTCTCTGACTTTGGGGTGACTAGGAAGACCTGCTATGAAAATTTCCTGGGTCCAACAAAGCTATCCATCCTGAATGATATAAAATTTGGGGCTGTCTCTTGAGGAAAACCCTGGAGCTGCCTACAGGCCACCCTGCATGGAGGGAGGATGGCCAGCAGTCAACCAGGAGGCAGGGGCTCGTGATTTCCACTCAGGCCTGCCCACCTTCCCACTGGCCTGAGCAGCACCTGCCTTCCAGTCCTTGCCAGCAAAGACAACTCAGAAAGCCCTATTCTTTAACTTTCATCAAAAGCCCATCAGTGAAGACCTTCATCGAGAACTGTTTGAAGGATATCCCTAGCCCTCAAAGTAAGGGGAGAAACATGCCTAGCAAAGGTGATGTCTCAGACCGGGCATGGTGGCTCATGGCTGTAATCCCAACACTTTGGGAAGCCAAGGTGGGTAGATTACCTGAGGCCAGTAGTTTGAGACCATCCTGGCCAACATGGTGAAACCCTGTCTTTACTAAATACAAAAAAATTAGCTGGGTGTGGTGGCAGGTGCCTGTAGTCCCAGCTACTCGGGAGGCTGAGGCAGGAGAATCACCTGAACCCAAGAGGCAGAGGTTGCAGTGAGCCAAGATTGTGCCACTGCACTCCAGCCTGGGCAACACAGTGAGACTCTGTCTCAAATAATAATAATAATAATAATAATAAAGGTGATGTCACTCCTCAATTGAACACCATGGCAGATATTGTTAGTTGATCACAGAACTCTACCCTGCCAAGCCCAGAGAAGGCTTCAGAATTCTTCTCAAGAAGGTTCCAGGCGGCTGGGCGCAGTGGTTCATGCCTGTAATCCCAGCACTTTGGTAAGCTGAGGCGGGTGGATCACGAGGTCAGGAGATCGAGACCATCCTGGCTAACACAGTGAAACTCCATCTCTACTAAAAATACAAAAAATTAGCTGGGCATGGTGGTGGGCGCCTGTAGTCCCAGATACTTGGGAGGCTGAGGCAGGAGAATGGCATGAGCTCGGGAGGCGGAGCTTGCAGTGAGCCGAGATGGTGCCACTGCACTCCAGCCTGGGTGACAGAGCAAGACCCTGTCTCAAAAAAAAAAAAAAAAAAAAAAAGGAAGGCTCCAGGCTGGGCACCATGGCTCACACCTGTAATCTCAACCCTTTGGGAGGCTGAGGCTGGAGGATCACTTGAGGCCATAAGTTTGAGACCTGCCTGGCCAACATAGTGAGACCCCATCTCTCTAAAGACTAAAATTAGCCAGATGTGATGGAATGCACCTGTAGTCCTAGTTACTTGGAAGCCTTAGGTGGGAGGATCACTTGAGCCCAGGGGCTTGTGGCTTTAGTGAGCTATGACCGTGCCACTGCACTTCAGGCTGGGCAACAGAGCAAGACCTTGTCTCTAAAAACAAAAACAAAAAATAAAAACAAAAACAAAACCCCACAAGACTCCAGACCTACTCATCAGAGTAGCTCATGAGATGAAACCAGTTTTCCAACTTTGCTTTGTAGATATCCTGGCTCTAGAACTGAATGGAGCTTGGTGAATAATCACGAAACGACGCACTCAGGTTCCTTGCAGAATTGCTTTGTCTGAGCTCAGACATGAGGTCATACTCTTGGCCTTATCATAATGATGCTACCTGAAGCAGCCCCAGATCTTGAATTAAACCTCCCTGGAGCTGTTTTGCAGGGTACCTGCCGCGTGCTTCTAGATCCCATCTTCATGGAGCTACACACAAGAAATTTAAGAGTGAAGGCTTAGGAAAAACCTTTGATTCCCTCAACATCTAGGTGGGTTTTATTATTTTTTCAACAACAAAGAGACATGCACCTGATAGCCCTTCTCTTTTCACCTCACGTAGCAGCAAAGTCAGAGCTAAATTTTCTTCAGTAACCACCACCTTAGTACATCATCTCCCCCTAATTCCTCTCCATCTTGAGTCCCATCTCTTACTTGTTTTCTGTGGTCCTGGCTTTTCAGTGAATTTGCCAGTTCACCACATGTGTTTCTGTTGTGAACTGCCTCAAACCTTCTAGGGACTGAGGTCAGGGTAAGAGTAGTTTACAAACAAGACAACATGTGGACAGTGAAGGGTGTGGCACTGGGAGTACCCTTCCTGGGTCTTCTCTCCCTTCCTGAGGGGGTAGCCTGGTAGTCTTCTCCACTGCCCCAGTTTACTCACTGGGGATGCAGTCCAGTCAGAAATGGGGCAGGGAAGGGGACCTGGGGAGAAAGAGGTTTCCCAACCAGGCCTGTCACAGTAAGCAGCCAAGGACACGGAGCCTCCTGTCTCTCTCAGGCTGGGATGAGGGCTGCCATTCTAGGCAAGAGAATTTCCTCTCCCAGAGGCACTACTCCTCACCACCCTCCAGGGCAAGGATTATTATTAACTCAACTCCTGGAGAGGGAACTGCAGAATCTGTGATGTTAGAAACACAGGACAGGTCCCCTGGGGTTGGGGGGCAGCATTGGCCTTGAGCCCCGAGAATTGGTAGCCCCAATTCCTCCCCGGTCCTCCTTCTTGGGGCTTGCCTACAGTAAGGATCCCAGAGCACTGCCAACAACTGCACCAATATCACCTCTCTGGCTCTGGATTCCTACCTCTATTAATACAGCCAAAAGCTGCACTCAATGTTGGCTCATAGGGAATTAAGGGTCAAAAACCCCCAGGTCATTTCCAGGTCAACAGTTGTCAGAGGGCTGACAGGCATCACTAAGCCCCTTCCCTCCTTCTCCCCACCCTGGCTACTTACCTCCAGCACATTCTTCCTACTGGATTTGTCTTTGGGGGCCCAGGAGAGAGTGGCCCCCCTCAGCTCCACTGTGTACTCGGGGGTGGAAAACTTGGAAGGCTGCCTCTGTGGGAGAGGGAGGAAGGTCACAGGGAGCCCTCAGCTCAGACATGTCTGCTGTGGCACTCTGACCCTATGAATAGGATGGGGTCTATGGCATGGCCAGGAAACAACTCTGGGGAAAAGAGCCCCAAGGGTTCCTGAACCCAGACCCTGATGCTTCTTAACCACAGAGCCTGCTGGCTGGCCTGTCCACTGCTGTCCACCCATCCAGGGGAGGACAGGAAAGGAGCACAGTCTGCATCCCTGCAAGCAGGTATGCCCGCCCCCAGCCTCCCTGCCCTCCAGACTGGAGCTGGCCACCCTCAAGACTGTTCCCCATCTCCAGTGGGCTAAAACTACTTGTCTTGGAGTGAAGCTGCCAGCATCACCCCCTTCCTGCCAAGGCCCAGCTCCTCTGACACTCATGGACCACTCTCTCAGACATCGTCATCTCCAAGCCAGATTAGATAGAGCAGATGGGGGCTGGGCATGTGGCTCACGTCTGTAATCCCAGCACTTTGGGATGCCGAGGTGGGCGGATCACCTGAGGTCAAGAGACCAAGACCAGACTGGCTAACATAGTGAAACCCCATCTCTACTAAAAACACAAAAATTAGCCAGGCATGGAGGCACATGCCTGTAGTCCTAGCTACTCAAGAGGCTGAGGCAGGAGAACTCAGGAGGCAGAAGTTGCAGTGAGTCGAGATTACACCACTGCACTCCAGCCTGGGCAACATAGCGAGACTCTGTCTCAAAAATAAATAAATAAATAAATAAATAAAAGCAGATGGGGTGGTCCCTGCCCTGAGGGCCTGGCCTTACCAGGCCGCCTGCAGCTGAGGTCTTTGAGTCCTTGAAGAATGTCAGGACGCCACCCTCCAGCACAGTCCAGGAGGCACTCCAGTGCTTCTTCCTAGGTGGGGGTGGGGAAGTAGGGGTGGCAGAACTTAGATTTGGTCCTGGGTTGAGGGCCCTCCTACCCCAGGAACAAGTCAGAGCTTAGGAACACAGGCTAGGGCACCCCACTATGAGGGTTAGAATCCCGACTCTAACACCTAGCAGCCAAGGGACCTTGAGCAAATCACTTTATCTCTCAGTGTCTCACATCCACAGAGGACCACTCACAAAGTTGTTGTGAGGATTAACAAGAGCCTGGCGTATAGGAAGTGCTCAGTGAACATCATCAAGGCCCACCCTGCCCCCGCCTGGGTGTAGATGGGCTCTCACCGGAGCCGCTTTCCCTTTTCTGCTGTCTTGGTGCGATGGAGCACCCCTGCCTTGTCCAACGTCTTGGTCTAAGAGAGAAAAGAGAGAGAAGGTGCAAGAGTGGGTAGTTAAGGGGTGAGCTATGGGGAGTAGAGGCTGGTCACCTGCTCAGCTGCCACTCTCTATGGTCTGAGCCCATGGCCCCACTGAACCCTCCTCGCCAGCCCCACCACCTGGCTGGGGGTAGGGGGTGATGCCTACCCTCACAGCAGCTGTGGCAGGACAGACTTCCTCCCAGCTCCCAACCTCATCCAGCTCTGCAGGGACCTATGGGGAAGACAGATATGTCCCGCCCAGTCCCTCCTCCCAGACCTCCAGAAGCCCCCCAATGCTACTGTGGTGGTCCTGCCAGGACCTCAATGGCTCCTCCCCTACCTTCTCCTCTGGAGGGCTGGCCTGGGCTGGGGTGTCATCATCCTGGCTGGATTTATGGATGCTTCGAGGGGCAGGGACAGGGACCTGGGGAGAAAGACACAGTCGTATGTGATCTCTTCCTCTCTCCCCAGCACCCCCCTTTCCCCAGGTTGTTACCTGGGGCAGCTCCCATCGAACGGAGGAGTCCTCTGGATTGTAGAAGTATGGCTTCCCGTGAGGGTCCTCCAGCCTCACCCACTGCGGGGAGAGGAACGGTCAGGGCCTCCCGCCCCGCTCATGAGAAGGGAGGAAAAGGTGCCCTCCAACCAGGTTCCAAGACAGCACCAGGGAGTCTGGAGGGGCAGGTGCAGGTGATGCGTTTGACAGGTTTAGGCTCTGTGTGGGAGCTACAATTTAGAGCACTCAGGCGACCTATTAGTGAGGAAGGTTGTGGGGAGGACTCCGAGGCTGGCCAGGTCCATCTGCCCGCTTCGCCTACCTGCTCCTGGGTGAAGTGGTTGGTGTAGAGCATCTGCTTGTCCTGGCTGATATGACAAGACCAGCCGGGGGGTGTGGTCAAGGGAGAGGTGGGGCCGGGCTCACCGAAGGAGCCCACGGGAGAATAGTCCTCCTCGGGGTAACTGGTCAGTGACTCGGGGTAGTCCGTCTCAGGGGTGGGGGGCTGCGGGGAACAGAAGGTAGAGTCAGAGGCTCTGATGGCCAGTACTGCCCGCTAGCCCTGCCGTTTTGGACCAGGCCCACCCCCTTGCCCTCTGGTCCCTGGAGCTGTGGGAGCAGGAGGTAGAGTCAGAGATACTCAGAGGTAGCTCCGCCCACCCTGGCCCCGCCCCTCACCCTCTGGTCCCTGAGGCTGTGGGAGCAGAAGGCGTCAGAGGCACTCAGAGGTAGCCCCGCCCACTCCAGCCCTGCCCCAACCCTGTGCTCCCGCGTCTATAAAACGGAGGCGGGGTCAGAAGTGCTTAGAGGTAGTCCCGCCCACTCCAGGCACGCCCTTCACGGCGGGGTCCCTGGGTCTGTGGGAGCAGGAGAAGGAGTCAAAGGCTTTCAGAGGTAGCCCTGCCCACCCATCACCACCCCTCACCCGCGTGTCCCTGGGTCTCTGGGAGCAGGAGGCAGGATCAGAGCAGCTCAGAGGTAGACCCGCCCACTCTGGCCCCGCCCCTCACCCGCGGGTCCCCGGGGCTGCCAGGGCTCAGGCCCGGCTGCATCTCGAACTCCTCCTCGGGCTCGTTCTCGGCCTCGTCCTCCCAGGCCGTCTCGCCCGTCAGCGGGTTGTAGAAGAACACTCTGCGGCTCTCCTCATCCCAGTACTGGCCCCACTCGGTCTCGAGGCTCACGTGGCTGTCCACCGAGGCAGGGGAGGTGGCTGGGCTGGCGGCACCCTCGGCAGCCTCAAAGGGCGACTCCCAGGTGGTAACTCCCGTGTCTGGATTGTAGTAGTAGGGGCGCCCGGTGCCCGCGTCCGTGTGCGTCTCCCACACTGGGCTGGGGAGGGGGACCGCAGTGGTGCTTGGCGAAGTGGCCCGGGGCTGCCTCTCTATGTTCGCGTACACGGGCTCCGGGGGGTCGTCCACCTGTGGGAGGAAAAAGGAGGAATTTTGTGTTTTCAGAAACCTTCCAAAATGCTAACAGAGGTCCCCTCTGGGCAGTGCGATTATAGGGGTTTGTTTTTGTTTTATTTTCTTTAAACTTTTCTGCAGCCTCAAAATTTTGTACAACGAAGCTTTTTAAAAATCACAGTTCTTCTGTTGACTGTGACAACATCACTAATATGTAAACTCCTTGAAAGGGGAAGCGCCTGTTTGAAGTGGCCTCTCCCTGAGCTTTAGCCCCTTGGGCGACCTTTGAAAAGTCACACTACCTCTCTGCCTCAGTTTCCTGGGTGTAAAATGTCTGCTCTGCCTACTCCGGAAATTGTAGTGAAGAGTGAATGAGGAAATGCTCTTGAAAATGCTTTGTGAAGTATTCAGTGCCCCAGATGGCTGGGTCAGTTACATTAATTTTATTTATCAATAATAATAAAATATTGATAACCCAGTTCTCACAACTGTGTACTCACAGAGGCAAGTCAGAGGTTGGGCAGGAACTGAGAAGTGGCCTGGGGCATGCCCCTGTTTGTGGTGCCCATTCAGGGCCCTGCTGCATTCTTTTTTTGTTTTTTTGAGATGGGGTCTTGCTCTGTCGCCCAGGCTGGAGTGTGGTGGTGCAATCTCGGCTCACTATAACAGCCGCCTCCCGGGTTCAAGCTGCGTTCTTAAAGCCCCATGAAGAGTTCCCACCCCACTTCCCTCCCAGCCCAGAAAGCTCTGGGACTGGACTCAGTACCGTGTCTGGATTTGGGGACTGAACTTTTCAAGGTGAAGTTTGCAGGTGTCAGAACCAATTCCAGACAAGAGAGGGAGAGAGGACAGCCAGATGGGCTGGAGAATGGAGGGGCAAAGAGAGGTGAATCATATTCCAACACCCCAAAGGAGAGTGAGGGCAGCTGGGGGTTCAATCACATAGAACATAAACCTAGCCATACTTAAGCCTCCCAGAAGAGAGGCTCTCCTGACTCACACCTCAGAGGTCCCTGCGGGCTGCAGGGCAAAGTCTAAGCCCTTAACCAGGCACAAGAGACAGTCCCCTCACCAGCCTGTGCTTCCACTATTATTTCCTGCCACTCCTTGCCCCTTCCCTTGAACTTTAAACTCCAGTAGCACCAGTTGCTAGAGGTCCCCACCTTCCCTGCTGTGTTTCCTCCAGGCCTAGGCTCATTTGCAGCCTGCCCAAGCCCATCTCCACCCCTTTTTATGCCTGGCTGACTCCAATTCCTTCGTCAGGACTCAGCTCAGGTGCCAGGTTCCAGCCTTTTCCCAAGATTCCCGCCATCGCCATGCCCCCACATTCAGCCCAGCACCCTCAGCCCCACAGAGGGACACACGACTACATTCTCGAACCCCAGGCAGCAGTATGGCATTACTACTATTTTCTTTTCTTTTTTCTTTTTTTTTTGAGACAAAGTCTCTCTCTGTCATCCAGACTGGAGTAGAGTGGTGTGATCTCGGCTCACTGCAACCTCCGCTTCCCACGTTCAAGCGATTCTCGTGCCTCACCCTCCCAAGTAGTTGGGATTACAGGCATGCGCCGCCACACCTGGCTAATTTTTGTATTTTTAGTAGAGATGGGGTTTTGCCATGTTGGCCAGGCTAGTCTTGAACTCCTGACCTCAGGTGATCCACCCACCTCGGCCTCCCAAAGTGCTGGGATTACAGGCATGAGCCACCCGGCCGATTACTATTTTCTAAGCATACACAAAACTTCAGGGGAAAGCGGATTTTCACATTTCAATTTTTGTTTTCAGAAACTTTCCAAAATGCTAACAGAGGTCCCCTCTGAGTACTGTGATTATAGGGGTTTATTTTTGTTTTGTTTTCTTTGAACTTTCCTGCAGCCTCAAAATTTTGTACTACAAAACTTTCAAAAAATCACAGAAGTTCCTCTGCTGACTGTGACGCCATCACTAAGCTGTAAACTCCTCGAAAGAGGAAGCACCTGTTCAAGGTGGCCTCTCCCTGAGCCTTAGGCAGATGCCAAAAAGAAAAAAAAATTCATTTTTCACCAAACTGATGCTAAAAAAGCAAAGCAAACCAAGCCAAAACAACAAAAAGAATAAGGAAAAGAAGAACATTTGTTCACCCAACAAAGATTCGCCTGCTCAGCGCCAGGCACTGTTCGAAGCACGGGGAATGCAGCAGTGAAGAAAGGGACACAAATCCCTCCCCGGCAGAGCTGGCACTCAAGTGCACCTGTGTGTAAATGGCAGGGGTGATGAGTAAATGGACAGCATGTCAGTGCTGATCACTGCTAAGCAAGAAAGGAAAACACTGTCAAAGAAGAGGATGTTACAGGGTGCTGGTCCCCAGGCGCCCAGGGGTCAGAGAGAGCTGGGGATCCCAGCCCATCAGTTCTTCGCTCCTCTCCCCTTCCTCTAGGCTCCTGTGAGGCTGAGAGGGGACCCTCCACCCCACTTCTCCTTTCTCTACCCCCACCACAGCCCTGATGTGGCATCCTGTAGTCCAACCACAACAGGACTCTCACTGGCCCCCAACAGAAAAGGCATCCTCCCACCTCCATGCCTTTGCTCCAGCCGTTCCCTCAGCCTGGAATTCCCTTCTCTGGTTCTCTGCCTACCCAAATCCTGTGTCTCACGGTGCTCAGCTGACAAGCCTCTCCAGGGAGAGGCCAAACCTGCTGGCACTCTGCTCACTGCTCTGGTGGGGCCCAATGGCGTTCTGCCTTGGTGGGCAGCCAGTTGTCCAGCCATCTGCCCACCTCCTCTGCCCCAAAAGGCAGGATTTTCTTGAGAGCAAGACTAAGAATAATGTAGCTGATTCCATTTGCCGCCCAGCAGCTGGGCCAATGCCCTGAAGCACACAGCAGGTCTGCCACGAACACTTACTGCTTGAGTACACAAGTCTAACCCATGCCAAGTTTCAGCAACAAACACGCCTGACATGGCAGGAGAGCCTGGAATGAGTTGAGTTTTCTGAGGAGGAAGGTTGGAGCCACAGAAACCAGGAGACTCCTGGGGAGGGCAGGATGGAAGCAGCAGGGAGAGGAAGGCAGAGGAACCAGACACACCTGCCATCCTCCCAGCTGAACCCACTGGGGCAGGGGTTGAAAGGCCCCACCAGGGGTGGATGAGCCGATAAGGAGCAGGCTCTTTGGAGCAGGAGTTTCTACTTGGCAGGCTGTGGGCTGTGGCTCTGAGTCCCCAAGTAGTCCCAGGCCAGTGAGGCTGATGGGGTCTTCACACAAAGGAACATCCCCAGCAGGTACAGAGGAGATTTGGGAGGTAGACGTTTAGGTCCCCCCAGCACGACAGGGCTGTCACAAGGAAGAGAAGACATGGTATCACGCTGCAGGGGCAGAGCAGCATTCCTCTGAAGGAAGCATTCTGAGGACTGGGGCTGCCAGAGACACAGGCTGCTTCTGGAGGTAGTAGGGGACCCTTGCTGGAGGTGACTGAGCAGAGTCTACTCCCTGTTAGGGAAGCCACAGCCCTGTGGTGGGCGTTGAACTGCAGCATCCTTGAGGCCCCTTCAAACTCTAGAACTCTCTGCAGACCCCGCGCAGTGCTGAGCTAGAGATGCCTCCTCTCCTGGCAGAGCCTCAGCTGGGTTCTGACCAGCTCCTGGGACCAGGTGCAGTCACGCCCTCCACATCCTCTGGCCTTCAAGGAGTTACAGCAGCGCCTGCCGCTCCTACCCTCCTCCTTGCTCCCGTGCGTGGAGGCCCAGCAAGACCCAGATGCAGCTCATAAGCAGGGGCCTGACCACAGAGCCAAAGGCTCTTGGGCCACATCCTAGAGACAAGAAGTGGCCTTCCCACCCCAGGCCAGAGGAGGAGCCAAGAGGGACCTGGCTGTCAAGCTCCAGGCTGCCCAGCCCCCTGGCACTTCCTTACAGTGGTTCACCCCTTGTCTCCAGTTCTCTCCCCTGTCCACAAGCAGGTGGCAGTCCTGCCACTCTTGCCCCAAGCTGACCACCTCTTGGATGGGCAGGGCCTCTAAGAAAGAAAGAGAAAAGGAAGTATGAGCCCCAACTTCCAAGAGCCTCCCTGCTCTGAGCCCCAGCTCGCGCAGCTCCTAACAGGGCTTGGGGTAGAGGTCCACGGGGCACCCCTTGACCCCAGCGTCCCCTACCTGTGCCCGCAAGGCTCGACTTTGCCTCCTAGTCACTTTGGCGATCATGTCCACCATCCTGGCCCCTCCGAGCTGCCGGGACAGAGCCCTGGGAAGGTTTTGGGGGTGGAGCCCAGGGGGCACTACCCCAGTGCTGGCACAGGGCAACAGGGAAACAAGAAGTTGCCTCGAGATGGCGGGAGGCTGAGACTCCAGCCCATTTCCTGTCAGGGCTGCGGAAGTGTTGCTTGTGTTGGGGCGGGTCGGGTGGAGGGGCCTTAGGTTGGGGGTATTTTTATGCTTCTAGAAACACCGCTGGCTGCCCCACTCAGTGCTCTAATGATCAGTGAGCCGCATCCCAGGCCCAGACATAGCCATGGTGTGGGCTGCACAGGGGAAGATCACGGCCAGACCCAGGCACAGCACAAACTGCACAGAGAGAATCACAGCTGAGCCTGTGGGGGAGGGGCGCACTGCACAGACAGGGCGGGCAGAGGGGGTGCTGAGTGCTGGGGGCCTGGGCTGGCCTGGAGTGGCTCCTGGGGCGGAAACAGGACAATGAGTGGTTGTCCACTCCCTCTAGGCCCAGGGAGGGCGTAATGGGAAAGAGGAAGCGTGTGGGGGGAGGGGAAGGGTTCCCAAAGAGGAAGGGGTCTGGGCAGATGTGATATCACAGGGAGCTGGCGTCTGGACTGTGCCAGCCCCGAGGACGACAGGAAGAATTCTGACCACACCACTCTCTGCCCGCCTGAACACCTGGGTCTGTCTCCTCCAGACTCAGTCACCAAGATGCACGTGCCTTCCCCTGCCTGCATGCCCACATGGGCCCACTCCCACTTGCGTGTCCACATACATGTACAAGTATGCCCGTGCCTGTCCCCTCTTCTCTAAGGACCCAGAGAAGAGGGCCACCAGCTTCTTCCAGGAGGAAGACTAGATCTTCTCCCTGGCCTCTCTTCCCTTCACCTCCTCGTGTGCGGTGTTAGATCCCAGCCACATGCCCTGAGTGAGAAGTTGCAGCCCCTCCTCTGAGCCCATAGGCCCATCTTGTCTTCCCTCCTCCCTTAGAAGTGCTTCCTCTCCAGGCTTAAGGGTCAGGCAGCACTAAGCCCACCAGCCCACCCCTGCTGAAGGCCACCTCCCTTCCAGGTCAGGCTCTGACCCCCGCCCTCCCACTCTAGGCCTATTCTTCCTCCTCCGGCCCCCACCCTGGCTCTGTTTTTCTCCCCTGCCGTGTCCCTCAGCCCCTCCTCTCCTGTACCCATTGTGGGCTGGGGACAAGGACCCCAAGCAGAGCCAGGCACAGTGTGAATGTGGGGCATGAGACACTTGGAGAGATCACACTAGGAGTAAGACTGGGCCCCACGCTCTGCTCTGCCCGCAAAAGCTCTCGTACCAGTGTCCCATTCCCCGTGCCTGACTCAGAAGCCCAGACCCCAGGGGTAGACTAATCCCCTCCTCCCTACCAGGGCAGAGGACAGCAGGAATCACAGAAGGTTGGAGGCCTCATGCTTATCACACACCTGACCCATCTCTCTGTCCCCACCCTGAGGCTAGGGATGCGGACTCACACACACACACACACACACACCACACACACGTGTGCGTGCATATGACAGGTCACCAAGGGATATGCAACCAGGTTCCAGAGACAGGAAGAGCCTCTGTAAATTCTAGAGAGGCCAGAAACTCTGAGCCACCAGGGAGGAGCTGGGTGGGGAGGGGAGAGAAGAGGACAGGTGTGGAGCTCAGGCCCTCAGCACTGCCCTGCAGGTAGAATGGGGGGCAGGGACTCCCTGTGGCCAGGGCCAGGAGTGTCAGTGTCAGGGCTGGGACTGCAGAATGGGCAGCCAGCAACTCACCTGGCATCTCACCTGCTTCTCTTCCCCAGTAGGAAGCTGGGCCCCCACGATGGGGGTCTCCCAGGGAGCTCCAGCCCCAAACTATAGGGACTGAACAAACTCACACAGTTCCTGCCTGCTCTTGGCCACAGAAGTTGGCCCTCAGGCCCTGTCTGGGCTTCCCTTCCCCCAGCGAGAGGAGGTGATGACCACAGTGGCTCCCCAGTGGGGTCCGCCTCCCTCCACCACACCCTCATGCCTCTGAGAGGCACAAGGGGGAGGATCAGGAGAGGTTCTAGAACAAACCAGCTGCACAACACCCCTCCTCTCCCTGCTCTGACCTCACTCTTCCCTCCCAAACCCTCATAGGAAATGCTGGGGCAGAAGCAGGTGCACTAGGAAGATACAGTCCTCTGGGGCTAGAGGCAAAATGAACGCCTCCAAACCAGGATTTGGTCCAGGAACTGACTCAGGGGCTGGTGAGGGGACATGGCGTCCTTTGTTGACTCAGTGAGTGTGCTCTGTGCCACCCAGGCCAGGTGGAGGGGGAGCCGGAAAGAATGGTGATCTTTGCCTCAAGGAGCTCAGCCATGTCCACACGACAGGTGCCTCCCCCGAACACATGTTCTCCAGGACAGAAACTGGGTCTCCCCTTAACCATCCCGTCCTGACCCAGAGCTACATGTCCAGGGGCAGGATCAGGGGAGCTAGGGGTGACCCCACAGGGTCCTGGGCCTCAGGCCTCAGTAGGCTTTGGGGAGCCGTGCCTAGCCCAGCCCTCTGAGATTCTGATGGAAGTGGTTTGGGCTGGGACCTGGGGAAAGTGTTTAATTTGAAGCCTCCTTGGGTGATTTGACTGTGC
>NW_012115010.1:2353897-2356252 GCF_000951035.1 Colobus angolensis palliatus
GACAGAGCGAGAATCCATCTCAAAAAAAAAAAAAAAGGAAAAGAAATGGCCCATGAGGGAACCTCCCAGTCAGCAAAGCCTGTAGGGATGAGCCAGGCTAGGGAGGTGGGAAAATGAGACCAAGGAGTGGTCACCTTCTGCCCACCCCCTCAAACATACCTCTGTTTGCACCCACCATTCCTTCCCCCTCCCCCAGTGGAAGGCACAGGGCCCTGCCATCCAAGCCAACGTCCCCAGCCCAGGCCTGAAGGACCCCGTAGCCTCCCACTTGCTCGGAAGTGGCCTCACTTCAAATCTCCAACCCTTCCCTTCTGACTGCCTTTGTCCCTTTCTCATTTCAACAAACTCAAGGCCTCACCTTTTTTTTTTTTTTTAGATAGTGTCTTCCTCTGTCACCCAGGCTGGAGGGCAGTGGCATGATCATGGTTCACTGCAGCTTTGACTTCTTGGACTCAAGCAATCCTGCTTCAGCCTCCCAAGTAGCTGGCAGTACCAGCCCACACCACCATGCCCAGCTTTTTTTTTTAGAGACAGGGTCTTACTATGTTGCCTAGGCTGGTCTTGATCTCAAGAAATCCTTGAGATCCTTGGGCTCAAGAAATCCTCCCACTTCAGCCTCCCAAAGTGCTGGGATTACAGGCATGAGCCACTGCACCCAGTTGGTCTCTCCATCTTAAAAAGAAAATGTTGGCTGGGCACAGTGGCTCACGCCTGTAATCCCAGCACTATGGGAGGCTGAGGCAGGTGGATCGCTTGAGGTCAGAAGTTCAAGACCAGCCTGGCCAACGTGGTGAAACCCCATCTCTACTAAAAATACACACATACACACAAAATAGCCAGGTGTGGTGGCGGGCGCCTGTAGTCCCAGCTGCTTGGGAGGCTGAAGCAGGAGAACCACTTGAACCCCAGAGGTTGCAGTGAGTAGAGATCACACCGTTGCTCTCCAGCCTGGGTGACAGAGAGAGAGTTCATCTCAAAAAAAAAAAGTTCATTTCCTGGACCCAGCTCTGCATCCCCTTTTAACAACTAATTCCTTTTTCCTTCCTCCTTTTTGAGCCAACTTCTCTGTCCCCTCACTTAGACAGCCAGTCCACTGCTGGCCTTCCACCACTTCCTTGATGACAGATCTGGTCCTTCTCTGGCCTGACTTCTCTCCAGTGTTTGCTCTTTAAAATCCTCTCCTTCTTGGGCTTCCTCAGGCCAGGCGCCCTGGTTTTCCTTCTTTTTCTCTGCTACTGCTCAGCAATTGGGCCCCAAGCTCCACCTCCTCTGCCACGGCCTCATGCTTGGTGTCTCACCTGGCTTCTCACTCCACTGCCTTGGGAGAGCCCAGCCCCACCGGCTGTAGAGGAACAACTCGCAGCAAAGTCTCCAGGCTCACATATCCCACTGCCATCTGGATGTCCTTTGTACATGTCAAAAGCTGTGTGCCCCAAATCAAATTTGTCCTCTCCCTCCTCCTTCCCCCATCTCAGCATCTGAGTGACATCTACCTCTGTCACTCAAGGTAGAATCATCCTTGCCTCCTGCTGGCTTTGCCTCATCTGACACTGAGCCCCATTGATCCCACCAGCCTAAGCCTTGCAGACCTGCCTACCAGTTCTCAGGTAACACCAGGGTTAGAGGAAGACGGAAACACTGCTGCACGGAAGCAGATACCTTGCAGGCAGGGCAATGAGTCAGTGTCCAGGCAGAAGGAAAGGGCGGGGCTCTTCAAGGGAGATTGAAGAGACAGCCAGATGCAAGGCATGGCCTTGGACGGGATCCTGAACCAAACAAACCAGCTGTGAGAGAGATGTTTTAGGATAAGGCAGAAATCTGACGATGGCTTAGGTCATAGATGATACTAAGGAATTATTGTTAATTTTGTCAGATATACTAATGATAGGGTGTTTATGGAGAAAGACATCACTTTTCAGAGATGCATGCTGAAGTTTTCAGGTGTGAAATATATCTAGAATTTATAATTCATCAGCAATAAATAAAAATAAACATGGCAAATATTGTTTTTTCTCTTTTCTCTCTTTTTTTTTCTAGTAGAGCAGCTAGCAAGATGCTGGCTCCTTGCTATTGTTAAATCTAGGCAATAGGTAATTGTATTCTTTTTTTTATTTTTTATTTTTTGAGACAGAGTCTAGCTTTGTCACCCAGGCTAGAGTGCAGTGGCGCAATCTCGGCTCATTGCAACCTCTGCCTCCCGGGTTCAAGCAGTTCTCTGCCTCTGCCTCCTGAGTAGCTGGGATTACAGGCGCCCACCACCATGCCCAGCTAATTTTTTGTATTTTTAGTAGAGACAGGGTTTCACAATCTTGGCCAGGCTGGTCTCAAACTCCCAACCTTGTGATCTGCCTGCCT
>NW_012115010.1:2357114-2372739 GCF_000951035.1 Colobus angolensis palliatus
GCCTGAGTGACAGAGCAAGATTCTGTCTCAAAAAAAAAAAAAAAAAATTATTTTTACTTTTCTTCATGTTGGACATTTTCTTTTATTTAGTTTTAAATTTAAAATGTATTTACTTATTTTTAATATCGAGGCAAGGTCTCACTGTGTTTTTCAGGCTGGTCTTGAATTCCTGAGTTCGAGCAATCCTCCCGCTTCGGCCTCCCAAAGTGCTAGGATTATAGGCATGAGCCACCAGGCCCAGCCTATTTGGACATTTTTATAATAAAAAGTAAAAAAAAAAAAAAATTCCCTCAAACTTTTTTACTCTTCTCCATCCTCACTGTCGCTACCATATAAGCGTGTGGTCTCGGCTATTTGGGAGGACGAAGTGGGAGGACTGCTTGAGCCCAGGAGGTTGAGGCTGCAGTGAGCCGTGATCGCACCACTGCACTCCAGCCTGGGTGACAGAGCGAGACCCTGTCTCAAAAAAGAAAAGAAAAAAAGTTGTTCATTATTTCTCCTCTGGAAACAGACTGCCCTTCAGCTTCCCCTGCTCCCGATGTGTGATAAAGTAGTTCCTCTCGCTTTTAGACACAACTCTGGAGCTGGCATTCTGGGAATAAGGCCACTTCAACATGCTCTGTTCCCCTCTGCTCCCAACTGCGACCTGCTACTGCCTAAGTCAAGCAGAGGCTGGGGCAGTGGGTGGGTGGGACCTGGCTGGCACAGGTGAAAGGCTGTGTCTGAGGTGGAGGCTCCCAGGGGAACCCTGGGGCAGGCTGGCCCATCATGGCACCCCAGGCAGAAGGCAGGGTGGTTCTTGTATCCTTGTGCCCAGGAGCTCAGGGGTCCAAACAGGTGGGCCAGGTAGTCTCTACCCGTAAGGCCAGGGCACCAAGGAGATAGGGAGAATTCCTGCTGGTGTTTTGACATCACGGATGTGCCATGCCTAAGGCCCACTGGCAGAGACCACCATCCCTTCTCCACTCTAGGCTCCCCCCCACCAAGTGGGGTGCTTCTGCAGCTCGACCCCAGCTCTGGGGAGCAAAGACATATAAACTCACTCTGTGACAGCTCAGCAGGGGGAACAGACAGAACCACCAAACCAGCTGCCGCCACCAGACCCCAGCACAGCCGGGACCCAGAGCGCACTAAACAGGCCACCACCACCAGACCCCAGCACAACCGGGACCCAGAGCGCACTAAACAGGCCACCGCCACCAGACCCCAGCACAGCCGGGACCCAGGACGCACTAAAGATGCCGTCACAGGTGATGGGGAAAGACAAACTTGTCAGTGAAAGGCCACAGGACAACTGACTGCCCATCCAGAGATAAACAAATAAATAAACACGTATATAAACAAGGGAGGGTCCACATCTCACTCTGTCCGTCCACAATAACCCTCAAAGGATTAAAGATTTAAATTTTTAAAAATGAAGCCATAAATATAATCAAAGAAGAAAACAAAATCTAATATGCTGTATGTATATACATATATATAAGCCTATATATTTTATGTCTATATATATAAAAGACTTCAATATGCTGTACGTATATATAAATATATATAATATAAACTATGCTCTGTGTGTGTGTATATATAAAAGACTTAAATATGCTGTATGTATATATATATAAAAGACTTTGTAACAAAGACTGAAAATATAAAAGCCATAAAATAAACGAGTGATACATCAGACTTCATAAGTACACTTTAAGAAAACTTGCATGGCAAAATAATGCTATTAACAGAGTCAAAAGACAATCAGGGTGGGGGAGGGAATTACGACTGGTAATAACAGACAAAGGGCTATTTTCTCTAGTATAGAAAAAGGTACTATAACTCAATAAGAAAAAAAACCAACAACCCAATACAGAAACAGGCAAAGGATATAAGTAGACCATTCACAGAAAAAAAAAAGGGGGGGGGCGTGGAACAAACAGCCCTTAAATATATGAAAAGATAATCTTATTGGAAAGAGAAATGCAAATTTAAAGTACCTTAAGATAATAGATTTTATGGTCAGGTTGGCAGAAAACAAAAGTTTGACAACAGTCAGTTGGCAAGGCTTTGGGGACTAGACACTCTAATTTGTGTTGGTGAGGGCAAATTGGTATACGCCTCATGGGACATACCCATCAAATATCTATTATTTACCTTTTGACCCCAAAATCCCACTTCTGGAATTTTTCCTACTTCTACCTGTACATATGTAAAAGGGTATTCATTATGGCATTGCTGTAACAGCAAAAAATGGGAAACATTCTACGTGCCTGTAAACAGGAGACTGGTAAAATGGATTATCTGTAGTTGTAGGGAAGGAGACACAACCTCTCTAGGTACAATCTCCAAGATACATTGTCAAAGAAATAAATAAAACAAAAAGTAAACAAGGTTGTTTTTTTGTTTTGTTGTGTTGTGTGTGTGTGTGTTTTAACCTTGTTTTACACACAGGACGGTGTTGCTTAAGAGAGAGAAAACTAAGTAATCAGAGTCGTAGTCATACTTGTTTGTACTCAGAAACTTTGGAAGAATTAAGAAAGAATGAATGAAAGGGGTGACTTTTGAGGTGAGGGAGAACAGAGCAGGGAAACAGGGTACATGTGAGATTTTTACTATAGACTTTAAAATATTGTTTTGATTTTAAAAATACTTGTAAATATACTACCTAGTAAAATAAATTCAAGGCTATTGGCAAAACAGAGGGCTGGAGAATTGAATACAAACTCTTTTTTTTTTTTTTTTTTTGAGACGGAGTCTCGCTCTGTTGCCTGGGCTGGAGTGCAGTGGCCGGATCTCAGCTCACTGCAAGCTCCGCCTCCCGGGTTCCCTCCATTCTCCTGCCTCAGCATCCGGAGTAGCTGGGACTACAGGCGCCCACCACCTCGCCCAGCTAGTTTTTATTTTTTTTTTGTATTTTTTAGTAGAGACGGGGTTTCACCGTGTTAGCCAGGGTGGTCTCGATCTCCTGACCTCGTGATCCGCCCGTCTCGGCCTCCCAAAGTGCTGGGATTACAGGCTTGAGCCACCGCGCCCGGCCAAATACAAACTCTTAAGGAGACTCGAATCAAGCAGAGTTTTTAAAAAGGACTGATTTTGACCGGGTGTGGCGGCTCACAACTGTAATCCCAGCACTTTGGGAGGCTGAGGTTGGCAGATCACGAGGTCAAGAGATCGAGACCACCCTGGCTAACACGGTGAAACCCCATCTCTACTAAAAATACAAAAAATTAGCCGGGCGTGGTGGCGGGCGCCTGTAGTCCCAGCTACTCGGGAGGCTGAGGCAGGAGAATGGTGTGAACCCAGGAGGCGGAGCTTGCAATGAGCAGAGATCGCGCCACTGCAGCTCAGCTTGGGCCACAAAGCAAGATTCCGTCTAAAAAAAAAAAAAGAAAAAAAAAAGACATTTTTAGAATTCATTGTAGTAGTTGAAGGAGAAGAAATTCACTCTTGAGATTCAAATTTGCAGCCTGGAAGGTCAAGAAGAAATATCAAACCTCAGAGAAAAGTACACCAAGAATGAAATAAAGACGCCAAAGATAAACGGGGGACCCAGTCAGGAGTGCTCATATGCAAAGGAAAGGAAAGGTGGTGAAAGAAACAATAATCAAGCAACAGGACGAGCACGGTGGCCCACGCCTGTAATCCCAGAACTTTGGGAGGCGGAGGCAGGCAGATTGCTTGAGTCCAGAAATTTAAGACCAGCCCGGGCAACGTGGCGAAACCTTGTCTCTCCAAAAACTACAAACAAAATTAGCTGGGCGTGGTGGCGGGCGCCTGTATTCCCAGCTTCTCAGAAGGCTGAAGTGGAAGGATCACTTGAACACAGGAGCTCGAGGTTGCAGTGAGCCGTGATCGTGCCACCGCACTCCAGCCTGAGTGGCAGAGTAAGACCTTGTCTCAAAAAAAATAAAAAATAAAGAAACAAGAATCAAATCAAGTAACAAATAGATGTTCCTAAGCTGAAAAAAGACCAGAGTCTACAGAGTGACAGGTTCTGTAACTTCCAGATGAGGGTGCTGAGAAAAGAATCCCCATCAAGGAATGTGCTAAAGAATATGTGTTTGATTAGGAACCCCAGAGAAGAGACAGCTGCCAGTAATGAAATGGAAAGTGTAATGGAGAGGAATGGAATGAAATGGAATGTGGAATGGAATGGAATATGGAATGGAATGGAATATGAAATGAAATGGAAAGTGTAATGGGAAGAAAAAGGAAATGGATAACCAGATCAGAGGGAAAAAACTGCAAGGTAAACCAATAAATGTAAAATAAGCCAAAGGTAATCAAATCAAGTACAGTAGATCAACTGTTAAATGAAATGTGAACAGATTGAATTCTCCCACTAAAAGACAAAGAGTCAGCTTGGGTTTAAAAATGCAGTGATAGGCTGGGCGCAGTGGCTCACACCTGTAATCCCAGTACTTTGGGAGGGTGAGGCAGGTGGATCACCTGAGGTCAGGAGTTTGAAACCAGCCTGACCAATGTGGTGAAACCCTGTCTCTACTAAAAATACAAAAATTAGCTGGATGTGGTGGCGTGTGCCTGTAATCCCAGTTAATCAGGGGGTGGAGGCAGGAGAATCACTTGAACCCAGGAGGTGGAGGTTGCAGTGAGCCAAGATTGTACCACTGCACACCAGGCTGAGTGACAGAGGAAGACTCCATCTCAAAAAACATACAAACAAAAAAAACATGAAAATAACAAAAATACAGTGGTGATGGGCAACATGAAGAAACTCCATCTCTACAAAAAATACCAAAAAAAAAAAAAAAAAATTAGCTGGGCATGGTGTCATGCCGGCTTGTGGTCCCAGGTTCTCAGGGTGCTGAGGTGGGAGAATTGCCTCAGCTAGGGAGGTTGAGGCTGCAGGGAGCCATGATCACACCATTGCACTCCAGCCGGGGCAACAGAGGCAGACCCTGTCTCAAACAAAACAAAACAGTGATGTGACATACGCAAGAAATTAGTAGTTTCAAAAAATGATAATGGTAGAAAATAAAATAATGCTAAGCAAGTGCAAAAAAAAATAAAGTAAAATAAGAAGTGGTCATATTAACAATAGAAGGGCGAAATTTAAGGCTAAGCACTATAATAGGATAAAGAGGGACACTGTGTAATGATAGAAAAGCACAATTTGGGGCCGGGCGCAGTGGCTCAAGCCTGTAATCCCAGCACTTTGGGAGGCCGAGACGGGCAGATCACGAGGTCAGGAGACCATCCTGGCTAATACGGTGAAACCCCGTCTCTACTAAAAAATACAAAAAACTAGCCGGGCCAGGTGGCGGGCGCCTGTAGTCCCAGCTACTCGGGAGGCTGAGGCAGGAGAATGGTGTAAACCCAGGAGGCGGAGCTTGCAGTGAGCTGAGATCCGGTCACTGCACTCCAGCCTGGGCGACAGAGCAAGACTCCATCTCAAAAAAAAAAAAAAAAAAAAAGAAAAAGAAAAGCACAATTTGTACCGACAGAACACTTTAAATCTGCATGCTCCCAACAGCACCGTAGTTAAATATAAAAAGCAAAAACTAGGAAAAGCACCAGAAGAGCTTTATAGAGAACATTTGAGTGGAAGGTTTAACATAACACATCTCTATCAGAATTAGAGTAAAAGACCCCTGCCCCCAAGCAAAGGATACAAAGGAAATGAAAGTTTGACTAATATAATCAATAAACTTGATTTAATGCAGATAGTACCTTATATCCCTTAAATAGAAAATATGCATTTTTCCGGCCAGGTGTGGTGGCGCACACCTGTAATCCCAGCACTTTGGGAGGCTGAGGTGGGTGGATCACTTGAGGTCAGGAGTTCCAGACCAACCTGGCCAACATGGCAAAATCCTCTCTCTACTAAAAATACAAAAATCAGCCAGGCATGGTGGCACACACTGATAATCCCAGCTACTGATAGGCTGAGGCAAGAGAATCGCTTGAACCCAGGAGGTGGAGGTTACGGTGAGCTGAGACCACGCCATTGCACTCCAGCCTGGGCGACAGGGTAAGACTCCATCTCAAAAAAATAAAATTAAAATTAAAATTAAAAAAGAAAATATGCATTTTTCTTACATGTCTATGAAAAACTAGAGAAATCATTTACTTGGTCACAAAGAAATTCATAATAAATTTTAAAAGTGGAGAGTTTACACATCTGGAGAAAATGAATGCTTTCCTAGTAAAATATAAAATGGCCAAAATTAACCAGAAGGTGAGTAGAAACTTAAATAAACTAATTACCACTGATGAGAAAAAAAATCTGCCACTGAAAAAGGCACCAGATCCAGAGGGTTTTACTAGAGGGAACTGTAGAAACCTTTTGAATTCATCTCTGCCAACACCTTCCTCCTCCAGGAAGCACTCCTGGATTTCCCTCTTACCAACAAGATTCTGGGAGGGCGGCTCCTCCAACATGCCCCCAACAGCTCTTTGCAGACGCGTCATATCATATCATATCTGCCATACCATAACTGCCATGCCATACCATATCATAACTGGATCTGCTATTCAATTTCTCCTGGACAGTAAGCTACCTGAGGGCAGGAACCATCCTTTATTTTTCATTGCTCCCTAGTCACCAGTACAGCAGCTGACATTCACTGACTAGGTGAATACGGTAAATGGAAAAGCAGAAGGCACAATCGTCATTACTCTGTGATGTCTCTACAGAAGCTGCCCGACATACTCATAAGAAGGCAGAATAAATGGGAAGAAACCAACAGGCTAACAGTCATTCGACTGAGATGTCCTCCTATTATTCAAATATTTGTAATGGAGTTAAGCGATTTTTATAGGGAGGGAGTAGTAATTTATACATTTAACTGGGCCAAGGAGGAGAAAGGAAGGGGGAGGCTGGGAGGATTCTGCAGGCAGGCTCTTCTGCTACCTCTGCTTCCTCTCTCTGGCCCAGTCCCTAGACAGACATGGAAGCCTGGACAGGGGCCCCTGTCCCCCTCCCTTCATGCCTCACAGGGGACCCCCAGCCAGGAGAAGGCAAGGAGGCAGGGTGGGCACCCGCAGGAGCCTGGGCTGGATAGAAAGATCCTGCAGGCCCAGGCAACATCTCTGGAAGTTCCCTCAACACTAGAATCCTTCTGCAATCTGGAAACACAGCTTCCCAAATTTTAGCAAGAGCACCTGTGCCCCTGTGCCCCAGAGCCCTAGTCCTGGCAGCCCTGTTTCCCTTTCAATATGAACCAACAGCCGCTGACCTCTCACTCCCCAGCACAGATCCAGCTCCGAATCTCCCCATCATCCAGGCATGGAGCCCTGGCCACATTCCTGGTTAGCAGCTGCCCCCTGGTCATGATCATGGACCTTCCCATTCCCCAGGGCCTGGCACTGACCACCCATCCAGGCTGGCATTCAGTACGATGCCCACCCTTCCCTGTACTGGACACAGTCAGCTCTAAGAGGGACAGAGAAAATAGGTCTATGGAGCTAAGCTATGAGGATGCAAAGGCCTAAGAATGATATAATGGACTTTGGGGACTTGGGAGTGAGGGAAAGGGTGGGAGGGGTGTGAGGGATAAAAGACTCCACACACTGGGGACGGTGCACACCACTCGGGTGACGGGTGCACCAAAATCTCAGAAATCGCCACTAAAGAACTTATCCATGTAATCAAACACCACCTGCTCCCCAAAACCATTGAAATAAACATTACAAAAGATAGGTCTAGAGTGAGGCCAACTGCTGAGTCTTGGGAAGGAAGTGAGGGGCAGGTGGGCTTGTCCTGGGGCCCATCTCAGGCCCCTGGGGGCTGAAGGGAGCCAGGGACTAAGAGGTGAGAACCAGGCACAGGCTCCAGCAAGACCCCAAGAGATCATGGGGCCTGCAGGGGAGCCGGGGGGGGTGAGGGTGGTGGGCAGGGAGATCTCTGGGGGGAAAGCAATGTGGGGTGAGGGTGGGAGGGGGACCCAAGAAGCTGCTGTCTCCTATGTCAGGTCCTAGGCAGAGGGCTCCTGGGACAGCCCGGGGCTGCAGGCGAGCCACTGGGAGGGAACTGGGTCAGGTGTAAAGAAACCGGCAGAGCCACCCCAGGGCGGCTGCCCCAGCTGGGGGGTGGGGGTGGGGGTTGCTGGAGGAGGGAGTGCGATCAAGGGGCTAGCTGGAGTCCCCTCAACTTGGCCTCAGCTTCCTGCTGTTACCAACTCCCCTTGCCAAAGGCCACCCCTGAACGGGAACAGGTGGGTCTGTCCCAAGGCCAGTTCCTTTCTCTCAATCACAGTGGCTCCGGCTGCCTGGGTGCTGGGCCTGGATCCAGAGAGGAGGGGCCCCCAGGTGGGTTTTAGGATTCGGGAAAGGGAGGGGATAGTGGGGAAACTGCTGTGGCCACCCTCTAGTCCCCCAGGGGCGAGGGCTCACTCACAGTTCCCAGCAGAGGAGGAGGAATGAAGGCCCCAGGCTCCTTCCAGTCGGGGCTGCCAGCTCAGGTGCGGCGCCTCCAGGGCTGCTTGTATAAGAAGGTGCAGCGGCCTGGCTGGAACTTCCCTCCCAGCGGCCAATGCTCCAGCAACAGGGGCGGGCTCCAGGCCAGCTCCACCTGCCTGGGCCTTCCCACCCTGGGCGGGGATGGTGACCGCACCCTGAAATCCCAGAGTCAGGACCACAGCCACGGGAAGAGTCCCAGAGTCAGGACCACAGCCACGGGAAGAGTTTCAGAGTCCCCTTTATTGCACTGGCTTTGGACTGGCTTCCCAGGGCTTCCTGAGTGGCCTCTTTGGGGGAGGGGAGGAGTCATCCCTGCTTACCTCCCCTGTCTCCCTCGCTCCCCTCTCAGAAGGGTTTGCTTCTGCCCTCTCCTGGGCAGCAAGAGAACAGGAGATGCCCCTCTCCTGGGACATCAACTCTTCCACAGCAGGGCTGGGCACACAGGATGCTCAGAAGAAGGAGCACATGCCGGCCTTCAGCTTGTACTGTTCTTGCCGAGGGGAACGTGGTGGCCAACCCTAAAGGCCACCAGGCTGAAACTGAACCTGATGGCCAGGGTGGGGCTTTGGGTCAGGGGGCCTGGAACTGTCCTGGACACAGCCACTTCCTGGCTGTGTGAGCTTCATCCTGTCACTAAACCTCCCTGAACCTCTGTACTCAGGGCAAATGGAGGTGCCCATGCCTGCCTTCCAAGCTGCTGGGAGCTTAACCCTGGGTACAAGCCTTTGAGCAAGAGCCCACAGGATACTTAGCCCCTTGGGACCGTGTCTTACCACAGTTTGTCCCCAGTGTCCAGCATGGTGACCAGCCCACCCCAAGTGCTCAATATGTGCGACTAGAGTGCATGGGGAGTGGCAAGGCTGTAAAACACCATCCATGGCATGAGCTCCTCTGTTCTGGGGGTCCCTGGCCCTGCCCAGTAGCCTGCCCTAAGCCCTGAGCTGCTGCCTGACAGACGGGCGTCCCCACACACTCCCCAGTGCCCCCATGCCACTGCCATCCCCACATCCTGCCCCCTCTGTTCTGCACCCACTTTCTTCTGAGATCCCTTCTCAGCAACGACCTCCTCCCCATCTTCAGCCTCCCTATCTCCTGCCCACCCACCTGAACCTGGGGACCACGTTTCCATCCATGACCTACACCCCCTCTGGGCACACTGTGTGTCTCTCCTGCCCGTTGTCCACACGCTCAAACTGCACACTCACTTCTCTCTTGACCACTACCCTCTGCCTTCAGCACCCCCCTGACCAGCTGAGCTTCTAGTGGCCACTTCGGATAAGTGTCATATGGCCTTTCTCTCACATGACCTTCCTGTGCGTAACTTCTTCTGGACACTTCTTAGCCTCTGAGCCAGCACTCTCATGCTTCTCTTCCCTTTGTCTGGCACCTAAATCCAGGAGGCCCCATCTTTTCTCCACCCCGCTCCTCCCCAAGTCATCCCCCCCTCAGTAAGCAGCACCACTGTCTGCCCACGAATGCCAGCCGTGAATCTAGAACTCAACCCAATTTCCCTCCTACCTCCCTCGGCCCCCAGACCCTGCCCATCCACCTCCCAAACCTCTGTTACCACCACATGCCCACGAGACCACCAAGACATTTGGCCATTCTTGAAGCCCTGGCCACAGGGATTTTTTTCTCAATCCCACTCCTGTCTCTGCTAAAAGCCTTACAGCAGCTGCAGGATAACATGCACATTCTTGGCAAGGGCCCATGAGGCCCTGCCCGGGTGGGTACCCACTCTCAACCCCATGCTCCACTCTGAGCCCCGGCCCCGTGTCTTCTTTTGCTGGCCTCCTATCCAAGTGGGTGAGTCCCCTAGGACCGTGGCTGTGCCTCAGTCCTCTCTAGATCCAAAGGCTCACCAGGGCTTGGCAGGTATTTAGCTAGTTCATGCCTAATAAACAAGTGAATGGGCCTGGCGGGTCATGGTGAGTAAATGCCACCTGGGACAACTAAGAGCAGGGGTGGGGTTCCCTTGGAGGGCAGAAGCAACTCCCTACCCTGGACTTTGTTGGGGGTGGAGCACCAGGGAGACCCACAGCTGCCTCTTGAATAAAGCTCCGTGCAGGGAATGTGGTTTTATTGCACCCATTGCACAGAGAAGGAAACAGGACCAGAGATGCAAGGTGACTTGTGGAGGTCACACAGTGAATTAGGGCCACAGGCGGGGCCAGGGAGCTGCCTGTCTCTGGCCAATGTCCTAGCTCCCCCCTGGGTAAGTCCCCTACCCCCATCACCGGTGCCCCTCCCTCCATTGCAACTGGGAACCTGCTGGGAGCTGGAGGAAGGATGGGTAGAGGGGCCACCTGGCAGGCGCTCTGGCAGCCGGGGTGATCCGTCTTCTCAGGAGATGTCAGGACCTGGGCAGTCTCCTTCCTCTTTTGTCCTGGGGCCTTGGGTGTTGGCCCTTGGGCAGACCTATAGAGCCCTGGCTCATAGGTAAAGGGCTGCCACACCTCTGACCTCCTCAACATACACTCTCTGTGCATTCTGTTTGAGCCAGACCCTGGGCCAGATGCGAGGTTCAAAGAGCAAGGCCATTCCCCCACCTCCAGGGACTCCGCTCAGATGGGCAAGCACCCTCCCACCGTCACCAGGACAGAGAATGTGGAGAGGCCCGGAAGTGCGCCACCGGGAACCTGCGCAGGAAACGGAGGGGTGCTGCGAGGGAAGAGCGCTGGGATCCAACCACCCATCCCAGAGAAGCTGCCCGGCCGCCTGGCAGGGGCGCGAGACAGGAACCCGACGCGGTGCCCAGCCCCGCCCGCCAGGTGCCGTTCTCCACCCTGGCCACAAGGCGGCGGGCTGCCGCTGCAGAAGCCCGAGGGACGGCGGCGGAGACCAGGGGAAGCCAAACGAGGACGACCCAGTCTGGGTGGACCCCCTGCTGCTGCCAAGCGCTTCGAAGCCTTACCTCGTTTAAGGCTCACAACCCTAATCCTTAAATATTGTGCTTACAAATATTACAAATATTGTGCCAAAGGACGCTGGGTCTAGGGGAGCGTCCTCGCGTGTAAGTGGCTGTCAGCAGCTGGCAGGTGACCCAGCAGAGTCCAGTTCCCCTTTTCCCTAGTCTCAAAACCTGAGCTCTGCATTGCAACCAGACGGGCAGAGGGAAGACCCAGCAGCGGGCCTACGGAGGGGTGTCTCCTTCGTCTGGGCATCCCAGACTCAGTCCTGGCACACGGTGGGCATCAATGTTCATGGTAATGACATCAGGCACAGCGAAAGAAATCAGGGGCTCCCAAGGTTCAGAGGTCATCTGTCCACCCCCTCCCTTTGGGCTGAAGAACAAACTGAGACCCTGAGTGAGGAAGGGAACTGCCTCTGGATCATCACACTACACGGCCGGTGGCAGATGGCAGAACGGTTCTGAGCATCCTTTTTTCCCCTCGGGCTGCCCCTCCCTGAAAAGTTCCTAAAGTTCAAAATGTCAGGGTCGCCCAGAGTGTTCTGAGGATGTAAGACGTGCTCTATTTTCGATTTCCCAGATTAACACAACTGGACTCTGAAGAGGGGGGAAAAACAACCTCACTTAACCGGACGTCTTTCTGAAACAAACCCATCAAGAGTTCTTTAAAAAAAGGAATTGAAATGCTGGAAGCACCCTGAAAGGGAAGCAGACGCCTGACTTTCACATCCACCCTCTCATCTGACCCCAGGATCCTGGGAGACGGGCAAGGCGGTTGAGCTGGGGCAGGCCAGCAACCCCCGGTTCTGTGCCCAGATGCGCTTCGGAATACACAACAGCTGGGACTTGGAAAGATAATATGGGGCACACACCTGCTATAGGTTATACAACCTCCCAGCAGGGCTTGGGGCAGCAGCAGACCATCGAGCTCATTTCCTTTTCTGCAGCGAAACATGAATATTTACACAAGTGCGATAAATACAGACCATCAACAGCCTCACATCAGTTCAAGCGCAATTTTGCCACCAATTGGATTACGAAAACCCTCTGGGCTTCCAAGGAACTTTGGGAATTGCTGTTGAGGGACTGGGGGCCTGCACCGCTCCCGTTTCGCGGTTGGGGAGAGGGCGCTCATCCGCAGTCTTCAGACAGAGGTGGGCGTCGTGCCCGACACTGAGCGGAACGGGTCTCCTCGAGCCCCGGCTCCGTGCGGACGCGGTCGCCAGCGCGCCTCCCCGCCTCCGCGTCCCCCTGTCCCCGCTCCCGGGGTGGTACCTGCTCCGCTCTCTCCTCCCGCGGCGGGCCGTGCACGTCCTGGATGACCTCGTAGACGTTTTCTGAGTCGCTGCGCGCCAGGGGCCGCGGGCACACCCAGGAGCCCGCCACGCTGCAGGCCTTGAAGCTGCCGCTGCTTCCTAGGAGGCCGCAGGGAGGCGAGACGGCGGCGCGCGCCAGGTCGTCCAGGGACTGCGCGGGCCGCACGGGCGCCGCGGGCCGCAGGTACAGGCAGGTGGGCAGGCCGGGCGCTAGGCTGCTGCGCTGGGTCGCGGCGCCGCGTTGCGCAGGGCCGCACAAGGAGCTGGCTCGGCCTCTGGGCTCCGCGGGGGCGCCGTCGGGGCCCGTGGCCGCTGCCGCGCTCACAAACCGGTAGTCATAGGCCAGCGGCTCGGGGGCCGCGGGGCCCGGGTGGGGACCTGGCGGCGGGGCGGCGGCAGGGTTGCCCAGTGCGGGCAGCTCGCGCACGTACTGCGCGGGCAGGTAGAAGGGGCGGCCACCAGGCTCACGCCGCACGTGCCACCAGTGCTCGGTGCTGCGCCGCAGCAGCCGGTAGCGCTCATTGGGCCGGATGGCCACGCGGCGCCCGTCCTTGCCGGTGTACTCGAAGGGGTGCTCCACCAGCACGTACACGTCCCCCTCCACGTCCGCCGCCATCGCGGCCGCTGCGTTTTCCTGCAGGCAACAAGAAGGAGGGCCGCGGAGGTCAAGACCACCTAGCCCGGGATAGCCCCGCACTCGGGGACAGACTTGGGTTCGAGTCCCGATCCTGCACTCGCCGTTCGCCTTCGGGCCTGTTTTCCCATCTCTAAAATGGCAACTTGCATAAAATCACATCTAAGGCTTCCATTCTTACACTCAGTGCCGGAATTAGGACAACCCCTTCGTTCCGTGGGGTTGATTATAAGATTTGGCCCTTGCTTCAGTCCTGCCCTGGGGAGATTGTGAGTAGTCTTGGTCCAAATCGACTAGGAGGGAAGCCTTGGCTTTAAAACAAGGGGTGATTGCCTGCTCTAAGGTTGACACCACGCTTGCCTAAGAGTTGACTGAGCCTTATTTTTCCCGTCAGTTAAGTAGGAAGAACATCCCCTTTACTGCCGCTACCCGGCCCTGTCCCACCTGGAGAATCCGCAGAGGGTCTCCTAGCACTGCCTCCCTCCAAGAGCTTGCGCCCCGACCCCCTGGTCAGAGTTGGGATGCGAGCTCTGCACAGCGCCCAGCGAACAGCTCTACCTGGGGGCTGTCCCTGCCCCGCTTAGTCCAAGGGCCTTGATGTAGAGGCCTCTGCTGCCAATGCGGGGGAACCGGTTCTCTCGGTTTCTCTTTCCTTCTCCAGCTGCATCACCGCAGACGTGAGCCCGAGCCCGACCCGCCCAGCCCGGCCCGCACCGCCCCCTGCTCTCTGGCTCTCACGCCGCCTCCTGAGAAAGGCCCTGCCCCTGCGGCCTGCCCACCTGCCCTGTGACCTCTACAGTGTCCCCACGAGAGTGGCTCCTGGAGAATGCACTCTGAGACAGTGACTATCAGTGCGGAGTCCCACAGCAGGGTCCCCCAAACCTCTCTGGAGTGGTGGTCACATGCCCCGCTCCCGCCCTGGCTCCCGGGTGTCAGGGATGAGGGAGAGCCTAACTAAATCTGCCTGTGCCCCTCCACCAAAGCCATGAGTCGGTGGTCTTCTCCGGAAGTGCATGGCCCATCCAAAGTCCCACACTGACCACACTTCCTCCTGCCCCCTAAGCTGGCCAGGACCCGAGGCCAGGAGACCGCCGCTTGCCGAGGCAGAGGGACCAAAGGAGCAGGGTCCAACCGGGGCCTCTGCAGGGCTCCTTTGCCACTTTGTCAAGCGTTCCTCGAGGAGGAAAGGGAGTAAACTGAGTCACTAAGCACATTGGGCCCTGGAGGCGGGGTCATCGAGCTGCCCAGAGCTGAGCCAACAAACCCCAAGGAGGACACTCCCCCAGCGCCCCTTCCCCCCGGACCCCGCAGCGCACTCACGTCGGCTGGGCGGGCCTCAGGGAGCCCATGGGCTGGGTGGGCGGAGCCGGCGGTGGCAGCAGGTTAGGCCCCTACCATCGCCCTGGGCGGGGTTTCCAGGGGCGAGGCCGGAGAGGCTGCGCGGAACCGGAGCTGGCAAGTGGAGCGAAGAGGGACAGGGACGCTCAGGAGTGCTGTCACCGACACCCAAAGCAGCCGTGTCTGGGCGGGGCGAGGAGGAGCCTGAATGCCTCTGCTGGGGACCTCGGGGGGCATTGGGACGAGGCCCAGAGCAGAAGGCCGGGACCCGGAGCCGCGACGGCTGCGTCTGAAGGGGCACTGGCGGGTCGCGAGTGGAGCCCAAGGAGGGTGGGACCGCCCCTGCTCCGCCTTCCCCCTCCACCCCTCCCCCCTGGATTGCTGTCTCGGAGTCCCTGCGTCCCTCCCGTGCGCGGCTCTGGGAATGCCAGGCTGGGGCTGGTTGTCTCGTGCGGGCGTTCCCGTTCCCGGGGAGGTCATTTGCACCCTGAATCACCCACTGCGAGCCCTTCCAACAGGATTGCAGACCCGCCCGCTCCGGGCCCACCTCCTCCCTCACCAGGGCCTTTCCCGACGCCGCCCGGCCAGGCCTGGAAAAACTCCGAACGGGATTCCCAGCGCAGGGACGCCCACTGGAGCTCAGTGTCTCGGGCTGGATAAGAAGGAGACCCGGCCTCGGTTCCTTCCTCGACCCTGGGGAAACACAGAGAAGGGGAGGGATTGGGGGAGCAGGGAGGATCCCTGGAGCGCAAGAGCGCACCAGTCGCCAGGAGGTCCCCTGCATCCACTGCCCAAGCTACAGCGGCGTCAATGCCTGGGTCGGCGCTGGGAGCCTGGGCTGGCGCTGGGAGCCTGGGCCTGCTCCCCTCCCGCCCCCAGATGGAGGGCAGCCCTTCGCCTACCTTCTCCTCCCCGTGGGATGCGGCCCGCGCAGCTCCCGCCCCAGCACGGAGACAAGGGGAGCAGGCGCGCGGAGCTCCCGGGTGCGAACCCGCCACCTGCCGCACCCTTCCCTCCCCC
>NW_012115010.1:2373042-2411693 GCF_000951035.1 Colobus angolensis palliatus
CTGTTCAACAATATAACCAGGGAGGCACCGGCGGAGAGCGCCCGGCAGAACTTCCTCCCGGACTGGGGCTGGGCTGCGGTTGCGAGAGACAATCCCCGGTGTCCTGGCTTCCTGTCCCCTCTGGGCCGGGCCAGCGCCTGACGAGCGAAGACGCCATTCCCTCCCCTGCACTTCCCGGGATCCTGGGCCACACCTGGCTGTCTCCAGGGAGGAAGAGGCCGCGGGGCTGAGACAGTGGGACTGGGGAGGGCGGGAGCCTCCCCCTAGCTTCTCCTGGCCAGATTGCCCTCCCACCATCCCCCACCCGCTCTTGATCCTTGTGGGTTAGGGGGGCCACCCTCCAATCCGTCCACAGGGTAAGCTCAGAACAACCTCCAGGAGTCCAGCCCCAGGGTCCTCCGCCTTGGGGGTTTTCTGTTTGGGAATTTTCTGCCTCTCTGGACAAGCAGCCTCGCCCTGATCTGAGCCTGCACTTACTGCAGACGTTACAAGCCCCAGCCCCAGCAGACCCCCTGCCCTCAGGAGCCCCAAGGGACAGTTGTGCCTGTGGACCTGGCTGTGTGTGCCGGGCGCTAGCTGATTCAGGCCAGTGTTCTGGAAGGAAGAAGGGCCCACATCCCAGGCCATGGCCCCTCTTGACACCACCTCCCGGGGGCCCAGGGTTGGGTGGGAAGCTGAATCTGGCCACGCTCATTCTGGAACTCCCTTACCTCTCTATCTTTGCCTCTGCTAGGCATTGCCCACCCGGGAGTCCCCACTTCCTCTGAGAATCTCAGTGTGTCTGAGGCTTGGTGGCACCTTGGGACCCTCCAGGGTAGGCACACAGCAGAACTCGGCATTGGTCTTTGCTCAGCATCAGTCTTTAGTGCCCGACATGCTTAGAAAATAGTGGCTGAAGAATCTTCTCTCCCTCCCTACCTTTTAGGTGCCTCCCCGTCTGCAGCACAGCCAGGCAGCGGCTGCAGTGGTGATGGTCTTTGGTGGGGTCAGGCAGGTATGATGCCCCACTCTCTCTGCTGCTTGGCGGCTGGTAGGCCTTGGGAGCTCTGCCTTATCTCTGCAGCTCAGCTTTCTTTCCTATCAACGGGATAGTAACACCCACTTCACGGGATTATTGGGAGGATTAAATGAGGTCCACTAAGCAGTGCTTACCACATGCCCAGCGCACACAATATATCAGCTATTTTTTTTTTTAAGACGGAGTCTCGCCATGGCCCAGGCTGGAGTGCAGCAGCACGATCTCGGCTCACTGCAGCCTCCACCTCCGGGTTCAAGTGGTTTTCCTGCCTCAGCTTCCTGAGTAGCTGGGATTTCAGGCATGCACCGTCATGCCCAGCTAATTTTTGTATTTTTGTAGAGACGGGGTTTCACCATGTTGGCCAGGCTGGTCTTGAGCTCCTGACCTTGGATGATCCAACCTCCTCAGCCTCCCAAAATGCTGGGATTACAGGTGTGACCACCATGCCCAGCTATATCAGCTATTATGACTACTTAAATTATACGATAAGCTCTTGGGGGTTGGATTGGAATCTCCAAACCACCCATCCTCCTTCAGGCAGAAGAGGAGAAGGGGAGGTCCCAGCTACTCAGGAGGCTGAGGCAGGAGAATCGCTTGAACCCGGGAAGTGGAGGTTGCAGTGAGCCAAGATCACACCACTGCACTCCAGCCTGGGCATCAGAGTGAGACTCTGTATCAAAAAAAAAAGGGGGAGGGGAGAAAGGGATACAGGTACCCTCAGAGGCGCTTTGCTGAGGCTGGAGAGGGCCTGAGCCCACTGGCAGGGCAGCACCAGGTCACATGCCATGGCCCTCCACTGGGCCTCCTTCCCCCAGTTTCTCTTCTCTTCTTTGGGCCTACCATCTACTGTCCTGGAGGGAGGTGAGGCCCTTGGGGAAAGGTGGGGCACCTAGATGGGCAGAGGGTGCCACCTTGTAAACTGAAAAGGACCTTCAAGGACAGGAAATCACAGACCTGAATGTTGTCTGTTTCCATTCCATTTTACTGCAACCTGATTTCCCTGAGAATTAGTCTGTTTCCTGCTCCTGTTCTTAAAATGGACAGTGGTGTGGGCCTCCCCTTGGAGGGATCCCCTGGGCTTCTCCTGGATCTTCTGAGGAAGGTCAGCAGCCAAGTAAAAGTCATTTTGAGCCCTAAAACCATGAGCCCTGAATCAGGGACTCTGCTTAAATAATCCATCTTTCCTGAGCCCCAGCTCTCCTTTATTTCTCCTCTGAGAAATGTCCCCTGTATCCTGAGATTTCACATGATCCAGTGTCAAGGGTCTGTGCTTTGACATTTAAGTCACAGGAAAAGAAGTCACCGGCATGGGATCAGCTTGAGTTGTTATACAAGTGTGAGTACACCTCCCCAGAGACCCTGACTGCTGGGCTTGGCAAGGTGGCTTTCTTACTCTCTTCTCCCTGCCCACTCCTGGCATGCAAGCCCTCTGCCTACAAGTGTTTGTCACGGACCTCCCAAGCCTTCCCCTGTGCCAGGGACTAACAGGAGGGTAGGGGCCCCTGACAGATGGTAACGATGGCTGGTGGTCTCCTCCCAGGCAGTGGCAGTGTTAGAATTCAGAAGCCAGACCAGTGATGAGAAAGATCAGGTCTTTACTGCAAAATCATTCAAAACTCACATGGCAGCAATTCCTTCAATACATTGCAAAGACTCCTCAGGGCCAGAGCCCCACTCACTAGGAACAGTGTATTGCATAAAATAACATTTTAAAAATAGTGTGGGCACTACCTTTCTGAGGGAGGGGAGGCAGGAAGAGTCAACGCATCAGAAAACACTGGCAGCTTCTGGGGAATGGGCCCCTCAGGGCCTCAACCGTGCTGCCTCCAAGGGCACCTTCAGAGAGAATCCTCACAGGCCCAAGCCCTCCCCAGGCCAGGCTCCTGCCCACTCAGGGATGGGGCAATGAGGGCTCTGACTAGGCCCGGCTTGTGGTGGAGGGTTTATGTGGGCCATGGCGGTGCATAAACCCAGCTCCTGGCTTAGGAGGCGTTGGCGTCTGGGCACAGGTGTGCGCCATGACCGGGAGAAGCTGTGCGCAGCCTCCACCTGCCTGCCACCACCGCCTCTGTTCTGATGCACAGGGATCCAGCTCCAAGGCTGGGTGGGTGACTCAGCAGCTGATCGCCCCCAGGGAAGGGTGGAGGTGGGCTCATCTCTGACAGTGACATGCGGATCTCCACCTGAGGCCTCAGACTCCAAGCTGAGCACAGGTAAGACAGCTAGGACTGAGAGCCTGCTGGGTCCAGGAGAGGTGGAGGATGGCGACAGAGACACCAGCAAACCCACATTTCCCCAAAGCCTGGAGGGTCTGAACATCGCTTTGAAAACAATTCCAGGCTCCCACCCCAGCCCCAAGGCCCCTTCAAAGGCAGTCCTGCTCCGGGGAAGTTCTTCAGTCTCCAGTGTCCTGGCTGGGCAAGTTCAGTGATGCTTCGGGAATTCATGGCTTTGTGAGGCGGCAGCTGTATCCACAGGGCAGCTCCCCGGCACGCCCTGCACAGCTTAGGGCAAAGGACCAGGTCACTTCTCCACAGTGCAGGGCCGGGCTGCCTGCCTTCTCTGGGGTCCTGCCTATCTGTGCCCTGGCAGGGGTTAGTCAGGCAGAGTGTGACCCCGGGCACCCACCAAGGTGGGCCTGGAGCATCTGCAGCAGCGCCCCTGTCTGTAGAGGGGTGAGGAGGGCACGGGGATCGGGGGTGGGCAAGACGGTGACCCTCCCTAAACCGAGGAGGGCTCAAAGTGCTGACAGTGCTGGTTTCCAGTCATTTCTCCTCCTAATGGGACCAAGGCCCCAGGCTAGAGAAGAGCTAGGGGCTCTGGCGCTGAGAAAGGGGTGTGCTCAGCAGGCGAGACGCACTGGGGTGAGGAGTAAAGAGGAGACAGAGAGGAAGCGGGGTCACCAGGACTGGCCCTGCCCTGCTGAGGGGCGGTTTGGCACTGGCAGTGAGGGCCAAGGAAAGGCACTGGGTGGGCCCACAGGCCCTGTCCCAGCAGTGGCCTGCCCGCCAGCCACCCGCTGCCTCTAGGCCAGGCCTGAGTGGCTCCTGTGCACCCACTGGGGGTGAGAATGTCTTGACTTCTTGGGTGACTCACGTAGGGTCACGAATAAAAAAATACTTTCTGTTGAAATATGAATGGGAAAAACCCACCTTAAAAAACTAGACCTTTTAATCAGGAATGTGGAATTGAAAATGCTCCCCAAGCCTCCTTTCCACAGTGTTTGGGCAGCCCTAACGGAGGTGTCGGGACGCTGGTGAGCCAGGGCCTGGTGAGTAAAAGACCCTGTCTGCCCAGAGACAGGGAGCATCTGGTGGTGGCCACGCATCCTGCAGCAGAGGGGTGGTGAGGGGGCCAGGGGACATCACAGGGGCTTCCTGGGCTTTCTCTGGAAGGCCGGTGCTCTGGTCACATCTGAGGGTCTTCCTGACAAGGGTACACAGCTGTGACATGGTGAGTATCCTGGGCTGATGGCAAACCCAGCTGGGATGGCTGAGCTGCACTCACCCTCGGCCTTCAGAGCGGGGTCAGCAGATGGGCATCAGGCGAAAACATTCTGTTCCTGGTACTTGCGCCGGCGGGCACAGCGGGGGCAGCCCTTCTTCACCACAGCCTGGCAGCTCTGGTGGAAGACGGTCTTGCACTCGGCACACCTGGGGAGAGAGCAGCACGCCTGCTGGTGCTGGCTGGGCTGGAGGTTGCCCTGTGGCCACGCTGGCCAGTGCTTTTGACCAGAACCCACGATACGGCTGTGACGTACTGTGTAACCCATGCACGCACACTGTACCTCTCCATTCCGGAACAGGAGATTCTCGAAACAGTGCTTACCGATATGTCACACAATGCACACTGATTTTCTCTGTCCTACTGCATTTTTTTAATAAATGCTGCTTGAGAGTCATTAAAGATTTCTTGCCTGTATTTTAACAACATTTACTTATTTTATTTATTTTTCAGTCTTGCTCTGTTGCCCAGGCTGGAGTGCAGTGGCATGAAATCGGCTCACTGCAACCTCTGCCTCCCAGATTCAAGTGATTCCCCTGCCTCAGCCTCCCAAGTAGCTGGGATTACAGGTGTCCACCACCACACCTGGCTTACTTTTGTGTTTTTAGTGGAGACGAGGTTTCACCATGTTGGCCAGGCTGGTCTCGAACTCCTGACCTCAAGGGATCCACCTGCCTCGGCCTCCCAAAATGCTCGGATTACAGGCGTAATCCGGCCAAGATGGTATAATTTTAAAAACTCAGCCCCAGGCCCATTCAGGGCTGAATCCCGGCCAGTGGACACCGACAGAAAAAGAACTAATGTTCCCAGTTCAGTTTTCCACTCCCACATGGGTTGCAGGAAGTCTGGACAAATTTTTCCATTGAGAGGTTGCTGATAATGAGCAATAACTGGGAACAAGAGTGATCATTTCAGCAACAGATGCAGTGGCAGTGGCAGGTACCACCCACCAGGTGCCCACTTTGTGCCTGGTCTCATGCCAACAGTGCAGGGCAGTAACTCATACAATCCTCTTCAACCCATGCATACACTGTGGCTTCAGCAGCTCCACTCAGAGAGCCGGCAGCCACCTCTAGGAAGACAGATGGTTCTGTAGAGGCAGAGGAGTCCTGGGAAAGCTTGTCTTGTCTCCTGAGCTGGACCGGAGCTGCCCATGACTGCCCAGGGCATGGGCTGTCCCAAACAACTGCACTGTCCCTTGGCACGGCACAAAGCCGATGTTCAATATGCTCCTGCCCATAAAGCGAGGCCTGCTGCCCTGAGTGCTTGGGCCAGGCTGTGGGTGTGGGGAAGGGTGGGGCTGGGAGACGGCTGGCTGGGTGTGCCACATACCTGACTGTGGTGTCAAACTCAAACGGGAAGATGATGTCGTGGTGCCGGCAGATCTGGCAGATGAAGCCGCGCTGGGTGCATAGGTCGCAGTGGTAGACATGCTGGGAGGCGAATTCGATCAGGGCCTTGAGGAATCCTTCATACACCCCATCTGCAATCTGCGGAGGGCAAGTAGGAATCCTTCATACACCCTGTCTGCGATCTGTGGGGGGCTGGTAAACTGAGGCCCCAGGCCTTCCAAGCACCTGTACTGAGGCACCATGGCACCCTGCCTGGAGAACTTCTACCCCTAGTTTCCACGTGGGCAAGAAAAGAAAACCTCCCTGAGTCAGGCTGAGCAGTGCCAGCGTCCAGCCCGTGGGCACTGAGGTCACTCAGGACTAATGGGATTCACAGAGACCCGATTCCATTGAACCCTCCCCCCGGGGAAAGGAGTATTCCAAACTCTTTTCCTGTGATCCTGGGGTTGCTGGAGTGCTTGCTTATTCCAGGGTGCTGGGGGTATCCGTCCCTGCCCAGGAAGCTGGGGCAGCAGGGCAACCCACCCTGAGCTGCAGAAAAGCTGCAGACTGCTGTCTTCAGTAAACTACAGACACCCCCTCCCGTCTTCCTTGCTGACTTCTCCCGGAATGAAGTCTCTCTGGAGGTCTGGGCGGGGGAAGCAGGACACTCTCACCTGCTGGAGGTCAGCAACACTGAACCTATGCGGAGACTCCAAGAGATAATTCCTGTGGTTGAGCCTTCAAACAAAACACAAGTGATTCTTTAGAGCGGTTTCCAAGACCCGGGCCAACCTGTGTTTGTTTTCATTCCCCTGGCGCTGCTCACCAGACAGACACCTGCCACCTGGGCAGGGCAGGGGCTAGGAGCGTAATTCGGCCTGCCTGGGCTTGGGGCCTGGTCTTCAAGATAACTAACTAGCTGGTGGGACCTTGGGAAAGTTACTTAACCTCTCTGAACCTTGGGTTTCCCTCTCTGGGAAATGGAGTTGTCTGGATTAAGTAACTTATTTAAAGCATTTGGCTTGGTGCCGAGCTCACAGTAAACACGTAATTAATCATGAGGAGGAGGATGGGTGCAGACACCTGGAACCTTAGACCCGGAACTGGGCTGAGAGCTTCATACGCATTCATTCATTCTATTCTCACAATAATCCTGTGAGGCTGGTACTATCACAATCCCAACTGAGAAGAGGAAATAGGTTAAATCACTTGCCTGAGGTCACACAGCTAGTACGCAGGAGAGCTGGAGTTTGAACATAGGGGCCTGGCTCCAGAGCCTGCACCCCTGTCTACCTGGCAAATGCCTAGAGATGCAGGTTGTTGTCATTAGTGCCACCATTACATACCAGGGACAGTGCTGGGGACAGTAATGCACAGGATATGGCCTCTGCCCTCCTGTTTGGCCCCTGGTTTGGCTGAGGGACAGACATTCAAGTGTCTGGTTTCAGTGCTACACGAGAGCAACTGAGACGTGTCCTAAGTATAGCAGATCCCATTTCAGAGGTGGCTGGGGCAGCAGAGAACAAGGGCTCAGCCGCCAATGTAGCTCTAGTTTCCACCACACCAAAGGGAGGGATCCAGCGGGCCCCATCCTGATGGAGAGGAAACATCTGCAGAAAGTCCCCTGGTGCAAAACCTGCCTGGCCTGGCTGTGTGTGTTTGTGTGGGTACTGGTGGTGGGAGGTTACTCCAAGTCAGAGGATGCTTGGGAACCTGCCCCAGGATGCCCCAGACATCTGGGGACAGGATGGTGCCAGCCCTGGGTCTGGGCCTCCTGGGTGCAAGCTGTGGAGCATCTGGAATGGGGGCTTGGCCTTGTCCCAGCTGGTGGCCTCAGCTGTGGTCCAGGGGAGCCCAATCCAGGGTAGAGACGGTGAGTCCCACCAAGCAGCCATATAGGCCAAGATGCCAACTGGCCCCTCAGTTTACCATGCTGGTGTCCCCAGTAAAATTCCTGCACTCTAGGAAGGGAAGCTGCCATTTGTCACCAAGAAAACATGGGACACAGCAGGCAGGGGGGACATAGGTTGGCCCTGAGCTGGCAGGAGTGTGGGCTGATCTGGATGGAGAATTAGTTTTGCCATCCATCCTCTGACCATAGTCGTGGAAGCTCTGGGAGCCCCTGTGCCCTGGGCCTGTCACCCTCTCAGCAAGGACTTGCAACTGGCTTCTCCGCAGTGCTCAGTCAAGGCCAGAGGGGAGAGGGTGCTGGCCCAGGGGTGAGAGGCCACTTCCCCTCCTGGCCTCCAGGAAAGAAACTCTCGTGCACCAGGGCACAGCCAGGCCTACTTGGGGCCTCAGTTTCTCCACCCACACAATGAGGAGAACCCTCTTTGTCCTCTGGCGTGAGGCTGGGAAAAAGACCACAGGAATCTGGAGGGCTCTCTAGGAGAGAGGAAAACGAGGGGAGAGGTCAAATCTTAGCTCCTGGAACCGATGAAGTGATGGGGAAGGAGAGGGCCAGGCAAGGGCTGGAAGATCGGGGGAACATGGGTGGGAGCCTGGGTGCCACCTGCCTCCTGAGCCCTGGCTCCTCCTCTACCCACCGCTCCCTGGCCGTTGGGAGGGACACCGAGGTATGGTGGGTGGACAGGGTGTGGGGCATTTCTGTGATGGCTTCCTCCCAAGGGCTGGAGAGGACACTCTCAGGGGCTTCTCTGGCTCTTGGAGTCAGGTCCTAGGTCTGTTGGAGAGAATCCGGCCAGGCAGCTGCCACTAGTGCAGGACAGCTCCTCCCTGACTTCCTGTCCCACCTCTAAGACCTGCCCATGCCTCAGCCCTCTCCTCCTCTCAACCTTCCCTCTGGCTGACTTGGTCCAGGCCCAGCTCCCTGGTGTTAATTACTAACACCAGCTGCCACCCAGGGCTCTCCCCTTCACCAACTACACTCTGCTGGGGCCAGAATGGTCTTTTTGTGTGTTTGTTTTGTTTTTGAGATGGAGTCTCGCTCTGTCTCCCAGCCTGGAGTGCAGTGGCATGATTTTGGCTCACTGCAAACTCTGCCTCCTGGGTTCAAGTGATTCTCCTGCCTCACCCTCCCTAGTAGCTGGGATTACAGGCACCTGCCACCACGCCCGGCTAATTTTGTATTTTTAGTAGAGACGAGGTTTCGCTATGTTGGCCAGGCTGGTCTCAAACTCCTGACCTCAGGTGATCCACCCGCCTTGGCCTCCCAAAGTGCTGGGATTATAGGCGTGAGCCACCGTGCCTGGTCTTTTCAGAGTGGTCTTTTCTAAGCCGTTGATCAGAAGTGATAGCCCCATGCTCAAAACCCTTCAATGGTTCCCCACAAGTAGCAGATCAAATCCGAAGGCCTCGAGGGCCCTTTGAGTTCTGGCCCCTGTACCCCAAGCCCAGCTGCCCAGAGCCCCTCAAGGGCGTCAGTGAGCTGTGCTCCGGACAGCCTCTTGCTACCGGTCCCTTAGCCAGGAAAGCCAGGTTCTCCCCTGCCCTTTCTACTCTTTCCTCATTTTTCTAAACCCCAGTTCAACAGACACACAATGCTACTGGTGTTGTGGCAACATGTGTGTGTGGATGGAATGAGGTGCAGAAGCAGGTCGTGGTGGGCTCTGATAAGGGCTGACTGAATGGTCTGCTTTATTCCCTTTCATAAATGCCCTTCACTTGAAACACTGACCTTTGTAAAGAAACACATTTTAGAAGAAAAAAGGAAAAGAACTCTGCGTGACCTCAGCTCAGATGCCATCTCCTCTGGAAGCTCCTTTGGCCCCTGCCAAGGCTGGATCAGGTGCTCTCAGGGCACACACAATGCTAACCCAGGGCCATCTGTGGCCCAGACTCTGGGTCCCTCATGCAGCCCTCACCACTACTCAGGAGGCCACAGGAATGGAGGAATCACTGGCCCATTTTATAGATGGGAATGCTGGACCCAGAGAAGTGAAGCAACTTTCCTGATGCACAGTGGGTGGGGGGCTCCCATACGGTTTCCCCTGCCCATGGGAAGCAGGCTGGACACACAGCAGGAGTACAGCGCTGCTGCCCAGGGACGAAGCAGGAGGGCCAGGGAGAGAGACAGGGCTGCCCCTGGTGCCCGCAGAGACAGGTCAGTAAAGCCAATGAACAAACTCTCTCAGCAGGGTGCGGACGGGTGTATGGGGCTGGGGCCCACAACCCACCCCACAGGCACCTGGTCTACACAGGGCTGCAGGCCTGTGCAAGTACTTGGCTCCTTGACCAAGGAGGGTGATGAGGCCCCACCCGATCCCAGAGATTTCACCACCTGGTTAGGTGGGCAGGAGGACAGTCTCTCTGGACTCTCATAGGTAGGGAGTGAGTCAGCGCTTGCCAAGAGGTGGAGACCCAGTCACCTTCGGATGCTTGGGATGGGCAGAGCCTTCAGGGGTGAAGCCTTCTAGGGTCTAGGGTCCCACATGGTAGGTCCCCAGAGGGCTTTCTGTTCTTTCAGGCCCTGCAGAGGAGACCAAGGCTCAGCTGGCAGCTGTGGGGCCAGATTCTCCTCTTTGCCTAGGGGAGAGCCCCCTGCAGCACCCCTTGAGAGCCCCTGCTCGGGGCACACCCTGGCCTTGAGGTGGCCCGGCTCTGGGAGCACTGCAGCCAGGGTGGAAGAGGCAGTCTTCAGAGAGGCGCTCTCTAGGCCAGCCCTGTGGGGAGGGAAGGCCAGACGGAGGAACCTGGAGGGGCTTGTGAGCTGGTCCCTGCCCCCAGAAACCCAGAAGAGGTGGACTCAAAGCCCATGCTGGGCAGTAGGCACCGGCAGGCTTCTCCACATGAGGTCTGCCCTCCTGAGGGTGCTGGGAGAGCACAGCCCTGGGAAGACTATGGCCTGGGCTGTGACCTGAGCACTAGGAAGCATTTATGACAGGAATGGAGAGACCTGAGTCCCTGTTGAAGCCCAGCATCACATCCCATTCCTGAGCACCAAAGGCCCCAGGCCCTTGGTGAGAGAAGCTTCCTGAAGGGCATCCTGAGGGCCCTGCCCCGATCATGTCTTCTCTGGAGAATTTCAGGAGGGAAGCTGGCATGGGCCAGATGAGTGGCTGGGACGAGGAAGAGGTGGGGACATCTGGCCCTCGCCTGCCTCTCGCCACACTCCCCACTTCCCTCCTCACCATAGCCAAAGTTCTCTCTGGGCTTTCCACCGACGGTGCCTTTGTTCATGGCCTGTGCGTGCTGTTCCTTCTGTCTGGAACGCTGTTTCCCGCTTTGCTTCTCCTTTCTAATTCTTCCTAATTTTTCAGGTCTCACCTTAGAAGTCACTTCCTCCAGGAAGTCTTTTCTGCTTTGTCCTCCTCTCATCTGGGCTGGATGTCAAGCCTCTGTGGTTCCAGGACATCCTGCCTCTCACCCTCACCCCCAGATGCAGTTGCTGACTTTCCCACCTATCTCCCTCTCACCCTCACCCCCGGATGGAGTTGCTGACTTTCCCACCAGTCTTTCCTGCCAGGCCAGAGGCTTCCGGTGGGTCGGCCCTGGCTCTGCCCTGCTCAGTGTTGGAGCCCACATGCCTCGCCAGGTGTGCAGTGGTTAGCATGTTCTCAGTCCATGTTTTTGAGTAAACAAATGGTTACATGAACAAAACCCCAAAATCACCCCCAAAAGATGTGATTATTTCCCAGGCCCAATGCGAAGCTCTCCGCCCAGGTTTCCTCCAGGTGGACGCCTTGCCCTGGGCCCTGCCCTGTGTGTGTGTGTGTGCGTGTGCACGAGTGCCTGCATGTGTGTACATTTGTGCACATGTGCATGTGTGTGCATGTCTATGCATTTGTGTGTACGTGTGTGCACGTGTGTGTGTACATGTACATATACGTATGTGTGTTTATGTGCACACACACACACACACATGCACATAGAGGTTGCTCACCTCTTGCTGAGCTCCTTCAGGGCGCCGCTCCGGCACAGGCCCAGGTAATCCCCCAGGAGCTTCAGCTGCTCCCGGCTCCTCCCAATGAGGTGCATCCGCTCCACATGCTCGTACAGAGACGCGTTCACCATCTGCAGGTTGATGAGGGGCTGGGCCCGGATCTGTGTCAGAAACTTCAGGGCCTGTCTGCAGATCTGGGGGTACCACCAGACATTGGGGATGGGAAGGAATGGCTGTTCAGTGAGCACTGCCCGGCCAGGTGCCACATGACCTGCTCACTTACCTGAGAGGCTATCTTCATTTTACAGATGGGAAACGGAGTCTCAAGGAGATCAGGAGATTTGGCTAGGGTCACCCAGCTTGTAAATGGTACAGTCAAGCTCTGAACCCAGTTTATCTGACTCCCAAACCCGCTCTCCCTTTAATGGCAAGGGGCGCTGCCCCCTCCCCAACCATGCTGAGATGAGGGAGGGACTGCTCTGGTAACGCCCCCTCCCTCTGGGCCTCACAGATCCTTCCCACTCTTTCCTGTCCTCCCAGCCCCCATTTCCCCCCACTAAAGGAAACAGGCACTCCCCTCTGTGCCCTGACTCAGGAACCAGGTGACGGGCTGAGTCAGGCTCCAGCCACAGGAAGCTACAGATCAGACACAGCTCACCAACAGGCTTCCCTGAGCTCCCTCAGCTCACACCAGCAGCAACACCGGGGCTGGCTCCGTGTGCAGCTGAGTGATCCATCTCAGTCTCTCCCGGCTGACAGGGTGTTGAAGGTTCTACCCTTGGGCCTGATTCTAATACCAATGCCAATAATCGAGCACCTACTATTTGCAAAACACTGGGCCAGGAACTTGACCACATTCTCCCTTCATCCTCAGAACAACCCGTTACGGAGGGTGTCCCTGTCCCCGTTTTCTAGATGAGGAAACGGAGGCTTAGAGGAGCTAACGTGGCTTATACAAACTGCCCGCAGAACCTGTCAGGTCTGAGCTGAGGTGTCATCTCTGAACACCAGGCTGCTGCACTAACCAGAAGCCCCCTCCCCTGCAGTGGCCTCGCTGCATTATAAGGACGGAGGAGCCGTTCTCCACAGCCAAAAAGTGCATAGTGGTTATAAGTCTGGCCCAGCTCAGATCTTTAACATCTTAACTAGTCCTTTCATTACATATTTTATTTCTGGTTGTTTTGTTTTTGATACTATTATAAATGATTATCTTATAAAATAGTAATTTGTTTGCTGATGTATAGAAATGAAATTGATTTATTTGACTGTCTTATCCAGCAACGTTTTCAAATTCTAATAAATTGTGTAGGCAAAAAAAAAGTCCGGCTTCGGAGTCAGAACAGAATTGAATCCTGCCTCCACCACTTTATACCTATATGACCTGGTGAAACTTATCCCGCTCTGTGACTCAATTTCCTCATCTGTAAAATGGGGAAAATGAGAGCAACCAAGGCTCACTGGTTTGGGGCCTTTTCGTTCGCTGCTGCTGCTTTAGTGGTGAGGCCCGGCACTCGGCAGGATGTCAGCCCAGGACCGAGGCTTCTTTCTCATGGGATTATTTTGAATTCAGATTAAGAGGTATTCCAGGAGAGCTCCTGGCACAGGGCCTGGCAGGTGGCACATCCCCAGTAAATGTGTTGCTATCAGTTGCTGTGTGAGTGCCTGGTGTGGCCCTGTTGTCCCCTTGAGGGCTGGGGGACGAAACTGGCCCTCAGGAGACCTACCCCTGTATCTGGGGGCTGAGGGGACCTCTGACGTCTTGTCTCCCAGCTCCACCAGCATCTCTCACCTCCCCCAGCAATGGACAACCTCTTATTTTCCCATCGCCTGGGGCCCTGAGGTACCAGCCCCCAACCTAGGGAGAGCCCAGTGGCAAACTCCTGGTGACTTGGGTGACTTCTGTAACCCTAACTCAGTTCTTCCTATTACTTGGCCCCAGGCCTTGGGTGAGGCTCTGATGAAATAACACACAGGAATGTGTGCGGAACACTGCCAAGCACTGCGGATGGGCAGGGGCTTTGTGCTCCCCAGCGACTGTTCCTATCCTGTGGGAATGGAGGAGACAGACAGAGAGAAGCCTCACCCCGGGGCTGACATCCTGTCAGTACCAGCCAGGCCTCAGCACAAGTGGGTCAGCCAGAACAGCAACGGTGAACAATAAGGCCCCAAGCCCGTGGGACGGCCACTTTCTATCTTGAATTTCCCTGTCTTTCCTAGGCCAGCAATTTTTGAGAGGGAGAGCAAGCTGAGGATTTCCTGATCTCAGATATGCCTAGAGAAGAACTGTACTTTTCTAGTTAGAAAAGGAAGTGGCACAAGGATGAGGGCAGTGAATAAGGAGATGGCTCAATGGAAGTATCAGGGTCCTGTAAATAGTGAGCGTGTTTTATGATCAAAGGGTTGTTTGCATTTTTTGGTGATTTTGAGGTTTAATTTCCTCTATATGGTTAAATATTCAACGCTGAGAGCAGGGGTGGGGACAAGGCAAACAACAAAAAAATCAAAATGAAGCCAACTTCTGCGGGGTTTCCCCATCCCAGGGAGGTGAAGGCTGAGGTAGAACTGACTGAAAGAGTCGCCTTCCCTGCACTATGATGAGGACACAGCCACACATCAAGACTACATAGCTGGCAGGCCCTGACTCTCCAGAGGAGCAAACAGCTTCTTCCTTGTGTTTCTGTGTCTGTCTTAATAGAAATGTGTGCCTTTGGAAGAAAACCAAATTTGCACCCCTTGAGGCAGACACTGACCAAGTGAATTAGGGAGATGGGTGGGTGAATAGGCAGGAGGTGTGATAGGCCCCAGGGAGAGAAAGGACACTGCTCTAACTGACAGGCACACACTGCCACACCTGCCCTCCCAACAGCCCCACCACAGACACTGTTGTTAATCCTCCTTTTACAGATGAGGAAGCTGAAGCTAATTTGCTCATGGTAACATAGCTAGGAAAGTGGCTAAGTTCAGCTGGAGAAAAGGAACATTCTGAAAGACTTTAGGGTACATCTTATTCAAAAGCATTTGGTGAACATAAAAAATTAGTATTATACCCCAGGTATAATATTAAGTGAACCAAGCTTCTTATAAAGCAGTATGAGTCCTGTCTGATCCCAACTTTATAAAAAATAGATGCATATGTCAATAAATGCACAGAAAAGGGTATACCCCAAAATGTTAATAATGGTGACCTCTGGGTTACGACACAGAATTTTGATTGGTCTTTGGGCTTTTCTGTAATTTTAAAATGTTAAACAATAACCATGTATTATCTTAATAATGGGGGGAGCCACAGAAAAAGTGCTTTTCAAAACATGAAATAAATATGCCCATGAAGGGCCTGCAGGGGGGTGCAGTCATCTGGGCCTCATAGGGTTGGCAAAGGCAAGGATGACTGCTCCAAGGTATAGCCAGCTTGCTGGCCAGCCCATCTACCCATCCACCTACGTATTCACCCATCCACCCAGCCATATACACACCGTCTACCCATCTACCCATTCACCTACCCATCTACCCATCTACCCACCCATCCACCTACCCACCAACCCATCCACTCATCCACCTAACCATTTACCCATCTGCCTACCCAGGCACCCATCCACCTACCTATCCACCCATTTACCAATCTACCCAACTACCTACCCATCAACCCATCCACCATTCACCTACCCATCCATGTAGCCACCTGCTCATCCACCTACCTACCTGCCCACCCACCTAGCCATGCATCCATCTCCCTATCTAATCTATTCTATCTATTCTTTCTTTCTATCTATCTATCTATCTATCTATCTATCTATCTATCTATCTATCTATTTATCTATCTATCTAACATTTATCTGCTGGTACCTTAAGCAGTTATGTTTGTAGCTAATCTATCTATCTATCTATCTATCTATCTATCTATTTATCTAACATTTATCCACTGGTACCTTAAGCAGTTATGTTTGTAGCTAATCTATCTATCTATCTATCTATCTATCTATCTATCTATCTATCTATCTATCTATCTATCTGTTTATCTAACATTTATCCGCTGGTACCTTAAGCAGTTGTTTGTAGCTTCAGGAAACCATCCTCAGACTCCCTCCTGGGGACTAAGACAGCCACCGACAGAGCTCTGCCCAGGGCTGTGGACAGGCACCAAGCTTTTCTCTTGGTTAGCTCCCCCACATCAGTGCCTGAACCAGTGACCCCGGCTTCCCTTGTTTAGAGGAACCAAACTCCTCTAAACAGATGAACAGCAGCAGCAAAGAGGAGTGAACATCCCTCTGTCCCTCAGCAGCCCTGAGTGGCTGTGACAGGCTGGGCTCGAGACTTACCGGGCGCTTGGTGAGGTCCCAGTTGTGGATGATCCTGGCCGGAATCACTGAGGCATCGTCTTGGTGGCAGATGTCACAGTAATAGAGGCCAGAGAAGGCACAGAGCTTGGGTCGTACAAAGGAGAAGCCGATCTGCCGGGAGCAGCCTGGGGAGATGGGTAGAGAGTGAGTGGTGTGGCCAGAATCAGCTCCTAGTAACTTGGGAGCTGCTGTGGTGGAAAGGATCTGCTAATTTTGTTTTTAAAGGTAGGTACAAACACAAGAATAACCACTCGTATTTCCACCACTCAGAACTCCCCTACTAATTAATCTTTACAACAACACACTGTAAGAACTATCATTATTTTACAGCTGAAGAAATGGATGCTCAGAGAGGTTAGGAAATCTGTCTGGTCACATAGTGATGAAGTGGCGTGGCTGGCATTCAGATCTGGGTTTGGCTGGTTCCAGAGCCTGCGTTCTGCTCCGTTACTCCTTGCTGCCTGTGTCCACTGTCCCCACTGCTGGCTTGGCAATGCCAGCCTCCTCTAGGTCCACCCCTCCACTCGGGCCCCAGAATGGAAGCAGCAGAGTAGGGGCTGTGGCGAACAGTGAAGCAGCTGGAGGGCATGGACTAGGGTCGGGGATGGCAACAGGGAGTGGATGGGCAGCCAGCAGGGGGCAGGGGAGTCCGCACAGTGTTGGATGCCTCGGGACTGTGGGGCAGGACTGGCTTCGGCCCCCTTGTTGGAGGCATCTCCACAGCTGGGGCCAGTGGGAATGGGAGTGGGGTGTGCCCTGGGCAAAAAGCAGAGGCCCTGACTCAAATTCTGAACATGTGTCGACTCCTCCAGGGGCAGACAGAAGGGTCCCCAGGGCCTTGAGACCATAGGGCGGGCTGTGTTGCTCACCAGCTGCCTCACCCTGACCTTCATCTAATTTCTCAAAGCTCCATTTGAGTGACTGTAAAATTCAGTCACTACCAGCTATTTTGTGGGGTTATTACAAAGCTTAAATGGGACAAGGTTCTGCAAGTACCCTGCAAATTATGAAATACAACCCAGATGCCAGTGGTTGGTGCCTGCCACTGAGCCATGCCTGCTGGGTAGAAAGGAAACCCAAACTCCCTGGTGGCACAGTCCCACCTGCTGGTGGGTGGCAGCCATGGTGAGAGTTACCCCCGCAGCATTCACACCCACAGGCGAGAAACCCTTTCTCGCAAGCCCTGGAGTCCCGGCCCCCTCAGAGCCTGGCCCCCACAGGCTGAAGAGCAAAGTGTGAGTGCTGGGGCAGGAGGGGGAGAGGCCAAGTGAGGCTTGCAGGTGTTTTCTGCAGGAAGCTCTGTTCTGCCTAGCTTCTCCCATCCTCCCGGGGCCAACCGCAGACCACTTCCTTTCAGAAGCTCGAAGCAGGCTTCCCTCCAGTCTGCGCCAACAGGATAGCTCCCAAACCAAGGCTCAGCTTCTTGCTCTGGCCTTCTGCAGCAGGGCAACCCCCTCACAGGTCACCTGAGGGTCCCATGGTGATGGGACGCCATCTGCCCCTGGATGGTGGGGGGAGTGGGAGGAGCTAACAATGGAATGTGGGCAGGGGGATGTCACGCACCCTTGAATAATACCCTAGAGGGATGCCCTCTAGGGTCCTGCCTATGAGGACAGGCTCTGGGGCCTGACCGTCAAGGTCCCAATTCTGCCTCTGGCCAGGCATGGTTGCTGACACCTGTAATCCCACACTTTGGGAGGCTGAAGCAGGAGGATCACTTGAGCCTAGGAGTTCAAGACCAGCTTGAGCAACATGGGGAGACCCCATCTCTACTAAAACGAACAAACAAACAAAAAAGGAAAATTCTGCCTCTGCCACTTACTAGCTGTCTGAGCTTAGTGGCAGACACCAACCAGGTACTTACCAGCTCTGTGCTTCAGTGTCCTCCCCTATCAACAGAGATGATAATAGTAGCACCTATCTCTACAGGGTTGTTATGAGACTTAAATGAGATAATCCAAATAAAGCAGCTGGCCCAGGGTACCCAGCACCGAAGTATTAGATCTGATGATGAGGAAGACATAGCAGATGTACTGACTTGGAATAACATTCACAGTGTAGAAAAACCAAGCTGCAGAACAATATATCCAGCGCTCCACACAGCAGCCAAGAGCCCCGTGTGCCCCCTTTAAATGTAAATGAATTGAAATGGAAAATTCAATTGCTTCACCACACTAGCCACACTTGAAGCACCCGGTAGCACCATGTGTCTCACAGCTATGGCACTGGACACACAGATCTAGGAAATTTTCATCATCACAGAAAGTTCTATTGGGCAGCACTGAATAGCACCAGCCCATTTTTGTAATTTAAAAAAAAAGGGTGTACACTTATAAAAGCAGCAGAAATATTTGGAAGCATACCATGCCCCTGCTCTGAAAGAACAGGATAGTAGAGCAAGAAGAAAATGAAGTGCGCTGGGACTCCCTGAGCAGCGCAGTGAGTGGCCAGCCTGCCGCCCATCAGTGGGAGGTGTCAGGAGAGGGATGGGTGAGCAGGGCCGACTGCCTGTGAGCGGAGCACTGGCCCCAGCGGGGGCTGGGGAGGAGCGGAAGCTGCAGGGCAAGCCTCATCTGTGGCCTCATCCCTAGGGGAAGGATGGGGGCATTTGCAGGGAGGCAGAAGGGTGGGGAGCCTAAATCAGGAATCCGCAGGAGGCGGAGTGAGGCTGGCAGGCTGGGGGTGGCAGCGGAGCAAGTCAGCACCTGCGCAGAAGCAGCCTTGGGAGTCAAGGCCTTTCTCCATGGGGATGGCCACCAGGTACTGCAGCAGGAAGCCGTTTTCCCGGGTGGCAAATTTCAGAACCTCCTGACAGTTTTCATCCAGGCTCCCGCCCAGGGTCACCGCCTCCTCAGCCGTCTCCAAGTAAGATGCCAGGACTTTGCGGACCAGGTCCCTCCACAGGGCGGCCTCCTCGGCGTTCCCGGCCTGCAGCTTCAGGACGGCCTTGGCCGTGATGATTTTGAAGAAGGACGGGCCCCCGAGGCTCGTGTCTGGCAGGATGTCCCGGATGGTCTCCACGCCATGGCTGTCACTCAGCATCTTCTCATTGTTCCTGATGCGGAAACATTTCAGAGCCTCCAAGGACAGGGAAAAGATATAGGGCATCCAGGTCCTGTCCATGTACAAGTACAGCAGGGACTCCTTGATGGCATCTGGCTCTGGAACCTGGGCGGACGACCAGTCAAACTGCGTGCCCTGGAGGGCCGCGGGCTCCAACAGCAGGTCTGAGGGAGAGGGGCAGCCCTGGGGCGCCTCGGGGGGGTCCTCAGGCTGGTCTGGGTACTGCACGTTCACCCACTCATCCTCCTGCTGAGGCCGGACCTTCTGCAGGGCCTCCTGCACCCGGTCCAGCCAGTCCTCGGCTTCATCCTGGGAAGAGGCGCGCAGGGCCAGCTTCTTGCCAGAGAAGACCAGCTCGAAGCGCCCGTCACTGTGGGCCGGCCCCACAGACTCACAGCGCAGCAGGGAACAGTTCTCCACACAGGTGCGCTCCTCGTTGCTCAGGTAGAGGCGGAACTCCAGCGGGGAGAGCTCACAGAAGAGCTCCTTCCAGATGCCCATTGCCCCCCGCCGCTCCACGGTACCTAGCTTCATGAGACCCCGGAACGGGTTGGACAGTCCTGGAGGCAGAGGCAAAAAGCACATTAGTTGGCAGGCCTGTCTCTGTCCTGCCCAAGACAGCCTCTGCTGCCTGATGCCCTGCAGTGCGTGTGGACAGTGACTGTCCCCAGAACACAGGCCAGCCACGGGGCACTATCACATGGGACCCTGAAAGCTGGATAGGAACATCTCCATTCACACCTCCACTGCTGCTCTTGCGTCCTGTATTTCACTGAGAAAATAAAAGCACCCAAAAGATCACCTCCACACGCCCTGTTCCCTACACCCACGCCCTCCCTCCTGTTGCCAGGAATGAACCAAGTGTGCTTCTTTCTGTGTGAGGCCAAACCCTCCATTTGTGCAAGAGGTTTCTCCTTCCGCAACCTACTCAAGGACAAGGAGCAGTCCCTCTCTCCTCTGTTGCTGTTTCCTTGTTTCTCTATTGGGTGACTCCCATTGGCACACATGCACGCTGTCATTTCTCCCATCTTTAGAAAACCTCTCGTCTCCACGCACTTCCCTAATGACCATCATGTTTCTTGGGTCCCTTTACAGAAAACCTGTTTGAAGAGGCATCAAAACTGTTGGTCTTGGCTGGACGCAGTGGCTCACGCCTGTAATCCCAGCACTTTGGGAGGCCGAGGCAGGTGGATCACAAGGTCAGGAGATCGAGACCAGCCTGGCCAATATAGTGAAACCCCATCTCTACTAAAAATACAAAAATTAGCCAGGTGTGGTGGTGGGTGCCTGTAGTCCCAGCTACTTGGGAGGCTGAGGCAGGAGAATAGCTTGAACCCAGGAGGCGGAGGTTGTAGTGAGCCGAGATCGTGCCACTGCACTCCAGCCTGGGCGACGGAGTGAGACTCCGTCTCAAAGAAAAAAAAAGAAAGGGAGCACTGGAGGACCTGAAACAAATAGCAGATCCTCCAGCCTGGCCAACATAGCGAAACACCATCTCTATTAAAATTGCAAAAATTGGCCAGGCGCAGGGGCTCATGCCTGTAATCCCAGCATTTTAGGAGGCCAAGGCGGGCAGATCACCGGAGGTCAGGAGTTCGAGATCAGCCTGACCAACACGGAGAAACCCCATCTCTACTAAAAATACAACATGAGCCGGGTGTGGTGGCTCATGCCTGTAATCCCAGCTACTCGGGTGGCTGAGGCAGAAGAATTGCTTGAACCTGGGAAGCGGAGGTTGTGATGAGCTGATATCACATCACTGCACGCCAGCCTGGGTAACAAGAGCGAAACTCTGCCTCAAAAAAAAAAAAAAAAAAAGCAAAAATTAGCCGGGCATAGTGGCAGGTGCCTGTAATCCCAGCTACTTGGGAGGCTGAGACAGGAGAATTGCTTGAACCCAGGAGGCTGAGGTTGCAGTGAGCAGAGATCACGCCACTGCACTCCAGCCTGGGTGACAAAGGGAGACTCCATCTCAAAACAAATAAACAAACAAAACAAATAGCAGATTTGACTAAGCCCCCCAGAGCTGTTACATAAACCAACTACTGAGGGTAAACACCTTTGGAAGGACCAGTTAAAACAACTGGGGCTTCATGGAGCCGGATGTGCTCTGAGCTATAGGTGGAATCAAGAGTTTTCTATAATCATAAATTGCATAGTTTTCAGGGAAAATATTTTCCTATTTGACTGGTGAAATAGTATTTTTGTCCTCTGTAGGCAGTTTTGAGACAATATAGTACTTTTCCTGAAATGCTTCCCTGAATGAGCACGATTATGATGGCATTCTGGAATGAGGTTTTATAATACTTGTGGGAACACACTACCTCTTTAGCAATGGAAAACAGGACTTCAGAGCTGCCTTCTGAAAGACCTGGTCCCTGCAGATGGGACCCACCCAGGACCCTCCTATTAACCTACCCATCTGTCTCCGGTGTACCACCCGGAAGCTCTTATGCCCCTGGGATGGGGCTGCCTGGGCTTGCCTTCTTCCTGGGGAAGGTACACACGCTTGGTCTAATGCCCCCAGGGAGCAGCTTTTTCTTGGTCCTTGAGAAAAATGCCTGTGGAGACCAGGCCTTGACTCTGGAGTCCCCCTGGAAGAAGCTACTGGGTGGTCTGAAGCAATCTCCAGGGGTTGCTCCTGGGAAGGCCGGTAGAAGTCATCTTCTGAGATCCAGCTCTTGTTTTTCTGTTGGGAAAGAAGGCAGCAGTTGTTTGTTTTAAAGTTTTTTTGTTTTTTTGTTTTGAGATGGGGTCTCGCTCTGTTGCCCACGCTGGAGTGCAATGGTGCAACCTCGGCTCACTGCAACCTCTAACTCCTGGGTTCAAGCGATTCTCCTGCCTCTGCCTCCCGAGTAGCTAGGATTACAGGCGCCCACCACCATGCCCAGCTAATTTTTGTATTTTTAGTAGAGACAGGTTTTCACCATGTTGGCCAGGCTGATCTAGAACTCCTGACTTCAGGTGAGCCACCATGCCCAGCCTGAAGTTTTTTTTTTTTTTTTTTTTTTTTGAGACAGAGTCTGGCTCTGTTGCCCAGGCTGGAGTGCGGTGGCCGGATCTCAGCTCACTGCAAGCTCCGCCTCCCAGGTTTATGCCATTCTCCTGCTTCTGCCTCCCAAGTAGCTGGGACTACAGGCACCCGCCTCGTCGCCCGGCTAGTTTTTTGTATTCTTTAGTAGAGACGGGGTTTCACTGTATTAGCCAGGATGGTCTCGATCTCCTGACCTCGTGATCCGCCCATCTCGGCCTCCCAAAGTGCTGGGATTACAGGCTTGAGCCACCGCGCCCGGCCTTTTTTTTTTTTTAAAGTCTTTGTCTAGATATGGCTCATATATCATAAAATTAACCCACTTAAAGTATGTAATTCGGCCAGCCATGGTGGCTCATACCTGTAACCGCAGCACTTTGGGAGGCCGAGGCGAGAGGATCACCTGAGCCCTGGAGTTTGAGACCAATCTGGGCAACATAGTGAGAACCTATCTCTACAAAAAATAACTAGCTGGGTGTGATGGCACACACCTGTAGTATCAGCTACTGAGGAGACTGAAGCAGGAGAATCGCTTGAGCTGGGGAAGTCAAGGCTGCAGTGAGCCATGCAGCCTGGTCACAGCCTAGGCAACAGAATGAGACCCCATCTCTAAAAAAAAAAATTAAAAAGTGTCCAATTCAATTATTTTGGCTTAGTCACAGAGTTGTGCAATCATCACCACCATCTAAGTTTAGCAAAATTTCCTCACCCAAAAAGGAAACCCCATACCCATTAGCCATCATCCCCATTTCCCCTGGCCACTCTCAGCTCTAGGCACCCACTCATCTACTTTCAGTCCCTACACATCTGCCTGTTCTGGACATCTCATATAGATGGAACTTGTGACACGTGACCTTTTGTGCCTGGCTTCTTTCTCTTAGTGGAAGGTTTTCAAGGTGCATCCATGTTACATAAGCATGTATAAGTGTTCATTCCTTTTTATTGCCAAACAATATTCCATTGTCTGGATCCACGACATTTGGCTTATTCACTCATTGGCTGATAGACATTTGGGTTATTTCTACTTTTTGTCTATTACGAATAGTGCTGCTATGATCACTTATACACAAGTTTTTGTGTAGACATGTTTCACTGTCTTGGGTATATACTTAGGAGTAGACTTGCTGGGTCATGTGTAACTCTATGTTTCCCTTCTTGAGGAACTACCAAGCTGTTTTCCAAAGTGGCTGCACCATTTTATATTCCCACCAGCAATGTATGAGGGTTCCAATTTCTCTCCTTGAGAAATATATTCAAATCCATTCAAATCTAACGCAAATCCATTGTCTGTCTTAAAATGGGGCTGTCTTTTTGTTGCTGAGTGTGTTGTGGGTTGAATTGTGACCCCCCACAAAAGGACATGTTGAAACCCTACCCCCCAGTACCTGAGAATGTGACCTTTTTTGGAAATAGAGTCTTTGCAGAAGTAATTAGTTAAGATGAGGTCATGTTGGAGTAGAATGGGCTGTTCATCTAGTGTGACTGATGTCCTCATAAGAGGAGGAGAAAAGATACACGAAGAGAGGAGAACACCAAGTGGAGACAGAAATACAGAGGATGAACGTGTGTGACAGCAGAGGGGAGACCAGAGTGACATGTCTACAAACTAAGGAATGCAAATGAGCGCCCCCAATGCCAACACCCAGAAGAAAGGCGGGAACAGATTCTTCCTTAGACTCTCCAGAAGGAGCCTCCAGAACTATCAGAGAATAAATATCAGTTTTGTTTTGTTTTTGAGACAGAGCCTCACTCTGTCACCCAGGCTGGAGTGCAATGGTGCAATCTCAGCTCACTGCAACCTCCGCCTCCCAGGTTCAAGCAATTCTCCTGCCTCGGCCTCACAAGTAGCTGGGATTACAGGTGCCCGCCACCGCATCCAGCTAATTTTTGTATTTCTAGTAGAGACAAGGTTTCACCATGTTGGCCAGGTTGGTCTTGAACTCCTGACCTCAGGTGATCCACTTGCCTCAGCCTTCCAAAGTGCTGGGATTATAGGTGTGAGCCACCATGCCTGGCCTGTTTTGTTTTGAGGCAGGGTCTCACTCTTTGCCCAGGCTGGAGTACAGTGGCACAATCAGGACTCATTGCAGCCTTGACTGCCCAGGCTCAAGCAATCCTCCTGCTTTAGCCCCACTGAGTAGCTGAGACTACAGGCAAGCACCAGCACGTCCAGCAAATTTGTTATATTTTTAGTAGAGATGGGCTTTCACCATGTTGGCCAGGCTGGTCTTGAACTCCTGGACTCAAGTGATCCGCCCACCTTTGCCTCTCAAAGTGCTGAAGTCACAGGCATGAGCCACCTGCCCAGCAATGTCTGTTGTTTTAAACCATCCTGTGTATGGTACTTTGTTATGGCGGCCCTAGGAACTAATACAAGTTGTAAGGTGCTTTATGTATTCTGAATATGAGACCCTTATCAGATTTATGATTTGCAAATAATTTCTCCCATTCTGTGAGGTGTCGTTTCACTTTCTGGATGGTGTGCCCTCTGGAGCACATAAGTTGTTAGTTTTGATGAAGTCTAGTTTATCTATTTTTGTTGTTGTTTATGCTTCTGGTGTTGTATCTTTAAAAATCATTGCCTAAGTCAGTATTACAAAGATTTACTTCTGTGTTTTCTGCCAAGAGCTGTATAGTTTTAGCTCTTACATTTAGGTTTCTGATCCATTTCGGGTTAGTTTTTGTGTAAGGTGTTAGGAAGGGGTGTTATTATTTTGCATGTGGGTATCCAGCTGTCCCAGCACGTAGGGTTTCTCAGGCCTGCTTTAGGGTTTGTCAGTCCTGCTTTTGGGTTGAGATGAGGGAGGCCTGGCGAGCAGGCCTCAGGGTGCTCATTGGCCACCTCTGCCTCTGCCGCCCACTTCTGGGCAGGCCCCTGCGACCCCAGGCAGCCAGGTCCTGCCCCTTCCCTTCGTTGTTCTCTTTTGAATCTGAAGCTGCTCACTGGCTGGGGGAGATGGGGTTGCGGGGAGCATCTGGGGTGAGTAGGCTTGTGGGAGTGGATTCCGGTTTCTTTTCTCCAGTATTTCAAGTCCTCCCTGGCTTTCTGTGCCTCAACATGGAAGGGCAGAGGCAAGGAAGATGGTTGGGCCACCCTAGGTGTCAGTGTACACAGAGGAAATGAGTCACACAGTGGGAACAGCCCTACTGTTTTGTTAAGTGCCACTAACCTCACCCTGACATCGCTATTTCCAGTCCCTGAATCAAGATTGCGCTCCCTGCTTTGTAAACAGGGAAGGGTTGCTTTGGACAGTTGGATCCACTCAGATGCTATACAACTCCTCAAGCCAAGGGTGGCAAGTTTTGACTCAGGCGACTTGGGGGGTGGCTCACAGAACTAGGTCCCCAGAGACTCCTCCATGGGGCCTTCAGAACTGGCAGGTGCTTCCCCCTGCCAGTGACAGATGATGTGTCAGTCAGGGCAGCCACTGGGGACCATCCACAACACTAGATTCTAAGCAAAGCCTGCCCAGGTCATCAAGACCTGGGGGACCTCCCTGAGGAAAACAGGTAGAAGAAACAGCTCCCCAGCAACCATGTGGCTGTCCTGGCAGCCTCACATATACCTGGGAAGTTGTGTGATCTCCAGCCTCTGGCGGGAGAGGGCACTGTCCCTGAAGACTCAGCTCAGGAGACATCCATCACCTCTACCTGGAAGCTTCTCTCACCTTTCCCCAGCCTCTACCCCTTCCCACCCCCTAGCTGGGTAAGGGGATCCCACAATATTCTGTGCTTACCCTCATTCTAGCACCTATAAGGCTGTTTGGAATGGTTTTCTTGATATCTCCAGCAAGTGCCTGGCCCAGAGTCATACAAGATGAGAGTATAAATAATGACCATCCCAATGTCTTTAACATAAAATAACAAAGGTGGGTCAAGTGGACTGGAAGGAAGGAGACAAATGTAAATTTTAAGATTGTGGACATTCAGGATGGGCGTGATGGATCATGCCTGTAATCCCAGCACTCTGGGAGGCTGAGGTGGGAAAACTGCTTGAGACCAGAAGTTTGAGACCAGCCTGGCCAACATGGCAAAACCTTGTCTCTACTAAAAATACAAAAATTAGCTGGGCATTGTGGTGCAAGCCTGTAATCTTAGCTACTCGGGAGGCTGAGGCACAAGAATTGCTTGAGCCTCGGAGGCAGAGGTTGCAGTGAGCCGAGATGGATGGAGATATTGCACTCCCACCTGGGCAACAAAGCAAGAATCTATCTCGAAAAAAAAAAAAAAGGGTTTATGGACATTCACTGGGGAGGGCTTCTCTCTCCTTTGAGGAAAGAGACTACTAGGAAATGTTCAGACACAGTCTACTGAGCACAGCTGCCGGGAAATGAAACTAGGGAACACCTTTTACTCTCTTAAGCAACTGGGAAAAACAGTGGAAACGTAGGTTCCTCGGAGTTTCTGCACATGGGCCTGGACAGAGCTCTGAGGCTGTGTGCTCCTGGCCCCAGGTGGGTGGGGAGAGGGGAGACGGTGTGAGAGAGAGTGCACGCATGAACACCACTGTTTCTCTCTTCTCTCCTTTTTTTCCTTCAGAGATGGAGTCTTACCCTGTCGCCCAGACTGGGTCGCAGTGGTGTGATCTGGGCTCACTGCAACCTTTGCCTCTCAGGTTCAAGTGATTCTCCTGCCTCAGCCTCCTGAGTAGCTGGGATAACAGGCTCACGCCATCATGCCCGGCTAATTTTTGTATTTTTAGTACAGACGGGGTTTCACCATATTGGTCAGGCTGGTCTCAAACTCCTGACCTCAGGTGATCCACCTGCCTCAGCCTCCCAAAATGCTGGGATTACAGGCATGAGCCAGCGCACCCGGCCCCCTTCTCTCCTTTTTTCCCACCACCGTCCTATAACCTGCTCACTCAGGCAGGGTCCATGTCTGGCCAGCACCCTGTCCTTTACAGTGGAAGGAAATCATCGCTGACTAAGGATCTATACCAGAGCTGCAACTGCCACCAGGGACCCAAGACAGAGAAATGCCACTTTGCATTACTAAAGGGTTCATGACACCATATACAACAGCTGAATTCCTGTGAGGAGTGTGGCTGAGGAGTGAGACGCAAGGTCCCTGGACCACTTTCAGAAGGATGAGACTTTGTCCAGCCTGTCCTCATTATGCCAGGCAAATGAACTGCCTGTACTCATAACTGTGGGAGGGAAGCACATACCATGGGTGGTCCATGGAGACAGTGATTAAGACCAAGTCCTAGAACTCCCACTGCCCTCTGGAAGTCAAACTGAAATGAACTCACAACCCCCAGATCCCAGACATGCGTCACCCTTGAGAGCCCCCTATTCCCTGCACCTCCCCTTCCCAGTGCTTAGCACAAGTGTAATTATGATTTGGATAATCATTTGTCTAATCTAATGTCTGTCCCTGAAGGGCCTTTGTCTGTCCTGTTGTATCACTCCACCCCTACCACCTAACATGGTGCTTGGCTTATAGTAGGTGGTTTGGGTTCAATGAATTAAAAATATATGTTTTTAGGCCGGGCGCGGTGGCTCAAGCCTGTAATCCCAGCACTTTGGGAGGCCGAGACGGGCGGATCACGAGGTCAGGAGATCGAGACCATCCTGGCTAACACAGTGAAACCCCGTCTCTACTAAAAAAATACAAAAAACTAGCCAGGCGAGGTGGCGGGTGCCTGTAGTCCCAGCTACTCGGGAGGCTGAGGCAGGAGAATGGCATAAACCCGGGAGGCGGAGCTTGCAGTGAGCTGAGATCCGGCCACTGCACTCCAGCCTGGGTGACAGAGCGAGACTCTGTCTCAAAAAAATAAAAAATAAAAAAATAAAAATAAAAATAAATGTTTTTAAAAGAAAGACTGAATGGGTCTCTACACTACAAAACTTGATAGTGACCTCAATATCTCCCCCAAAATAACATCAAATAAAAAGCATGTGGCTAATTGATAGAAGCATAGAAAGATGAGGACCACAGGGGCAGACATGCAGGGCACAGCCTGGCACAGTCCACAGGCCAGGAGCCCAGCAGGCCCCCGCGAGCTGGGTGACTGGTGGTGTCAGTGACTGGTGCCTGGTGACTACCTACTGAATGAGCAGTGAATGAATCCACAACTTCCCTGTGAGACAGACACAGGACGGGGGCAGGATCTGAGATTCTCACATCAGACTCAGCACCAAGTGCTTAGATGTCCTAAGCAAACTTCCAGCGATCAGAGTCCCCTGTAGCTGGCACAGAAGCAGAGCCTGCCATGATCACACCAACCTGACCACCCTGTCCACTCGATGGTACACTTTGATGACCCACTTTGGCCTCCCAAAGCGCTAGCATTAGAGGCGTGAGCTATCATGCCCAGCCTGAATGTCCATAATTTCACATTTGTCTCCTTCCTTCCAATCCCCTTGACCTACCTTTGTTATTTTATATTAAAGACATTGGAATGGTCATGATTTATTCACTCATCTTATATGATTCTGGGCCAGGTACTTGCTAGAGATACCAAGAAAAAGAACCATTCCAAACAGCCTTATAGCTAGGATGGGGGAACAAAATAAACTTAGCAGCTGGCATCTCAAGAGTCTCTTGTGAGTTCAAGAACTATTCATCGATGCCTGCTCTCTTCTAGGTACAGTGCTTGGTGCTGACAATACAGAAGTGAACAGGCCTGGTGCTCTGTATCATAGAGCTAATATTCTAGTAAGGAAGATAGAAAATAAACAAGGAGACAAAGAGATAATATATTGTAATTGCACATAGTGATGAGTGTTATAAGTGAAGTCAAGCAGATGAATGGGACAGAGAGTCACTGGGGATAGTGCTTTTGAGCTACAGGGGTCCAGTCAGGGAAGGTTGAGACAATAATAAAGTGAGTCGGGAAAGAAGGAATAGCAAATGTAAAAGACCGAGGCTGGGCCGGGCACGGTGGCTCATGCCTGTAATCCCAGCACTTTGAGAGGCCAAGGCAGGCAGATCACTTGAGGTCAGGAGTTTGAGACCAGCCTGGCCAACATGGTGAAACCCTATCTCTACTAAAAATACAAACATTAGCTGGGCCTGGTAGTAGGCATCTGTAATCCCAGCTACTTGGGAGGCTGAGGCAGGAGAATCTGGGGTTTGTGAGTTCGTTTCAGTTTAACTCCCAGAGAGCAGTGTGGGTTCTCTGGGAGGCGGAGGTTTCAGTAAGCTGATATTGCACCACTGTACTTCAGCCTGGGTGACAGAGTGAGACTCTGCCTCAAAAAAAATTTTTTTTAAAAAAGAAGCCTGATGTTGCAAGGAGCTCGCTTGGACTACAGAGCTGCAAGGAGGCCGGTGGGTCAGAGCTTAGTGAGCAAAGATGCTATTCTGTCCCATCAGCTTTGAGGCCCTGGCAAAATAAGATGCCTGAGTCAGCAAAGCAGAAGCTAGACCCTGGGCAGGAGTGAACTCAACATGGTTAGTGACACTCTGGAGCCCTGTGGGGCGCACAGCCTGCATCCCCAGCAGACACCACTCTGCCTCCAGCTCGAGGCAGGGGCTGCAGAGCTTTCCTCTTCAGCCTTTAGCTTGAGTTGGCAGGTGCACAGTCGCAACCTTCAGGGTCCTAGAGCATTCATTTTCAGGAAGTAAATCTTCAGGATGTACTAAAGCATCTTCAGAACAGCAAATACGAAGAGTGTGACCCACACACTGACAGTTTTGTGATTTAAATGGTCATATTCAAGAAACAGAGTGAGGCCAATCAGATATCCATATGGAAAAATATGAGCTTTGACTTCTAACTCATACCACACACAAAAATCCCAGAAGGATCATAAACCTAATTGTGAAAGATAAATCACTAAAGCTTCTAGAAGATAACACAGGCAAATACCTTCAGATCCTTGGGGGAGATGAATATCTCTTAAATGGGATGAAAACCAAGCAAACCATAAACAAAAAGACTGATAAACTGCACATCATTGAAAGAATCGCTGTTCAATAAACATACCATTAGGAGGTTTAAAAGTCAAGCCCTATAGACTAGAAAAAGATACTTGATATAGATACTGTTTTTCTCCAATAAAAGACTTATATCTGTAATAAATAAAGAGCTCCTACAAATCAACACATACACATACAACTCAATTTAAGACCAGGATGACAACTTGGACAGACATTCTATAAAAGAGGATTGACTGACCAATAAGCAAATGAAAAGGTATCATCTTTAGTCATCAAGGAAATGAAAATTAAAACCACTACACATCTACCAGAGTGGCTAAAATTAAAAAGATTGGTAACACCATTGGCCAGGATAAAGAGCAACTAGAATGCTCATTTGTTGCCAATATGAGTATAAATTAGCACACAGACACTTTAGGAAACTGTTCGGTGGTGGTATCTATTAAAGTTAAACATATGCCACCCAAGGACCTAGCAATTCCATTCCCAGATATATATATCCACAGAAATAAGCACCGAGGTTCTCCAAAAGCATGTACAAGAATGTTCACTACAGCTGTCTTCATAATAGTCAAAACCTGGAAACAACCCAAATGTCCATTAACAGAATGGATAATAGGGTGCGATGTATTTTTACAATGGAGTACTACTACAGAACCATGGAAAAGAATGAACTGCAGCCTCATGCTATATGTACAGTTGAAGCTCACAGATGTAGTGTTCAGCGAAAGAAACCAGACACAAAAGAATACATACTGCACGATTCCATTTATAGGCATGAAGTTCTACAACAGGAAAAACTAACACACCACGCTAGAAGTCAGAATGGTGGATTTCAAGGTGCGCAATGACTGGGAGAAGGTACGCAAGAGCCTCTGGTGGGCTAGAGGACTAGACACATTCTGTATCTTGATCTAGATGGTGGTCACAGGGTGCACATCATATGTAAATACTCACCAAGGTGGACACTTGGACCCTGAAGATCTGGTACTTTAGATACATCATTCCTCAAAAAAATTTTAAAGGAGAAAGTGGGGCAATTCAATGGGGAAAGGATGGCCTTTTCAACAAATGGTGCTGGCTCTACTGGGTATCTACATCCTTCATACACAAAAGTTAACTCAAGATGGACCACAGACTCACTTGTAAGAGCTAAACTGATAACATTCTTAGAAGAAATCATGGAAGTAAATCTTTGTGACCTTGGATTAGGTAATGGGTACTTAGATAGAACACCAAAAGCACAGTTAGATAAATTGGACTACATCAAAAGTAAAGCTTTTATGCTGCCAAAAATACCATCAAAAGAGTGAACAGACAACCTGAAGAATGGGGGAAAATATTTGTAAATCATGTATCTGGTAGGGGTCTAGTATCCAGAATATACACGGTTTAAAGAACTAGCCTGGGCAACATGGTGAAACCTCTACTCTATAAAAAACACAAAACAACTAGCTGGGCATGGTGGTGTGAGGCTATAGTTCCAGCTACTCAGGAGGCTAAGGCGGGAGGATCACCTGAGCCCAGGAAGTTGCGGCTGCAGTGAGCTGAGATCATGCCACTCCACTCCAGCCTTGAGACAGAGCAAGACTCTGTCTCCAAAAAAAAAGAAAGAAAGAAAAAAGTACTATTATAACTCAACAATAAGAAGATAACATAATTTGGCTGGGTGCAGTGGCTCACACCTGCAATCCCAGCACTTTGGGAGGCCAAGTCAGGTGGGTCACCTGAGGTCGGGCGTTCAAGACCAGCCTGGCCAACATGGTGAAATCCGATCTCTACAAAAATACAAAAATTAGCCAGGTGTGGTGGCAGGCGCCTGTAATCCCTGCTACTCAGGAGGCTGAGGCAGGAGAATCGCTTGAACCTGGGAGGCGGAGGTTGCAGTAAGCCAAGATCATGCCATCACACTCTAGCCCGGGGGCCAAGAGTGAGACTTCGTCTCAAAAAAACCAAAAACATAATTTAAAAATGGGCAAAGGTAGGCTGAATGTGGTGGCTCACGCCTGTAATCCCGGCACTTTGAGAGGTTGAGGTGGAAGAATTGCTTGAGTCCAGGAATTTGAGGGCAGCCTGGCAACATCGCAAAACCCCGTCAGTACAAAAAATACAAAAAATTAGCTGGTCATGGTGGCACATGCCTATAGTCCCAGCTACTTGGGAGGCTCAGGTGGGATAATCACTTGAGGTTGGGAGGTTGAGGCTGCAGTGAGCTGTGATCACGTCACTGCACTCTAGAAAGGCCAAAGGTTTGGAATAGACATTACTCCAAAGAAGATACACAAGTGGACAATAAGCGCATGGAAAGATGTTCAACTTCATTAGCTGTCAGGGAAACGTAAATCAGAACCACAATGAGCTCCCACTTCTTACGCACTGTGATGGCTATCATAATAATTTTTTTAAAAACTAGACAGTAACAACTGTTGGTGGGGATGTGGAGAATATAAAATGGGGCAGGTTGCTTTGGAAAACAGTTTGGCAGTTCCTCAAAAGGTTAAACATAGTTATCATATGATCTGAAAAATTCTACTCCTAGCTATGCATCCAGGAGAATTAAAAACGTATGTCCACACAAAAACTTATACACGAATATTTGCAGCAGCATTATTTATAATAGCCCAAAGTGGAAATAACCCAAACGTCCATCAATTGATGAAACCATACATAAAAAGTGACTTAGCCATATGGTGGAATATACAGTGGGGTATTACTCAGCAATAAAAAGGGATGAAGTATTCATACACACGACAATATGGATGAATGTTAAAAACACATGCTACATGAAGGAAGCCAGACACAAAAGGTCACACATTACATGATCTCATTTATATAAAATGGCAAGAATGGACAAATCTATCAAGATAGAAAGTAAATTAGTGGTGGCCAGGGGTTCAATGGAGAGAGATGAGGAGTGATTGCTAATAGGCAGAAGGTTTCTTCCACAGGGGATAGAAGTGTTCTACAATTAGACTGTGGTGATGATTACACAACCCTATGAATATACTAAAAACACAGTATTATACTTTAAACAGGTGAATTGTATGTATTTGAATTCTATCTCAAATAAAGCTGTTAAAAAAAAAAAAGCGGGGAGGGGTGTGGGGTGGGAGGTGCCTCTGCTTGTCTATTCCATGGCCCTGGCCCCATCCTGAGTCACATGACTTAGAGGAAGCTTGTCCAACCCACAGCCCATAGGCCACATGCAGCCCAGGACAGCTTTCAATGCGGCCCAACACAAATTCATAAACTGTCTTAAAACATTGAGATTTTTGGCTGGGTGTGGTGACTCATGCCTGTAATCCCAGCACTTTGGGAGGCCAAGGCGGGTGGATCATTTAAGGTTGGGAGTTCAAAACCAGCCTGGCCAACATGGCAAAATCCCATCTCTATGAAAAATACAAGAATTAGCTGGTCATGGTGGTGGGTGCCTGTAATCCCAGCTACTCAGGGGGCTGAGGCAGAAGAATCACTTGTACCAGGGAGGTGGAGGTTGCAGTGAGCCGAGATCGTACCACTGCACTCCAGCCTGGGTGACAGAGAGAGACATTATCTCAAAAAACAAACAGAAAACAAAAAACATCATGAGATTATTTTTGTGATTTTTTTTGAAGCTCATCAGCTATCATTAGTGTTACTGTATTTTATGTGTGACCCAAGACAATTCTTCTCCTTCCAAGGTGGCCCAGGGAAGCCAAAAGATCGGACACTCCTGATCTAGAAGCTACTGCCTAAAGAAAAGAGCACGAATAGAGCTGAAAATGCAAGACTAGACCCCACCCTGAGCCCCAGTCCATGGCAGGGATATACTCCCAGCTTTGTGTCCGTGTACACACAAGCATACAAATCCCTGCCTCTGCTTTCCATGACCCTATCTTGCCCTCCATGGTGTGGTTTAAATGTGAAGCCAGGTTGGGCATGGTGACTCATGCCTGTAATCCTAGCACTTTGGGAGGCTGAGGTGGGAGGATCGCTCAAGGCTAGGCAACATGATGAAACCCCATCTCCATTAAAAAAAAAAAAAGAATTAGCTGGGCAGGTTGGTGCCACCTGTGGTTCTAGCTACTCTAGAGGTTGAAGTGAGAGGATTGCTTGAGCATGGGAGGTCGAGGCTGCAGTCAGCTGTGATTGCACCACCGCACTCCAGCCTGGGTTACAGAGCAAGGCCTTGTCTCAAGAAAAAAACAAAACAAAATAAAAACAACTGTGAAGCTTAGAAAAAGAAGTAGTCAGAGGCACCTAAGCCTGTAAAGGTATTTACTGTCCCTCCCATCACTGCAGCACCAGCCCTACCCGCACTGTCTCTTTCCTCTCTTGTGGACTTTCTCTGGAGCCTGCCCCTAGCATTCTAGAGCAATTGCTTTCCCTCACCCTGCTGGGTAGGCCGCTGGGGCTTGAACTGTAGCAGCGGCAGATACCACACACATCTTTTTCCTACCCACACTCAGTAAACATCAATAACTTTGGAAAACCGCAAAGGCCAAACAAGAACAAATGGAAAAGACAAAAGAGCTCAAATTCACAGCCTTTGGCTGGTGCTTCATTGGGCCAGTAGTTCTCAAGCCTCTCTACTCATGTGGTTCTCTCAAGGAGATGCCCAGGGCTGGCTTCCCTCAGGGACTATGTTGACCCTGGCCTTGAACTTTTGGGCTCAAGGAATCCTCCTGCCTCAGCCTCCCAACTAGCTGGGACCACAGGCTTGTGCCACTGCACATGGCTGGATTGGCTTATTCTAGAATAGCACTGCCCAATAGAAATATAGTATGAGCCACATATATAATTTTAAATGTTCTAGCAGCCACATTTTTAAAAAGTATGGCACATGTTCTCAAGATCTCCTAGGGCTGTGTTATAGGCCATGGTTTAAACAGAAGTTTTTTTTAAAGTAGAAAGAAATAGGTGAAATTAATTTTAATAATATATTTTATTTAATCCAATATATCCAAATCTTTTTTTCTCTTTCTTTTTTTTTTCTTTTTTTTTCCCCCCAAACAAGGTCTCCCTCTGTCACCCAGGCTGGAGTACAGTGATGTAATCACAGCTCATTGCAGCCTCAACCTTCTGGGCTCAGGCCATCTTCCTACCTCCCTGGTAGCTGGGACTACTGGAGGCCAGCCTCCCTGGTAACTGGGACTACAGCCACACACTACCATGCCCAGCTAATTTTTGTATTTTTTGTAGAGATGGGGTCTCACTTTGTTGCCCAGGTTGGTCTCCAACTCCTGGGCTCAAGCAATCCTCCCTCCTTGGCTTTCCAAAGCGCTGGGATTATAGGTATGAGCCACCATGCCCAGCCCCCAAATATTTTCATTTTAACTTGTAATCCATAAAAATGAGATTTTTTATTTTTTTTTTTATCATACTAAGTTGTTGAAATCCAGTGCTTATTTCACATGGCACATCTCCATTTGGACGTGCCACATTTTAAGTGTTCAACAGCCACACGTGGCTGGTAGCTGCCATATTGGACAGCACAGCTCTAAAACCTGGGTCATGTTGCGAAGTGAGTATGTTCAAGGCCTAGTATTTTCTAAAAATATTAATTTAATAGGCTGGGCGCACTGGCTCATGCCTGTAATCCCAGCACTTCGGGAGGCCGAGGCAAGCAGATCGAGACCAGCCTGGTCAACATGGTGAAACCCCATCTTTACTAAAAATACAAAAATTAGCTGGGCATGGTGGTGGGCACCTGTAATCCCAGCTACTCATGAGGCTGAGGCAGGAGAATCACTTGAACCCAGGAGGCGAAGGTGGCAGTGAGCAGAGATTGTGCCACTGCACTCCAGCCTGGGCAACAGAGCAAGACTCCATCTGAAAAAAAAACCAAAAAACCAAAAATCAAAAAATATTAACTTAATAATAACAAGTACTAAGGAGAAAATAAAGGTTCAGAGAGCTGAAGTGACTTGCCCAAGGCCTTAGCTGGTGAGTGGTAGTGGTTAAAGAGCTCAGACTGCGGTCAGATGAGAACGACCTTCACAGAGTGACGTGAAAATGATAGGAGATACACACGGAAAGTGAGCAGCACAATGCCTGGCTTATATCTACAGCTCACAAGCCAAGAAACATGAACCCCATCATCACAATGCTATTAACACTATCACCGCAGGGAGAGGAAGGCTAACAGGGAGAAGGCAGAGACGACTCAGGGTCACTAGCTGGGGAAACCCTGTGTCAGCTGACATTTCCCAAGACTGCCCCTTGAACGGCTTGCACCACTCACCGGACTGGTGGGTGAGGAAACTACCAGCTTCAGACCAGCTCCGTCATGAGCCTGGGCCTTCTGTGGGCCATTCCCTTGGCCCACTTCTCTGGCTGTCTTGCTGACGGTACTAGAAGGCTGCTGGCCTGAGGTGCTCTCTACACGCTGCTGTAAGTCCAGGGCGCTGGGCACCCGGGGACACGGCTCCTGCATGTGGACACCATCTTGAGTTCCAGAGGCTGCCTGGGCAGGAAGGGGCTCTGCAGGTGCCTCATAGTGCAGGTGTGTGCTGGTGTTGAGGCCATGGAGGGAGAGCAAGGCCTGTGGTGTGGGGATCTCCGTTTCTTGGCTCAGTCCGTTGGTTGGCACAGAGTTTACCTGGGCTTTGCTGAATTCCAACAATACCCTAGAAGTTTTAAACAAAGAAACCTGTGTGACAGGTTGTTTGCGACAATGCCCAAGGCTATTGGGGCAGAGGGAAGAATGCAAAACTGCTGTTTTATGATTTAAAACAACCCACACCTTCTTAATTATCCACTGCACTCCCCATCACACAGTCCTCCTCTGACACTCCCACCACGTTCTTCCTGGCCAGGATTTAGGCAGACTGGGTGGGCAGGTGATTTGTGGAGCCTGTGATCTCAAGTGAAATAGCTCCCACAGCAGAGAAAGAGGACTTGGTGTGAATGAGGACTTACTGGCATTCTGGGCAGGCTAGCTGTGGGCCTGGAGAGCTTGCTCAGCCAAACACACAGTTGTGTGGGCAATCGTTTTCCCAAACATGGTGTGCAGCAGAGCCTCCAAGGACAGTGTCTCAGAACAGGCCTCCTCCTCAGCACAGAGAGTTGAGGTGCCAGGACTCTGTGCCCTGGGGCAGGGACTAGGAGCAGCAAGGGCTAAACAGGTTTCCTGAGCGAGGTCATATTTTGTTCCTGGGCAGGCACTGGGACAGCAGGGCTGGGGGAGGTGCAAGGGCTGGTCCCCTCAGAGCTGGACTGGGTGTGGAGACAGCAAAGCGTTACATCCCCAGAAAGTGCTTCTGGAGCTCAGTGTACACCAGGTGTGTGAGGGTGGATATGAGTACACACGAGATGTGCCCCTGCTCACTCTCCATGGTGGGACTGCCACTCCCTGTCTCCTCTGTGCTGATTCCTGGGGCCACAGGGAGCAAATGCTACTGTCTTTGGCACATGTGTGTGCACATACACACTCACACATACACAGTGCACAGAAATATGTCCTGGGCCCTCTGGAATGTGCACTGACTACCAACTGCTCCTCTCTCTCCCAAGGCTTCTGAGGAGCCAAGCTCCATTTCAAAAATAAACCCATTTGCTATCTCTTCTGCTTATAAAACCAGTGGAGCATGTCATGGGCAAAGGCAGGTTCAGAAGGCCACAAGCTGTCTAAGGCCCCAAAGCCTCCATGCATCTGCCCTGATGGCTTGTACCGGATCCAGAAGATATATGAAGCTCAGCTTAATTTCGGCTTATGGAAATGAGGATTTTAGAATTCAAGTTGCTTACCTGATTGTCTTCCCAGTGAGCTTTGCACCATCTTAACCCCAAACAACATTTCAAGACATTATACTCAAGAATAGGTGGCCAATCCATATATAAGTAACTGATTTTGGCTGGGTGTAGTGGCTCACGCCTGTAATCCCATCACTTTAGAAGTTTGAGGCAGGTAGAATTACAAGGTCAGGAGTTCAAGACTAGCATGGCCAAGATGGTGAAACCCTGTCTCTACTAAAAATACAAAAATTAGCTGGGCTTGGTGGCAGGCCCCTGTAATCCCAGCTACTCGGGAGACTGAGGCAGAGAATTGCTTGAACCCAGGAGGTGGAGGTTGTAGTGAGCCGAGATTGCGCCACTGCACTCCAACCTGGGTAAAAGAGTGAGACTCCATCTCAAAAAAAAAAAAAAGTAAATGATTTTCAACATAGACACCAACACACTTTAATGGGGAAGGAATAGTCTTTTCAACAATTGTGCTGAGGTAAGTGAATAATTACATGCAAAAGAAAAAAGCTGGACTGCTATCTCACATTGTATACAAAAATTAACTCAAAATGGATTAAAAACCTAAAGGTAAGAGCTAAAACTAACTCTCAGAAGGAAAGAGAAGTATAAACTTCATGTCTTTGGATTAGGCAATGGTTTCGTAGACGTGAGATCTACAGCGTAAGCAAGCAATGAAAAATGAATTGTAATCCCAGCACTTTGGAGGCCAAGGCAGGTGGATCACCTGAGGCCAGGAGTTCGAGATCAGCCTGGCCAACATGGTGAAACCCCATCTCTAGCCGGGCGCGGTGGCTCAAGCCTGTAATCCCAGCACTTTGGGAGGCTGAGACGGGTGGATCACGAGGTCAGGAGGTCGAGACCATCCTGGTCTACACGGTGAAACCCCGTCTCTACTAAAAAATACAAA
>NW_012115010.1:2415038-2443341 GCF_000951035.1 Colobus angolensis palliatus
GCCGAGATCACACCACTGCACTCTAGCCTGGGCGACAGAGTGAGACTCTGTTTCAAAAAACAAAAATAAAAAACGCTTGTGGTTTTTTGGTTGTTTTTTTTTGTTTTTTTGAGATGGAGTCTCGCTGTCACCCAGGCTGGAGTGCAGTGGCACCATCTCGGCTCACTGCAAGCTCTGCTTCCCGGGTTCGCACCATTCTCCTGCCTCAGCCTCCCGATTAGCTGGGACTACAGGCACCCGCCACAACGCCTGGCTAATTTTTTGTATTTTTCTTTTTGGTAGAGACGGGGTTTCACCATATTAGCCAGGATGGCCTCAATCTCCTGACCTTGCGATCCTCCCGTCTCAGCCTCCCAAAGTGCTGGGATTACAGGCGTGAGCCACCGCGCCAGGCCAAAACGTTTGTGTTTTAAACGATACTATCAAGAAACTAAAAAGACAACTCAAAGAATGGGGGGAAATATTTTTAAATTATACAGAAGGGCGCATTATCCAGAATATATATAGAACACTCACAAATCAACAATAAAAAGACAAATAACCAAATTGTTAAATGGGCAAAGGATCTGAACAGACATTTCTCCAAAGAAGATATCCAAATGTTCGATAAGCACATGAAAAGATACTCAACATCATTAATCATCAGAGAAATGCAAATCAAAACTACAATGAGATACCACTTTATACCCACTGGGTTGGTTATAATAAAAAAGACAGAAAATCACGAGGGTAGGCAAAGATGTAGAGAAATTAAAGGTCATATATATTAGTGGTGGGGATGTAGAATGACACAACTACTGCAGAAAACAATTTGGTAGTTCCTCAAAAAGTTAAACATAGAGTTACATATGACCCAGCAATTCCACCCCTAGGTATATAACTAAGAGAATTAAAAACATATGTCTACCCAGGCTGGGCATGGTGGCTCATGCCTGTAATCCCAGCACTTTGAGAGGCTCAGGCGGGCAGACCACCTGAGGTCAGGAGTTCACCTGGCCAACATAGTGAAACCCTTTCTCTACAATAAGTACACAAATAAGCTGGGTGTGGTGGCGGGCCCCTATAATCCCAGCTACTCGGGAGGCTGAGGATGGAGAATCGCTTGAACCCAGGAGGCGGAGGTTGCAGTGAGCCAATATCGTGCCACTGCACTCCAGCATGGGGGACAGAGCAAGACTCTATTTCAAAAAATAAATAAAATAAAATACAACAATACCATCATTTGAACACTATTGATGCCTATGTGCCAGGGACCATTCTAAGTACTTAAATCTAAGTACTTAAACCCTCCATACAATACCTATGCCACTCAGTGATCATTATAATACAGATCCAGTCTACACGGAAGGAGCTATTCAGGACAGTCAATTCACTAGCCCAACTGCAATTTGGTTTCTGCCAAGCAGAACCGCTTTATATTAATAAATTTCATTTTGAATGTTGGGTCTTTTATGCTTTTATGTTTAATTTGTGGATGTTTTGATTTTATACATGTAATGATAAGCACAAGGAATTTATGTCTAATTTAAAGTTACAAATAATTAAATAATGTAATAACTTTGATGAACTCTAAGTGTCAGTGAGAACATTTTACCCTTGAAATATACACTTCAAGAAATGCTGGTCTCTGTGGATGCTCAAGGACTAACTTCAAGGCCCAGCTCTATGAATGCTGATGCTGGCTGTGTGTTTGTGCATCTGTATGTCTTAGATTTGCCAGTTCCTCACACCACTGTCTGGAATTCGTCTATACATCCTGACCCTTGCCCCTCCAGTTTCCCCATAATAGCCGGGACAACACTTCCTGCACAGAGAGGATGGTTACTGATTCAGTGACCTTAAGCTGGAATTTTCCAATCACAAGACACATGAGATAAAAGCAAGACATATGACAAGGGGATGGCTGGCTGGTCTGCAGAGGAGGCAGACACACAGGAAGGGCTAAGACAGGTAAGTGAGCCTAGGTCATGCCCTGTGCCTGGGTCACACTGCAGGCCTGTCACACCACGGTCCCAGTGGTCATGGGAGGCAGAGACTGTTCCTCCCCAATGTATTCTACCTAAATTCCTCCATTTAACATTTGAAAACTCCACCTAATGTGCTCAGAAGCCATTTCTGGGCCTAAGACAGAATCTCCTATATGCGTTTGACTAACAAGCAATGTGCCTGACATTCCTGGGCTTGTAAGTGGTGGAACAGGACTTGAAACTAGGTCTGCTCCAAGCCCAGTCTGTAACACCACCCAATGCTGGTGCTCTTCCTATGCTGGATGAGAACCCTGGAGGGACCTGAACCAAGGCAAGGGCATAGGACGAGTGGAAAGAAGGTCCCAAACACATGGGATCTTCTTTTCAGCTGATGGAACATGGGTCCAACTGAAGGAGGTTTTTAATAAGAAGTTTCCATTTTCCACCTATCAGATGAGCAAATATCCAAAAGTTCACTAATACCTTCAAGTGGCAAGGCTAAGAAACGAGGACATTCCTGGTGGAGTGTAAATGGGCAATAATCTGTGAATATTCTATATTAGTCTATCCTTTGGCTCAGCAATTTTGCTTCTGGGAGTTTACTGAACAGAGACAGTTATGCAGAACTAAAAGACCACATACACAAGGTATTTATGAACACATGGTCCCTATCACCCATTAAATACTGGGCTGATTAAGTAAACCAAGGTACATTCATACACTGGAACAATATGCAATAGAAAAAAAAAAGAATGAGGCTGGGCGGGATGACTCAGGCCTATAATCCCAGCACTTTGGGAGCCCAAGGCAGGAGGATCTCTTGAGCCCAGGAGTTCAAGACCAGCCTGGGCAACACGGTGAGACCCCCATTTCTATAAAAAATAAAAATAAAAGAATGAAATAGCTCTGATATGAAAAGATCTTCTCCAAGACAAGATATAGAACAGTGTATATATACTGCCTTTGTAGGGGAGAAAGTAATAAATAAGGAGTAAATTTTTAAAATCTTTTTTTTTTTTTCTTGAGATGGAGTCTTGCTCTGTCACCCAGGCTGGAGTGCAGTGGCACAATCTCGGCTCACTGCAAGCTCCGCCTCCTGGGGCCATGCCATTCTCCTGCCTCAGACTCCCAAGTAGCTGAGACTACAGGTGCCCGCCACCATGCCCAGCTAATTTTTTGTATTTTTAGTAGAGACAGGGTTTCACTGTGTTAGCCAGAATGGTCTCGATCTCTTGACCTCGTGATCCGCCCACCTTGGCCTCCTGAAGTGCTGGGATTACAGGCGTGAGCCACTGCAGCCAGCTAAAAATCTTTTTACTGGTATTTGTTGTAGATGAATTTAGAAATTTGGAAGAATATACAGGAAATTAATTATTATGGTTGTAGGGGTGGGAGGAAAGAACAGGGTAGAGGGAGAACAGGAAGGGGAAAGGCTTTCACTGTATATGTTTTAGATTTTTTTTAACCATAAAAAGATTACGCAAATTTTTTTTTTTTTTTTTTTTTGAGACGGAGTCTTGCTCTGTCGCCCAGGCTGGAAGTGCAGTGGCGCGGTCTCGGCTCACTGCAAACTCCACCTCCCTGGTTCATGCCATTCTCCTGCCTCAGCCTCCCATGTAGCTGGGACTGTAGGCGCCTGCCACCATGCCCGTCTAATTTTTTGTATTTTTAGTAGAGACGGGGTTTCACCGTGTTAGTCAGTATGGTCTCGATCTCCTGACCTCCTCCCGCCTCGGCCTCCCAAAGTGGTGGGATTACAAGCGTGAGCCACCGCACCTGGCTGCAAAAATTTTTTGAAAGGTTGTGTGAAGAAGGCTTTGCCCAGCTCTCTCTCTAGCCAAGTTCATCTGCCCCACATACTCTTCCACACATCTGTCTGTCCCCAGCTGTCCACCACCTCCTGCATGCAGCACTCAGGTCCTGTGTCCCCCAGGAGGTCTTCTATGAAGTCACACTCCTATGCATTATGTTTCATCTATTTGTTGGAAGTTTTAAATGTGCTCTGACCTATTAGTTTCCTTCCTTCTAGATGAAGACAACAATATTTTACACTGTGCCTTGTAGAGACTAAGTAACTTAGTTTGTTGTTGTTGTTTGTTTTTAGTTTTTTTTTTTTTTAATTTAGAGGTGGGATCTTGCTACATTGCCCAGGCTGGCCTCGAACTCCTGGGCTCAAGCAATCCTCCTGCCACAACCCCCCAAGTGCTGGGATTTCAGGCATGAACCACACCCAGCCCTGTCACCAGGGCAGAGCTGGAGCCCAAACCAGCCCTAAGCTGTTCTAAGTCCACTTTCTCCACTATGCCTGTATTGCCTGCTACAGCTCCCAGTGATTCCAGTCCCTGGAGAAGTCGATGTCTCCCTTGGCTTTCTTTAATTACTAATAGAGTTCAGTAACAGGCAATCACATGCTACAGGAAGAAAGGGAGGAGGAGAGGAAAGAAAGCAGGGAGGAGAGAAAATGGGAAGGAGTGGGGACAGGGTACTCACTCTTGCAGAGACCGGTCTGAGTCCTCAGCATTTGCTGTGCCCAGGTCTGAGTCGTAGGACATGGGCTCCTCGCAATGGTCCGGACTCTTGGAGCCATTCTCTTGGAGTAAGCAGCTATCAGAGTTTAGGCTGCAGGACAGCTGGGATGAACTGGCCGTGTCCAGGCTGAGGGAGGAGGCAGTCAGCTTCTGGTTCCTCCGGATCTTATGGCCCGAGTGATGGACTTCGATGTCCTCAGAGCCTGAGGAATGGGAAATGGAATCCAGAGACTCCTTCCGCTGTAGTTCTGCACCAGAGGTAGAGAGAGGGTCCAGCTCAGAGAGAGGGCAAAGCCCAGACAGGGCCAGTGGGGTTAGTGTCCATTCATTTAAGATGGCAGACTTGTAGGAGAGTTCGAAGGACAAGGACGTGAGGCCCTGCAGGAAGCTAAGGAGGAACTCGCCCTCCTCGGCATCCCGGAGCAGGGCGGTGGGCTGGTAGTACTCGCGCAGGCGGGCCTGCTCCTGCAGCAGCAGCTTCAGATAGCACTCCATCAGGCCGTCGTTCAGGGCCAGCCGCAGCCATGCCCGGCAGCGGCCCACATCTGTGTTAACAAACGTCAGGTGCTCCAACTCTGAGATGATGTGTCTGGGAAGGGAGAACAGACATGTTTCAAGAAACCACCCCAAATCACAGAGATGTGCTTTTATCCACTGGTTAGCAGGAACCAGCAATAACCACTGCAAATAGAGAAAGGCATGCAAAAATATTTGGTAATAGTGTTTTAGGCCAGATGTGGTGGCTCACACCTGTAACCCCAACACTTGGGAGGCCAAGGCAGGCGGATCACTTGAGCTCAGGAGCTCGAGCCCAGCCTGGGCAACAGGACGAAACTCCGTCTCTACAACAACAACAATAACAACATAGCCAGATGTGGTGGCTTGCAGTGTAGTCCAAGCTACCCCACTACTTGGGAGGTTGAGTGGGAAGCAGAGGTTGCAGTGAGCCAGGATTGCACCACTGCACTCCAGCCTAGGATATATATATAGTTTTAAAGGAAAAGTGTTTAAAGGAAATATTAAGCTATAACCCCCAACCTTTTGAGATTGGAATCGTGAAAGATAATTTCCATGTTCATTCCAACTACCACTGGGCCCCTGACATCATCTGCTCATCCAAGGCATGCTGTCAGAGCTCCCTAAGTGCAAAGTCCTTGGAGCAGTGAAGATGCAGGGTAAAGACATGGTCCCTGCCCTCAGGCACAAGGGACTGATGAAAAAAGGCATAAAAGGCAGGAAATCAACAACCCTGTAAGAGGATTGGGGAGAGCTCCAATTACAGCATGTGGAAGAAAAGTTGGTAGTTTGGTTGCAAGGCCAGGAAAGAGAGAGTATTGAATATCAAACCAATAAGGCAACACGTGGCAATGGCTCCACACCCAGCCATGCACCAGAATCCCCTGGGGAACTTGAGCAGGATACAAGTTCTGGGGCTCCAACCTAGTGAATCAGTCTCCAGGCTGGCATCTGGGAGCCTGTGGGCTACAGATCTTTGTTTAGAAAAGTGACTTGACTACAATCATGCAGACTGCAGGGTAGATGTTCTGCATAAGGAGATCAGACCCCAGGTGTACCAAACTCAGTCCCGGAATGCCTCGGTCTGATGTACATGCCCCTCCTCTGAGCTACCACAGTCCCTAGTGTGGGTTTATCTCCCCCATGGGAATGCAGACCGCATTCTACTAGGCTCAGTGAGTAAGCTCCAGGGAGCTTCACCTCAGTAAATGTTGACCAGATGACGGACTCAAGGAAAGACAGAGTGAGGTAAGGAGGACAAATAGAAAGCCAGTGTCACCCAGGAAAGAAGTAAAAACGTGAGACAGGGCAGTGGCACTTGGCATGGAAAGGAAGATCAGAGACTGACAAGGCTTCTTTGGGCTGAAGGTGACATTTAGTAGTCCTTAGAGGCACAGTGCCAGCTACTTGCTCAAAAGTCCAGACACAAGAGATAAGTGTCTCAGAGTGAATATTCATATGCTCTTCCTGATTCCACTCTTTAATAAAAATAACCCCACACCTCCTTAAGAGATAACATTTATGGCCGGGTGCAGTGGCTCACGCCTATAATCCCAGCACTTTCGGAGGCCAAGGTGGGTGGATCATGAGGTCAGGAGTTTGAGACCAGCCTGATCAACATAGTGAAACCCCATCTCTACTAAAAATAAAAAAATTAGCTGGGCATGGTGGTGCGTGCCTGTAGTCCCAGCCACTTAGGAGGTTGAGGCAGGAGAATTGCTTGCACCTGGGAGGCGGAGATGCCAGTGAGCCGAGATCGCACCATTGCACTCCAGCCTGGGTGACAGAGTGAAACTCCGTCCCAAAAAAAAAAACAGATTTACAACTCGATGTTCGAATAATCTAAGGCAGGGTCAGCAAACATTTTCTGTAAAGGGCCAGAAAGTAAATACTTTAGGCTTTGCAGGCCACAAAACCTCTGTTGTAACTATATAACTCTGCCCTAGTGTGGCAAAAAAGGCTGTTCCTGCTAAAGGCGACCAGTCCCAGGGCTCAAAGCAACCACAGGCTCTTGCCTGAGTGCTGAGGGTCTCAAGATCTGCTGGCACGCTGGCTGGGAAGCTTGGTCTAGAGATAAGCCTTTCTAGAAAACACTTTCAACCCCTACCTCACCCTATCTCTATGCTAGAACACAGGGCACCTCTGTTGGCTTCCTGAACAGCTGGGGAGGAAAAGTCAAATGTTCCATACTCTGCTGCTCCTCCCCAAAGCAAAACCTCTCCAGCTAAATCTCACTTGTGGGTGACAGCTTTCAGGAGGGGCCAGAAGACAGGCTGGGGCAGAGGCTTCTGGTGGGCACTTTTCTTCCTTTTTCCTCCAGCCTCAGCTCGGATGTGCTTGGCGTGCAGGCCATGGATAAATACGGCCTCCAGGGCGCTGCACATGGTGTTGGCATCTCCGTCTTCACTAGTGACCACTGTGTCCAGGGACACGTACTGCTTCTGCAAGGCCTTCACGGATCCCACCAGCTTCTTCTTGATGACCTAGGCAGCACCACACAGAACACAGGCCTTTAGCGGAAAATGCTATGGAGAGTCCCTAGAGTGTAATCCTTTGCCTGGTGCCAAATACATGTGCAACCACATGCACACACATCTATGGGTGTGTCTGCAGATTCCTTCTGTTAAATTAGCACATTGTTAACTATAGCAAAGAAAGATAAAGCATAGAGAAGAAAAGGAAAATCACACACACTACCCAGAGACAATCACTGTTACTGTTGTTTTGCATGTCCTTCAGTGCAGACACTTTTTGTTTTTTAGACCAAACTTAAGTGAACTTAGAGTCATATAATCTTGTGTTTAAATATTGGCCCCACCATAGCTGCAGTGACAGAGCTTGGGTAAATCCATCTAGAACAAGGGTGGGGCTTCCCACCTTTTTCACATGGACAAGTTTCTGTACAGAATCAATAAGCCAAGAGGCAAAAACAAACAAACAAACAAACAAAAAACACCCACACTGCTTTAGAACAATAAAAACATGAGGAGAACAGGAGCATGGTTTACGTTAAGAAAGATCCTAGGCTGGGCGTGGTGGCTCAAGCCCGTAATCCTAGAACTTTGGGAGGTCAGAGGCAGGAGGACTGCTTGAGTCCAGGAGTTCAAGGCTGCAGTGAACTATGACCACACCACTGTACTCCGGCCTGGGCAACGCAGCAAGATCTTGTCTCAAAAAAAGAAAGAAAAAAAAAAAAAAGAAAGATCCTGGGCCTGGAAGCCAGAGGACTAGGCTCAGTCCTAGCTGTCAGTAACCAGATGGGCCTCCTCAGACCTTCCACTTAACTTCTTTGAGCCCCAATTTCCTCATCTGTTAAAGTGGAAATAATACTTTCTGATCTATAGTATTTTTTTTTCAGGGAAGTGGTTTCTGGTGAAAACCAGAAAACCTACTAGATAAATTCTAAAAAGAGGCTGGGTGCGGTGGCTCATGCCTGTAATCCCAACACTTTGGGAGGCCAAGGCAGGTGGATCACTTGAGGTGAGGAGTTTGAGATCAGCCTGGCAAACATGGTGAAACCCTGTCTCTACTAAAAATGCAAAAATAAGCCAGGTGTGGTGATGAGCACCTGTAATCCCAGCTACTTAGGAGGCTGAGGCAGGAGAATCACTTAAACCCGGGAGGTAGAGGTTGTAGTGAGCCAAAATCGTACCACTACACTACAGCCTGGGTGGCAGAGTGAGACTCCATCTCAAAAAATACATATATGTATATATATATAAGCTGAGTGTGGCACTAAGACTAGTGTTTTATTCATCCTTGTGTCAATACTTGGCACTGTGCCTGGCACATAGAAATACTCAATAAATGTTTGTTAAATGAAGACAACACAAAATGTACCTAGAGTCTTTTGGAAATATACAGTAAAAATTGAGCATAATTATAAGTATGTGAAAATCACATAAGTGTTTGGAAAAGGACTGGAAGGGATTAAAGAAAAACTGGTTTGAATTGTTGGGTGATAGGATTATGGATACATATTTTAATATTTTATTTTGATTTCAGTCAAAACTATGTTAACATTCTTTGAAAAGTTAAATTTGAAAAAATATAACAGCTTTAATGAGATATAATTCATATACCATAAAATACACCCATTTAAAGTATACAGTTCAATTGTTTCTAGTATATTAACACAATTGTGCAACCATCACCACTATCTAATTTTAGAAGATTTTTCCGGCTGGGCACGGTGGCTCACGTCTGTAATCCCAGCACTTCAGGAGGCCAAGACGAGTGGATCACCTGAGGTCAGGAGTTCGAGACCAGCCTGGCCAACATAGTGAAACCCTGTCTCTACTAAAAATATAAAAATTAGCCAGTCGTGGTGGTGTGCACCCGTAATCCCAGATACTTGGGAGGCTGAGGCATGAGAATCGCTTGAACCTGGGAGGTGGAGTTTGTGGTGAGTCAAGATTGTGCCACTGCACTCCAGCCTGACCGAGACTCAAAAAAAAAAAAAAAAAGATTTTCATCACCCCAAAAAGAAATACTGATATGTTAATGATTGCCAGGGGCTGGGAGAAAGGAGAATAGGAAGTGAATGAAGTCACTAACCTATTTTCTATTTCTGTGGTTTTTCGTATTTTGTACATCTCACATGAATAGATGTGAACACAACATATGACCCTTTGAATCTGACTTCTTTCACTTAGCATAATATTTTCCACCATGTTGTAGCATGTATCAGGACTTCATCCCTTTTTATTGCCAGAAAATATTCCTCTGCATAGATATACCACATTTTATTCATCCATTCATCAGTTAATAGACAATAGGGTTGTTTCTACTCTTTTGCTGTTATCAATAATGCTGCTATGAACATCCATGTACAAGTTTTTGAGTGGACTTACATTTTTAGTTCTCTTGGGTATATATCTAGGAGTGGAATTGTATACATAATTCTATGTTTAACTTATCAAGGAACTGCCAAACTATTTGCCAAAGTGGCTGCACTATCTTACATTCCCACCAGCAATATCTGAGTTCCAATCTCTCCACATTTTTGCCAACACTAGTTGTCGTTTTTTTTATTACAGCCATCCTAGGGGGTGTGAAGTAGTATCTCACCGTGGTTTCGACGTCCATTTCCCTGATGTCTAATGATAACGAGCATCTTTACTGGCCATGTATGTATCTTCTTTGGAGAAGTGTCTATTCAAATCCTTTACCCATTTTATAACTGGATTATTTGTCTCTTTATTGTTGAGTTATAAGTGTTCTTTATATGTTCTGGATACTAGACTCTTATCAGATATTTGATTTGCAAATATTTTCTCCCATTCTGTGGGTTGTCTTTTCATTTTCTCGATAGTATCCTTTGAAGCTCAAAAGTTTTTAATCTTGAAATAGTTTAATTTTAAATGTTCTTTTAAACGCAAGATGTTACTAGTATATTATATTTAAAAAGCACATACACACTTCGTTCAACTGAGCACCTACTAGGTGTTGGGTTAGGGTATACAGGGAGAAGTAAGGCATACCCTCAAGAAACGCATACCCTCATGGAGTCAGTTTGTGCAGCTGTTGTTAGAAGGCTGAGTTGGTCAGGGTTCTGCCCTAGCTCTGGAGGGTCCTGGGGTGGGATTCGGCCGGGGGTGGGAGAGTGGGGGTGCAGAGGGGAAGGAAGAGCCTCTGCATGAAAGCCAGTTGGGAAACAGGTGGAATTGGACTCTCCTGTGGCCAGGATGGGGAAAGGCACATCTCTGAGGGCTATAGTTTCTTTCAAGCAGAGAGTTCTCTGAGCTGGGAAGCAGCAGTAGGGAGGAAAGGGAAATCCTGGCTTCTCCCAGAAAGCCACCTCAGGATGCTGCTAAGGGACCAGACCCAAAGCTACCTGACTTCCTGCCTTTCCAAGGGAACAGAGAGCTCCACCCAGAGTACCCAAGACAGCCCAGGAGGGTGCAAAGGGCTCTCCAAGAAAAGGTCCTAGGGGGCTCCAGTGAACTGCTCACAAATAATTACATTTAGAATATCCTAGAAAATGGTTAGTGTTCAGATATACGTAAATTACCAATTTACCCCCATTACTGAAACAACAAACCAGAGCCTGGGAATACCTGTTTCCCACCAATTCAGTGCTTTGGCCAGACTGTGACCAAATCATGGCCTAAGGGCAGAGGGCTGAAGGGCTGAATGGAAATCCTTGGTCTTCAGGTTACTGATCTTAAATTCCCACTGCTTTTTGTAATCTCCATCTTATCACCAATAAGGTGATCTAGAAAGGACAGGATCTCCTTGGAGCCTGCTTGTGCTGTAACTTTTTCTCAACCTGGCCTCTCTTGCAGGACAGTGCCCATTCATTTCGAAGTGAGCCAAGCAGATGAAACGACCATCCCCTGCAGCCTTCCCCACCCTTGATCCTCCCGCGCCCCCCTACCGGGATGGCAGCCTGGGGGTCCAGTCCATTCTCCACCACTGAGAGCATCTCCACTCACGCAGCTACTCCCTCGGAGAATCACATGGCACCTGAAGAGACAGATGGCAGCCAGATGAATGGGCAGACAACTATCCCCCAGCCAGAGAGTCCTTTCCCAGCAAGCAGTAGGAGGTCAGCCTCTCTTACTCAAACCACAGCCGAAAGGCCTTTGAAGAGCACAAAAGTCAAAACTGATAATGGATTTGAAGGAAGGAAGCGAGGAAGGAAAGTCCAGGGGGCTCAGTCCTTGGGAGGCAAGAAGTCCTGGGTGCTGGGGGTGGGTCCACCCCACGGAGTGGGTGGTAAGGGCGCTTCACATCAAATGCTGCCCAGAAAGCCAGGGCTCTGTAGGATCGAAACCTGTAGGCAGGGAATGACAGGCTGATTCGGATACGGAGCTGCGGGTTCGAGGGGAAGGCTGCAGCTGAGAGTGGCAGGAACCCACTGGGACCAGGAAGCAGGGGCTCACATTCAGGGGCTGGGTCCTGCAACACCCTGCCCCCACCCCTCACTCCTTGTTCCAGTCCAATGTCTGCCAGCTCAGCAGTAAAAAGTACAACTGGAATGGCTTCAAAAGGGAAGGGCTCCCTTGCTACACTTCTGCTTCTCAACAGGGCTTTGAGGGTCTGGTGTGAGCAGTACAGACAGGGACTTGTCTAATCAGGACAACCACAAGGTCTCATCGCAATTTGCCACTAACCAGGTAGGCATGCGGAGACCTCTCAGATGGAGAATGTGTACACGCCTGTCACAGGGCCTGATATGTGCCTGTACCTGATATGTTGTACCTGGTATCTGTCATCCCAGTGGATGTGGCCACCTAAACCTACAGACCAAGAATGTCATCGCCTAAATGAGTATGCAGGAAGAGTTGAAGTCAGTGAGTGGTTAAATCCCTCAGGGCTGCCAGATTCCTCCTGGGAGTGGGTGGGGTAGAGTGGGGTAGGGCCTGAGCCTGAGGGGGCTGCTGGCTGGCTTGGCCCCACCCCAGAAACTTGGACAGACCTGGGCTAGGCAGGCACATTCACACGTAAACAAATCTCTAGTGAACGCCCGGCTGAGCATCAGGCGAACGCTGGGAAAGGTGATGGCTGTCTTGGCTCTCAATCACCGCACAAAGAAGTTAACAAAACCAAGAAAAGTTAAATGGGCTCGATTCTCTTTACATATATTGCCTAATTTATAGTCCTCCTAAGCACCCTAGGAGTGCTGTTTTATTGTCTCCACCTGACAGATAAGGAAATGGCAGCTGACCCAGGTCAAGAACATTCCTGAGGTCCCAGGGCTGATAAGCGGCCTGACTCCATCACCAGCCTCCAGAAGGAGGCCAACCCCAGCCCTAGGAAAACCAGATTGCTGAGTGAGTGCTGTAAACCAAAACTAAAATTCTAAGCCCCCAAACTGCCTGAATGGGCCCCCCTTGGCCAAAGGGATTTTGAAAAAACCTAAAAACTGAGTTCAGGCCATGACAGGAAGTGGGGCGTGGGCCATGCCTCATCCTAGCCTCTCCCTTTTGGAGCTTAGACACAACTGAGCAGCATTAACATTAAAACAGACTAAGGCTGACAGAACAGACTCTCAGCAATTAAGATACCAACTCCAACCTGACTCTGGTCTAACATCACATGGGAGATAACAGGCCCTAAAGGAAATCATGTTACCACCAAGTATATTTCTTTGACATATTTTGGAATGGCCCTGCAAAGCCATCTCTTGTGGGGAAAATTTATATCCTGCAGAGATTCCCTTCCCTTTCTCGGCCTTTTCCTGATCTAGGAGAGATTTAACTAAGAGTCTGACACCTTAGAGACATTTACCATTTATTCTCTTGAAGGCTTCATCTACATAACATGAACCTTGGCTTCCACAACCCACCTTATCTTAACCCCAAGCTTTTCTTTCTGCTGACTTTAACTCTTTAGGTAAAGTTTAACTCTTTCAACCAATTGTCAATCAGGAAATCTTTTAATCCACTTTACCCTGCCCCCACCAATGTATACCTTACATGTATTAATTTATGTCTTTGCCTGTCACTTGGATAAAAATCAAGCTGTAACCCAATCACCTTGGGCACATGTTCTTAGGGCCTCCCAGGACTATGTCACGGGTCATGGGAGGCCCTGAGAACCTCTTCCAATATTTAACAGAGTTTGGCTTTTTCATCAACAGTGCCATCACCTCAGAGCTAGGATTCCAGGGGTAGTCTGGGAAGACCCCTTCACTGGAGGCCGGGAACAGGGGGTGCAGGGAAACTTAAGGCCAGTGTGGCAGGAAAGGTTTCCTGGACAGCACTGGAGCAGCATGAGGTTTGGAAAGCAGACAGGCAGGCTGGCCCTAAATGGTGGAAAGTGCTCTGATTGGATCTCTGGCCTCTGGGGATAGCAGAGGGCAAACAGGACACGGGGAGTCAGGACCCAGAGCCAACCTCCCTAAGTCAGGTCCCTTAGGAGGAAGCAGGCGTGTGTGGAGGATGGTTCCTGCAGACCTAGTAACAGGCCAGGCGCTGCAGACGGCCAGAAGAGTCTCAGTTCTGACTACAGCCCCATCTGACTGCCTCACCATTCACCATGGTCTGCTCTCAGCTCCCCAGGGATTCTCAGGGCCCTCCTCCGGAAACCAGTTCCCCATTCTGGCCACGGGGTGACAGGAAAAGGGGGTTGTATGCTATGGTGACTCTGCATCTAAGGTCACTTCCAGAAACAGGCCTGGTCTTGAGGTCAGGCTCTGTCAAGGCCACTGTTGTGCAGCTCAGCAGGCCACATCCAGCTTCTCTGGCTCCAAAACCCTGGGCTCCAATCCCAGTCCACAATTCCAGTGGTCTAAAGCCCTCAGGCCCACCCTTCTAGACAGAGCCCAAAGTCCCAAAGTTGCCCTTCCCTTAGCCAGCTACAGGGTGGGACCCTAAGGGCTTAAACCCAATAATTTGAGTAATAGCCCAGGCCCATTAAGACCTCATTAACTAATTAGCTGAGAATAATAGAGTATTCACAGAGTATTCACTGGGAGGGACAGGCCATTGGTAAGTGGGTGCTCTGGCCAAGTAACCATATGCTAAGAAAACAAAATAGGCCAGGTGCCGTAGGCCAGCTGCCGTGGCCTACACCTGTAATCCCAGCACTTTGGGAGGCCGAGGCAGGAGAATCACTTGAGGTCAAATTAGCTGGGCATGGTGGCCCATGCCTGTAATACCAGCTACTCGGGAGGCTGAGGCAGGAGAACCGCTTGAACCCAGGAGGCGGAGGTTGCAGTGAGTCGAGATTGTGCTACTGCACTCCAGCCTGGGCAGCAAAGCAAGAATAAACAAATAAATAATTTATTTCTCTAAATAAATAAATAATAAAATAAACTGAAGCTAAGAGGGACAGGGCCAGATAAGAGAAGGGTCACTTGACCTAAAACAGAGTCAGAAATGCCACAAAATGACTGACAAGAGCTCAGATAAATCCAGCAGAAGAGCCACTTGAAAATTCACAAGATAGGACTGAGCCTCTGGGGTTCCGGCCACAATGCAGGACACCTCTGTAGGCAGCCATAGCACCCCACCTATCCGTGTCTGTTCCATCATGCTCAGGGAGGCAGGGCTCAGATGGTCAGTGACATAAGAACTCACGGCGGGATCGGAAGGAGGCTTTGTGTCTCTTGACTGTGGGGACAGCACTGCGTCACCCACCCTGGTGGCCCAGACTCTGAATCTACCATCCTATGGAACTGGTTCCACTTTCTGTCCTCAAAACGCTCTTCATTGACACCAAGAACCAAAGTGAAGAGAGGCATGGCTTCAAGGAGACCTACCTGAAGGGAGTAAGGCAAAGTTGGGCAACACTACCCAAGGGCCTTTGAACATGACCGGTGAAAGCTTAGCCGGGGAAAGGTGACTGGTGCCATTTAGGAAGTCCCAAATCACATCAAGTCTACTGCCACCCTATGTATTGATTCACCCTCACATGGCTCTCCAGAGTGCAGAAAGCAGGCTTCTCTGATGTTCCTCTCTAACCTCATTTAATTCTTACAGCAATCCCGTGAGAGAGTGATTATCCATGTTTTACAGAGGACAAAACTGAGGCTCAGTAGCAATGGGTCTCGGGTAAGGGACAGAACTCTCTGGTTTCTTCATCCCAACTCCTGCATCTTTCCCTGGACCAAAAGGCCTCAGGTCTTTGGCTCAAATTCAGGCAAACTATTATTTCTTCTACAGAGGTACTCGGAAGCTCCATTTCATCACAGAAGGTCTAAAACCAACAAGAAACAGTTCTGTCAATCAGATTTATAGCCCCAACCAGCTGAGCCCAGGTCCTACCAATGCTCCTGAAGTCTCAGAGTTATACTTTCTTAAATGTTCCAACATAGTTAGGAAGGAACAGTTCTGGTTGGTTTCCTGCGTTATACTACCTGGCCTTCTCTATATGTCCAATTTCACTTCCTCCAGAGATCAAGAAAGCAAAAAAAGAGAATGACTTGGATGAGACTTACATTAAAAGAAGAAAGGTATAACCTGGTTTCACCACTCTCAAAACACTCCACCATCAGTGAACAGCAACCTCTTCTCTCGAGGGACTTCTCAGCCACTCCCCACGGCATTCTCTCCACTGCCTGAATTGTGTAACTGGCTGTTCAGAGCCACAGCCTGGCTTTAAGCCATCCAACTGCTGTACCAATTGATGAGTCATGTTTTTTCAATTGGAAAAGAATGACAAAGTTATCCTCTGATTCAGAAAGGCAGCTGATCTTTCAGGCATGTGAGTGCTGACTGAGGAAACTGCACCCCTGTCCACCTGAGGAAAGCTGGATTTCTGTGATGGGTGGGGTGGTGGGGGTCGGAGCTTTGAAGCAATTAAGTACCAGATGAAGGGTGAGAAACTTCTAGCTTGTGATTCCCAGACTCAGGGCTAGTGGATGAGGGCAGAATTGTGGAGTCAGTGAACACTGGCTATCTTTCTTTCCTCCCTCCTTCCTTCCATCCAATAACACCCATCTTCCCTATATTCTTGTCCCATATCCCAGAGGATTCTAACAAGGACCAAACTCTGAATGAAAACAGGACTGTTGCCTCACCCATTCCCCAATGTATTTCTAGTACCTAGAACAGTGCTTGGCAAACACTGGTGCTCAAAAAATAAGCTGTTGAATGAATTGATTAATAAAAACAAGGCACAGGGCAGATATCTCCATTTCACCCAATGTGGGAAGTTGGGGTATAACAACTGTTAAGTGCTGGGGCAACTGTGGAGCTCCTGTCATTAAGCCAAGCTGCCAATAAGGCTGAAAACAACTTAAATATACTGCATATTAATGGGAGGACATTGACGGTAAACAGTATTCACTTTTTCAAAGGAATACGACTATAAATGGCAAGCAGAGACAATGCTCTTTGGGGCCCTTTAAAACTGCAATCAGGCAGACACTGTGGCTCACGCCTGTAATCAATCCCAGCACTCTGGGAGGCCGAGGTGGGTGGATCACCTGAGGTCGGGAGTTGGAGACCAGCCTCATCAAGAGAGAAACCTCTATCTCTACTAAAAATACAAAACTAGCCAGGCATGGTGGTGTATGCCTGTAATCCCAGCTACTCGGGAGGCTGAGGCAGGAGAATCGCTTGAACCTGGAAGGCAGAGGTTGCGGTGAGCCGAGATCGTGCCACTGCAGTCCAGCCTGGGCAACAAGAGTAAAACTCCATTGCAAAAAAAAAAAGAAAGAAAAAAAAAAACTGCCATCAAATGGCTCACCCATCTGATGCCGGGTCCTCGGGATTCAGAGAAAATGTGTACCAAAAAGCCCCCAGGAAACTATAAACGCTGAGCATGAGACTTGGGTGCCTCTGGAATGTCCTTCTGTCTCAGCTACTCTGAGATAACGTGGTTCCCTGTGTTCATGGAACCCAAGTGGCCAAAAGTCAATGATCCAGCACTTGCAAGAAAAGAAAGCGATTCAAGAGCCTCTGTACCCACCTAGACCTCAGCCTCCCCAGGATCTACTCGCCTATACTCTTCACAACAGGTAACACTGCCTCTGACACCCATCATATCCCCTGAATTCAGCATCAGGATTGATCTGCCATCAGCTCTGGCAGGGAGAGGCCCTTACAAGTACCAGGAAAACGAACACGAACAATGTTCTGTGACCACAGCCAACACCACGCAGAACTTCCCAGGGCCAGAACACCAGCCAGAAGGAAGTGACAGCTTCCATCATTCTGTGCTAAGTGAGCTGAGTAAGTGGCCATCTCTCACCTTCCAGATATTTGAATGATACCTACCATTCCAGCAGCCAGCACAAGTCATTTAATATAAATGCCAGAAACACAGTCCCTGAGGACAGGTACAGGAGACCAGATGCCAGGAAAAACCCCGGCCCCACCCAAGAGTTGGGGAGAGCCCACTGTTCCTCCACCCTTATTTACCACCTGAGCCCCTACACCCGCCAATCATGCTGCTCAGTCTCTAACTGCGGGTCTGAGTGAGCACCTACATTTGGCTGTTGAGGGGCAGCTGGTGGAGTTGGCAGGAGACTCTGCACTAAAGTTCTCAGGTTGAATGGGAGTTGCGTCCAGGGAAGGAATGGACGCAGAGTTGGGGTGAAGAGTTGCGGTCGGTCAGCGAGGGTGAAAGGACACGGAGATGTCATTTTTAACAAGATTCGGTGAGGGTGGTAGGAAAGGAGGCAGCAAGAGTTAGGGATAGTTTGGCAAAGACTTAGGGATGGGGTGTCCTCAGTACGGCAGGAGACGCAAAGGAAGGTATACAGTGGGCTAGGAGACTAAGGACGAGAAGACACAGTTAAGATTTGGAATAAGGCTGAGATCGGAGTTATCCGGAAGAAAGCGGTGAGCTCAACAGGGCACCTACTTTGGGGGTGGGTCTTAGATGAGAAGGCAGAGGTAGAGTGTTTGGGATGAGCAGATCTTGGCGAGCTGGACAGGGGATGGGGGTGACTGGGATAAGAAAGCTGAGCCAGAGAAGGGGAAACCTGAATGGTGCGTCTTGGGGACGTGAGCGAGGAGCATCGAGATTACCAGAGGGGTCGGGAGAGACGGTGAGGTGTGTCAGGGCGGGGCGAAGAGACGTGGCCGAGATCGGGGTTGGAACTGAGGTAAAGTGGGGTCACGAGTGAAGCTGCATTTAAGCAAGACCGCCGGTGAGAGAATGCGGGCGCGGGTTGGGGGCTGGACAGACGTGGGGCACGGGGCCACAGCGGCGATGCAGGGGGAAGGCTGGGTGGGAGCGGGGCGGGCGCGGGCTGGGCAGAGCTGAGGGCTCTGAAGCCGGGCAGTCTCAGGGTAACCAGGGGCTGGGGATCGCGGAGGGAGCAGGAGGCCCACCGCCCGTTCGCGCCTCGGCCCCGCCGACCCTCCGCCGCCCTCCTCGCATCTTGACCCCCTAACTCACCAAGCGGAGCGAGGAGCGAGGCTGGGGGAGCTCCCGGCCGCTGCAGCTCCTCAGCACTCGGAGCAGACGATGCGGCCTCTTGGCCACTGACAACAGGAAGCGGCGCCCGCGGCCCCTGACGCCATCACGTTGGCTCGGCGCTCCGGCCCTGCCCCCGGCCCGCCGTGCCAATCGCGCGGCCCGAAGGAGCCTTGGGGCGGGGCCAGCTGCTCCCGGAAGTCCCTAGGAGCTGAGCCCCAGGGCAGATGCGAGGTGTAGGAGGCTGGGGAGCCGGGGGTGCCTGCTGGGCGCAAATAGGCGAAGGCACCGGTGTCAGGGGGAACGCGTCCGTTACCGCCCGCCTCCCGCAGGTCTACGTCAAACTAGATCCTGGCTTCTGGGTTCCTGACCTCGTTTGGCCTCAGAACCATCTATGCAACATTGGGGCTGTCACTTGGCCTCCCTCAGGTGAAGAGTTCCCACTTGTGAGTGGGACTAACAACGCCTGCCCTATCTTTGCCTCTCCGAGGGCAGCAGTGCAGCCCGTGGGGCGGAGCCGGGACCCAAACTGGAGCCTCCGCCTTTCGCTTCAGGATAAACATAGCTGTTTTAATCATGCCTTATCCCAAGGGAACGCCTTGAGGTCTCCTTGGGCACTCTCCCGTGTGTAACTCGCCCATTAGCACCGCCTGGCATGAAGTTTAGGGGCCCGGTTATTCTCTTCTAGCCATGTAGAGGATTTCTTTCTTCCTTTCTGTTTTTGTTTTTGAGACGGGGTCTCACTCTGTCGCCCAGACTGGAGTGCTGCGGCACGATCGCGGCTCACTACCGCTTTGACCTCACAGACTAAGTGATTCTCCCACATCAGCCTCCAAGTAGCTGGAACTACAGGCGTGCACCACCACGCCCAGCTAATTTTTTCATTTTTAAAAATTTATTTATTTTGTAGAGACGGGGTCTCACTGTGTTGCCTAGCCTGGTCTCCAACTCCCGGCCTCAGGTGATCCTCGTGACTCGGCCTCCCAAAGTGCCGGAATTACAGGCATGAACCACCACACCTGGCCTGTATGTCTCCTTTCTAACACAAAAGTGACATTTCTCTTTCAGATGAACTCGGAACAAAATGTCATAAGTGGTGACCACAGCTAGTGAAGAGCAGGGCAGGGAGTGTTGGCAGGGACCCATGCTCTGGACACTTTATACTTGCAGGCTTTGGTCAATTGGGAGCCTAGGGCCTGAGTGTGGATGAGGAGAGGTGCTGCTACATGCCAGTCCTAAGTGGGCACAGGGGTTGGCAGGGGAACGAACCAGTTCTTGGAAGCAAGCTTCACTGCCCTCAGCCTGGGCGTCCTGTGCTCTTTTGGCTTCTCTGGGTAGGAAGGTGTCCCTCCTATCTCTGCAAAGGTCAGAGTCCCACTGTCTGCTTTCAAGTATAAAACCAGCACTTGGGGGTATGACTCCAGACTGTATGAGGGCCACCCTTTCAGTAATTCTCTCTCCAGGAGTGAGAACCTCCCCTTCTCAATTTTAGACTAGATGGGTCTGAGTGTGTTTCGTGCAGTTAATGGTTGAGCAGGAAGATTAGAAATAAGGACATAGACGCAAACTACTCTCTTGGTATTAAACTCATTTTAAACAAAGTGGAAAGTAAGGGATTTAGTAGGGAAATCATTTCACCTTGGCAAAAGGATAGTATACAACTGGCACAGCGTGATCCTTGGTGGCTTGGCACAATCGCTCCCTGTCCCCCATCAAGCACATAATGTCCGTCAATAATTCCACTGCATTTTTGTGCAGCGGCTGTGTGCTGGCGCGGTGGGGAACCCCTCGGTAATCTCTTGTCTGCTTTTTAGGAACCCCTATCTCCTTGTCTTCTCTTACTTCCCAAGCCACCGCGCTTCTGTGAAAGGTCTGCAGGCTTGTCTACCTCTTCTCAGCTTGCTCTGCATGCCTTGGGGAAGCTGCATAAAGCATGGATCATGAAGGAGGGGGAGCGGAGAAGAGGGAAATGCATGTTTCCACAAATGGACCATGAGCCCACCAGGCAGACTCCAGATGGGGGGGAAAAAAAAAACTCTCACATTATCATGTGACTTGCACAAGAAAAAAGGTACCCGCAAAGGGCCAAGGGACCAGAGAGGAGAACTTGAGAGGTATCCTGGAGGAGGCGACTTTTGATGTGAGCTTTCTAGGTGAGTAAAGGGCATCGCAGGTGAAGAGACTGGCTGGTAAGTGGCCAGCGGACAGGAATACAGGCTGAGCTCAGGGGAGGGTGCACCCAGAGGTGGGGAGGAAGGTAGGAAGTGAAAAAGGAGGCTGGGTACGGTGGTCACGCCTGTAATTCTAGCACTTTGGGTGGCTGAGACGGGTGGATCACTTGAGGTCAGGAGTTCGAGACCAGCCTGGCCAACATGGTGAAACCCATCTCTACTAAAAATACAAAAATTAGCCGAGTGTGGTGGTGTGCGCCTGTAGTCCCAGCTACTAGGGAGGCTGAGGTATGAGAATTGCTTGAACCTGGGAGGCAGAGATTGCAGTGAACCAAGATAGTGCCACTGCACTCCAGCCTGGGCAACAGAGTGAGATCCTGTCTCAAAAATTTTTAAAAATAATAATAATAAAATAAAAAATAAAAATGAAAGGAAGGGAAAAAGGACAGGGTAAGGGGAGAGGGCCAGAATGGAAAGGGAGCTGAAGACAGACTGAGCAAGGCAGAGTTGGAGGCCAGTGCAGGAAGGGCTCAAAACATTTGCAAGGACGGTTCACATCCCACTGGTCTGTCAGCTTAGATTTAAAGCACTACCCAGAGTTACTCAAAGCCAGACAGGAGAACTGCAAGCATCAGAATGCCCTGGGGACAGGTCCAAAATGCAGATTCCTAAGCCCCACAGTAACCCTAAAGAGTCACTCTAGGATGAGGTCCAAGAATTTGGGCTTGACCCCACCTCTCCTGTCCCCTGCCCTCACCACTGGGGACCTAAAGGATAATAAAAGGGGGGAATCTCTGCCTTAAATAATCCCTTTTGGCAGTTACTTTCTATTTTCAGACTTCAAGTCTGTCCTCCGGAACTAACCTAGGAGATGAAGGGTAAGGGAATTAACATTTAAGGAAAATGGAAGAACCCACATAGGCACCTGTGTTCACCTTATATTCCTTACCAGCCACCTGAAAGGTGTGTGCTACCATTATCTCCATTGTGTGGATGAGAAAATAGGTTTAAAAGAGGTTAAGTGGGCCGGGCGCGGTGGCTCAAGCCTGTAATCCCAGCACTTTGGGAGGCCGAGATGGGCGGATCACGACGTCAGGAGATCGAAACCATCCTGGCTAACACGGTGAAACCCCGTCTCTACTAAAAAAATACAAAAAACTAGCCGGGCGAGGTGGCGGGAGCCTGTAGTCCCAGCTACTCCGGAGGCTGAGGCAGGAGAATGGCGTGAACCCACGAGGCGGAGGTTGCAGTGAGCCAAGATCACGCCACTGCACTCCAGCCTGGTGACAGAGCAAGACTTCGTCTCTAAAAAGATAAAATGAAAAAAAAAAAAAAAAAGAGGTTAAGTAACTTGTGGAGGGCTACAGCCACAGGTCTAGTAAGTGCTAGAAGTAGGATTCTCACCTAGTTCTTTCTGATTCTTGTTGCAGCTTTGTTCAGTGGGTTTTAGAGCCAGAGCTGCTTAGGTTTGAATCTCACCTCTACCCCATATTATTTGCTGGGACTTCCTTAAAACAGTGTGGGGCCCAGGGCAACCCAATGAGTATGGGGCTAAGACAACTGCCACAGAGTCAGCATTTTTCACAGGCCCCTCGAGATAGCACTTAAGACAGAAATTTCTAAATTGAATTTTACTGATGTTCAGTAAGTCACAACGCCCCTTGGCCCTCAGCCCCAAGCAGAGAGCCCAGAGTGTGTGACCTCAGGCAAGTGCCAAAACCTCTCTGAGCCTCAGTTCCTCATCTGTAAATTGGGGCTAATGTCAGTTGATGTGAGGATCAAATATGATGCTATCCTGGCTGGGCACAGTGGCTCACGCCTGTAATCCCATAACGTTGGAAGGCTAAGGCGGGTGGATTGCTCAAGGCCAGGAGTTCGAAACCAGCCTGGCCAACATGGTGAAACCCCATCTCTACCAAAGATACAAAAATTAGCCAGGCATGGTGGTGCATGCCTGTAGTCCCAGCTACTTGGGAGGCTGAGGCACAAGGATCGCTTGAACCCGGGAGGCGGAGGTTGCAGTGAGCTGAGATTGCGCTACTGCACTGCAGCCTACATGACAGAGTGAGACTCTGTTCCAAAACAACAACCACTGAAAAAAAAAAAAAAAAGAAAAAGCTGATATCCTTAATGCAAGTTCTGGCCTGTAGTAAGTGCTCAAAGATGAACAGCTATTACTATTCCAGTTCTGGCTAATTTTCACCCTGCCAGTTGGGCAGGTCCTTGCCTTCCATTGCTCTTTTAAGCACTTGAATGAGAGCCTTTCTTATCTGAACCCCAGATATATCCTTACTTGGCATCTGACTGAAATCATAAAACTAGCATTAATGCACCCTCCTCTCTGGACCCTGGAATCACTGGTGTGTTCTTCAATTTTGTTGTAGGAAGCTGTTTCTTTCCACTCTCTCTTTTTAAAAAATTTGATTAAAAAGTGTTATTATACACATGGTTTACAATTCAATCAAATGAAGCGGAATGGGGATGAAACAACGAAAAACAGCCGTTCATTGTCCTCACTGTTCCCACCCTTCTGGGGGAGCAGGCTTTCAGCGGAATCTTCTGGTGCTTCTCCCTGCATCTCTTGCAGGTCTCACTGTTTTTATTTTATTATTATTATTTTTATTTTTTGAGACACAGTCTTGCTCTGTCACCCAGGCTGGAGTTCTGTGGCGCCATCTTGGCTCACTGCAACCTCCGCCTCCTGGATTCAAGCAATACTCCTGCCTCAGCCTCCCTACTAGCTGGGATTACAGGCACGTGCCACCACGCCCAGCTAATTTTGCATTTTTAGTAGTCGCGGGGTTTCACCATGTTGTCAAGGCTGATCTCAAACTTCTGACCGCACATGATCTACCCGCCTTGGCCTCCCAAAGTGCTGGGATTATAGGCGTGAGCCACTGTGCCCAGCTGTCTCATAGTTTTAGACACTATCTATTGCCTTCCTAGTAAACCAGGCAAGGACTTAGCTCTTTTACACCCCAGCCCTGTCCATTCTTGAGGTTTGGTTATGCCACAATTTGTAGAAAATTAACAGTGTTTACAGAATTGTGACTATACAAATATTATTCACCACAGAGCTTAATAACGCGCTGTGAGGTCAGGCGCGGTGACTCACGCCTATAATCCCAGCACTTTGGGAGCGAAGGCAGGCGGATCACCTGAGGTCAGGAGTTCAAGACCAGCCTGGCCAACATGGAGAAACCCTGTCTCTACTAAAAATACAAAAATTAGCCGGGCGTGGTGGTGCCCCCCTGTAGTCCCAGCTACTCGGGAGGCTGAGGCAGAGAATGACTTGAACCTGGGAGGTGGAGGTTGCAGTGAGCTGAGATCATGCCACTGCACTCCAGCCTGGGCAACAGAGTGAGACTCCATCTCAAAATAAAAAAAAATAAAAATAAAATACACTCTGATGATGGCTGCTTCCCCCAAGGGTGCCTCATGCTCTCTCCTTTTCTTTCAGTGTCATCTACCATTATCATGCCCTCGTTCTCCTCCAGTGCTCTGGCAGAGCGGGTGGGGCCCATGCCCGCAGTGCCCTCTCCGAGTTCTGTCCTCCATGTGCTCAAGTTATCCCCTAAACTTGTCACATGTAGTCATCCCGGAATTTGCTTAACTGCTTCCTGGGTTGGTGCCTTTATTTCCTGGCTCCCTTCTCTTCTTGCTTAATTTCCCCTCCCTTTGCTGCAGCACATACTCAGTTAAGAATCCCTTTCTAGGCCGGGCGCGGTGGCTCAAGCCTGTTATCCCAGCACTTTGGGAGGCCGAGACAGGCGGATCACAAGGTCAGGAGATCGAGACCATCCTGGCTAACACGGTGAAACCCCGTCTCTACTAAAAAATACAAAAAACTAGCCGGGCGAGGTGGTGGGTGCCTGTAGTCCCAGCTACTTGGGAGGCTGAGGCAGGAGAATGACGTAAACCCGGGAGGCGGAGCTTGCAGTGAGCTGAGATCTGGCCACTGCACTCCAGCCTGGGCGACAGAGCAAGACTCCGTCTCAAAAAAAAAAAGAATCCCTTTCTAACATTAAAAAAAGTAAAAGAGAATAGTTCTTGGACCTCCTCATGATAGAAGTTATATCTTTAGGCCAGGCATGGTGGCTCACATGTGTAATCCCAGCACTTTGGGAGGCCGAGGCAGGTGGATCACTTGAACTTAGGAGTTCAGACCTGCCTGAGCAACATGGTAAAACCCTGTCTCTACAAAAAGTACAAAAATTAGCCAGGTGTGGTTGCATGTACCTGCAATCCCAGCTACTCAGGAAGCTGAGGGAGGAGAATCTCTTGAACCCAGGAGACGGAGGTTGCAATGAGCTCTGATCATGCCACTGCACTCCAGCCTGGGCGACAGAGTGAGACACTGTCTCAAAAAAAAGAAAAAAAAAAAGTTGTATCTGTAATATCCATTAACTGAAAATAAAAATAAAAATAAAAATAAGGACCAAAAATTACCATGTGGACACACCTGCTTTTAAGTGAATTTGTGTGTTATTTACCACAGTCACATCTATGAACTTTGTGAAAAACTGTTACTGGTTTAGGCTTAAGGGTTTGCCTGGTCTAGCTTCAATCTTAAATGGTGGGTGCGGCGGCTCACACTTTGGGAGGCCAAGGTAGGCAGATCGCTTAGTCCAGGAGTTGGAGACCTGCCTGAGCAACATGGCGAAACCCCATCTCTATAAAAAATTTAAAAATTAGCCGTGCGTGGTCATGCACGCCTGTAGTCCCAGATATTGGAGGGTGGTGAGGGGTGGCACTGAGGCGGGAGGATCACTTGAGGCCAGGAGGTCAAGGCTGCAGTGAGCCGAGGCTAAGTCACTGACGGCACTCCAGCCTGGGTGGCACAGCAAAACTCTGTCAAAAAAAACAAAACAAAAGTAACCAAACAAACAAAAACCAAAGTTGAATGCAGCGGCTCACATCTGTAATCCCAACAACTCGGAAGGCTCAGGCAGGAGGATAGCTTGAGGCCAGGAGTTCAAGACCAGCCTGGGCAACATAGTGAGACTCTTGCCTCTGAAAAGATTAAATATTAAAAAAACGAACCCTAGTAGCTTCAGTCTTTGATTCTCCATCCCTCATTTCATCCCTTTGTCTTCTGGTAATAGAATTTCCTTCTTGTTTTTCTTTTGGGATGAGTCACCTTCGCTCCCTGGGATTCTGCTGGGATTGAGTTACTGCCTTCCAGGCTCAAGCGATCCTCCCACCTCAGCCTCCCAAGTCTCTAAGACTACAGGCACATGCCACTATGCCAGGCTAATGTTTTGTATTTTCTGTAGAGCCGGGGTTTTGCCATGTTTCCCAGGAATTTTTCCTTTAATATTATCCTGCTACTTACTAATTCACTTTATCACCCTGTGAGCTCGTAAGAGCAGAGAGAGAGCAACAGGAGCTAAGAAACTCTAAGCTGTGAAAAAATATTAAATATGAAATCATCATAGCTATTACCTTAATTTGTTTTAGGCAAATTGCAAAGTAGTTTTTTGGGAACCACTATCCCACTGCAGTGATTCCATATGGGGATTCTTAATTCCCAGTTTGTTTTTAAAATACTTTGTAAACACCTAATACAAATACATGATATGAAATTCAAGAGGTACAAAAGGGCATACAGCCCTGCACCCTCCCAGTTTCCCTCCCCAAAGGCAATCCCCATTACCAGTTTCTTGTGTGTGCTTCCAGAGGTCATCTAACAGAACTTCAGTGATGAAAACGGTCACCTGTGCTGCCCAGTTTGGTAGCCATTAGCCACACGGGGCAGTTGAACACTTAATATGTGGCCAGTGTGTCTTAGCAGCTGACTTTTAAAAAAAAATTTCTTTGTTTTTGAAGACACAGGGTCTTGCTCTGTTTACCAGACTGGTCTGCAGCCATGTGTGAACATGGCCTCAAATTCCTGTTTCTTTATTTTTTGAGACAGGGCCTCACTCTGTTGTCCAGGCTGGAGTGCAGTGGTGCAGTCATAGCTCACTGCAACCCTGACCTCCTGGGCTCAAGAAATCCTCCCACCTCAGCCTCCTAAGTTGCTGGGACTACAGATGTACGCCACCATGTTTGGCTAATTTTTACAGTTTTACTTTTTTTGGCCGGGTGCAATGTCTTATGCCTGTAATCTCAGCACGTTGGGAGGCTGAGGCGGGCAGATCACCTGAGGTCAGGAGTTGGAGAACAGCCTGGCCAACATGGTAAAACCCTGTCTCTACCAAAAATACAAAAATTAGCTGGCTATGGTGGTGTGCACCTGTAGACCCAGCTACTTGGAGGCTGAGGCATGAGAATCACTTGAATCCAGGAGGCAGAGGTTGTAATAAGCTGAGACTGAGCCACTGCACTCCAGCCTGGGTGACAGAGTGCGACCCGTCTCAAAAATAATAATAATAATAATAATAATAATAATAATAAATAAATAAAGTTTTTCGTAGAAAAGGGGTTTCACTATGTTGCCCAGGCTGGTCTCGAACTATTGGCCTCAAGCTATCCTCCCACTTGGCCTCCAAAAGTGCTGGGATTACAGGCATGAGCCACCAGGCCCAACCTAAATTTCTATGTTAATAGCCATATGTGGGTAGTAGCTACTATATCAGACCTCACAGTTCTGTGCAGATAGCGCACAGCACACAGTGCATACTATACACGCCCTACTACATCTTGCTTTGCTCCCTTAACAGCGCCTATGTATCTTGGAGATAGATTGTCCCAGTCTGCCTCATTTTTAAAAACTGCTGCATAATATTCTCTTGTAATCCACAAAGGCAATCCCAGACCCAGCCTGGAGAGCCATGGGTCATCACTTTTTACAACAAGCTCTAAAATCTTCCACATATACCATAACCAAGGCACATCAAAACAACCCTAGGTTCCTCATGCCTCTACTTTTGTCAGCCTGGGCCTGACATAGTTGGATATTGAGCAATCACTTTTGGGGGCTGGCAGAAATAATTTACCATGAATGACTGCCCTAAAATATGCTCTCCACCCACGTGGCCCGTGCCAGGCATTCAGTAGTGCTGGTGGCATTCTTTAAGATTGCTCATATCTCTAAGTGGTTCTCCTTTATAGAGCAAAGTCTCCTGGGAAAGGTGGCCATTAAGCAGAACATCTGGGGCTGAGCTTGCTTTTGCCCTGATGAGAGGGGCCAAAGGACTTAGTAGAGCAGCAGGGGCTCTGATGGTGAACCTCATTGTTTTTAAAATTATTCTTAAGAGGCCAGGTGGCCAGGCGCTGTGGCTCACGCCTGTAATCCCAGCACTTTGGGAGGCTGAGGCGGGCGGATCACAAGGTCAGGAGATCAAGACCATCCTGGCTA
>NW_012115010.1:2444322-2446434 GCF_000951035.1 Colobus angolensis palliatus
GATTACAGGCTTGAGCCACCGCGCCTGGCCGAGACTCCAGCTTTAAATGGGCTCTAGAGAAATTTCACTAACCTGCCTTGGTGTTTGACCCTGTATAACCCCTTTCTTCTGGAGGTCCCTTTGGGTGGCAGTAGATATGGGATTTGGTGTCCGACAGATCTGGGGACAGATCCCAGCTCCAAATGGCAGAGTCTCTTTACAGATTACAAGCCAAATACTTCGCACTATTTGCTGATCTTCAGGAAGTCAGTCTATATTTCATAACAAGTCACATGGGGATAACGCAGGAATGGCCAAAATGCTCTCAGTACTATTCCTGAGTCATCCCTCAGGGCGGGGCTTGGTGTTAGGCATGGGGGGAAGAGAGTGTGGTGTTAGGCATGGGAGGAAGGGAGTGTGGTGTTAGGCATGGGGGGAAGGGAGTGGGGTTGTGTGCAGAGGAAGACGTAGTTCTTGCCTTGCAGGGTCCCTGACCTGATGGCGACCCATGGAGGAGTCTTCATAGTGACAGACACCGCTGTAAAAGCAGACCTAGGCTATGCAACCCCCAAAGCAAGTCTCCTCACTCACCGGGATAGATAGACTATTAGCCCCAATTCCTCAGCCCTACCTGCACCCACCGCTTGCCATGGTTTGGTTGTGGGTGGAGGGTACTTTCCCGCCCCCTGACTTCGGGCTTGCCCACGTGGCTTCCTGTGGCCATGGAATGAAGCTGAAAGGAAAGCCTGCCAGTTCCGAGGCCACGTCTGAAGACGCCTTAGGCGGTTCCGCGGGCCCCGTGCGCTTCCACCTTCACCCAGAAGCTCTTCTCTGGTGCAGCCGCTGCTTCTTCAGCCTCGGCCCAGAAGGAACCGAGCCCCCTGGCCGATCCGCAGGCCTTCAGGGAGCCGCAGAGCGCAGCGGCCGGCCCAGCGTTGAAGCCCAAGCCTGCGAAAACCTTGTTCCCGCCGCCGTTTGGGATGGTTGATTAGCACGCGTTGCTGTGGCGGTAGCTCACCAACCCAATGCGTGCACCCGCTCCTTTATTAGGCTATAGGGCCAGTGGCTCCCACAGGGACCTGATACAACAGTGCGTTAAATAAGGAGCTTATTGAGCTCTCATGTCGTAAGTCGGTGGAGAAGTCCAGGGCTAGTGTTGGGGCTCCGGCGGGGGCTGTGGCCCCCATCCGCGTGGAACCTCCCCACGGTTCGCAGGTCTGGGTCTTCGGAGTCTTCAGCCCTGCGAGCCCGAACAGTTCACAGGGCGGCGCCAGATCCTCTTTCGAATGCCACTCTCTAAAGCCTCGGCTCCAACCGGTTCCACTTCTGCTTCAGGCTCAGGATTTTCATTCTTCTGGAATGGGGGTGGCCCTCCCCCAGTCTTCAGAGTCGCAACAATATCTCCCTCCCTCCAGGACCTCAGAGCCAGAGCTGGGCGAGAGGCCCTGATCTCTGGGATAGGGGTAGCAGCGTTCCTGTGAGGGTGGGGTCCTGCCTCCCATCCCCAGGCGCCCAGCCTCTCCCACCCTCAGCGCCCTGCTTACCTCCAGCTGAAGACGCCAGGGCACCTCTGCTTCCTCCTTGCAGTACCGCACGCCGAGTGAACATAAAAGGGTTTAATACAGGATTTGCCAGGCGCAGGGACTCCTGCCTGTAATCTCAGTACTTTGGGAGACCAAGACAGGAGGATCACTTGAGGCCAGGAGTTCAAAACTAGCCTGAGCAACAAAGTGAGGCCCGTCTCTAAAAAAAAAATAATAATAATAATAATAATAATAATAGAGGTCCCTTTTTCTGGGAGATTGATGTAGGGGAGTGGGCGTGTGAGTTAGAAGGGAGGCATCGAGGATCAGTCATTTAAAGCAGCATCCAAGGATGCTCAAGGCGAGAGATCCACAGGTGTATTTTCAGAAACTGAATTTCCTGGCGGGGCGCAGTGACTCGTGCCTGTAATCTCAGCACTTTGGGAGGCCAAGGTGAGCGGATCACTTGATGTCAGGAGTTCCAGACTAGCCTGGTCAACATGGTGAAATCTGTTTTTAGAAAAATCCCAGCTATTCAGGAGGCTGAGACAGGAGAATCACTTGAACCCAGAAGACAGAGGTTGCAGTCAACCGAGATCATGCTACTGCA
>NW_012115010.1:2447336-2455221 GCF_000951035.1 Colobus angolensis palliatus
AAAAAAAAAAAACCAAAAAAAAAAAAAAAAAGCAAAAAACAAAAAAAAAGAAAAAGAAAAAACAAACAAACAAACAAAACTCCTGAATTTCCCTGTGGACACCTTTTCTCTGGCAGCCTTTTTCAGTGAGGGCTATGTTTTCTCCAATACTATATGGCCTGCAGACTGCTCAGCTTTCATTCCAGTGAAAACATTCTAGAACAAGCTCCAGGTCAATCTCAGGTGTTTATCCAATCAACTCAGGGCATGATTGTGTGTCACCTGCTGCCCAGCTAGAGTGACACCTCTCCAGGCCTCTGACTTAGCTAGGTCTCCACCATGTGACTCCACCGTAGACTCCCTGCCTTCTTCTTTTGCAAAGCCTCAGACATCCAAACACCTACCAAAAGTGAGTAGAGTGCCAGGACACATCCAGTTATAAGTGGGGCTCCCCAGCACGCCTGAATGTGGAAGTGTGCTGCACAGTGGTGGCTGCTCGTGACACTCATTTCACCCCTTTGTGTGCAGGTGCCAGAAGCCCAGGAAGCACACATCAAGGCTCCCTTGTCAGCGGGATGTTGCCAAGGAAATGTAGTCACGTGGAATTTGGAATGTGGAAAGGAGGTAGAAGTCATCCTTTCCTCCCCCATAGCAGTAGATGTGCAGGCTCTGGTCAGCTGGACTCTATACTCCCCCACCAGTCACCAGCCTGGGGACTGTGGGGCTGCAAGGACCTCAGCAGCGGTTTCCCGAGTTTCCTGACTTCTTCTATCCTCTGGAAATCAGCTGTGGTAAAGCAGCCTGAAAGCCAGTGGTGCAACCTCCTCCTCCCCAACCTTCACCACCTCTAGCTCCTCCAATGATAAGCACTAATTGCCTATATACAACCCCTTTTTGTTTGAAATCGCTCGAGTAATTTCTGTTTTCCTATCTGGGGTAGTGTAACATAAGAAGAAATATATATACGGTCTCTGCCCCCAGTTCCTAACACAAAGCTCCTAAAACCCTTGGAAATTCCTGAATGATGGGGGTGCTAGGAGCATTGTCTTCTTTTTTTGTTGTTAATTTATCATTTTGCTTTTCTCTCAGGTGTTTTTTCCTTTTTAAACTTTTATTTTAGGTTAGGGGATACATGTGCACGTTCGTTATATAGGTAAACTTGTGTGACGGGGGTTTGTTGCACAGATTATTTCATCACCCGGGTACTAAGCCTAGTCCCCAATAGTTTTCTCTGCTCCTCTCCCTCCTCCCACCCTCCACCCTCAGGTAGGGCCCAGTGTCTCTTGTTTATGAGTTCTCACCATTTAGCTCCCACTTATAACTGAGAACATGCAGTGTTTGGTTTTCTGTTCCTGTCTTAGTTAGCTGAGGATAATGGCCTCCAGCGCCATCATGTTCCTGCGAAAGACATGATCTTGCTGTTTTTTATGGTTGCACATCTTTTGTTCTAACATTTGGTCCTTGAACCTGGTTCCTGACACAGACCTCCTAAATCCCTTGGAATTTTCTGGGTGATAGAAGCGTCCTTTGTTCTCATGAGGTGACTCTTGGTGGGCTCTTTATTTGGGTCTGGTCACCAGAAAGACCTAACTATGGGTGGAAGCTTTGTGCTGTAAGCCCCATTCCCCAGCCTCTGGGACAGGGAATGGAGCTGGAGCTCAATCACGCCTGCGTGACAAAGCCTCCAGAAAACTCCTTGAAAGGCAGGCCTTGGAGAGCTTCCGGGTTGGCGAACGCATCCATACGCTGGGAGGGTGGCGCACCCCAACTCCACAAGGACCTTTCCAGACCTCACCCTGTGTATCTCTTCATCAGGCTGTTCATTTGTGTCCTTTAAAATATCCTTTGTAATAAATCAGCACTAGTAAGAAAACTATTTTCCTGGGTTCTGTGAGCTGTTCTAGCAGATGTTCAAATCTGAGGAGGGAGCTGTTGGGACCTCCAGTTTATAGCCAGCTGGTCAGATGCATAGGTGATGCTTGGCCTTGCACCTGGGGTCTGATGTGGGGGCGGTCCTGTGTGACTGAGCCCTTAACCTGTGGAGTCTGATGTTTACTCTGCTTAGGGCTTCTCTGCCTTTGTAGTGTCCTGTCTAGGAGGCCTTTCCTTCCTCTTGTCAGCTCAGAAAACTTTTCTTCCACTTGCCTTCTTCTAAGCCATCCCTTACATCTACTCCTTTCCAGCCAACCAAGAGCAGAACCAGGGCTGGCTCCACTGCCACCGTGCCATCCCACACTGTCTCCTCAGGATATATTCAGATGTCCAGCCCTCCCCCAAGTCTAGGAGCCCTTTGAGGAAAGAGATGCTGTCCTAGTCAACTCTTTCCCAGCAGCAGGCACAGCGCCTGGCACATTCCATCTTTTTCATGGACTCTCCCCAGGCGGCCTGACCTTCCCTCCTCTGAACCGCTGCATTTCTTGTCTGCATCATGTTTGCCCTAATCAGATATTGCCTTATTTAATTATCTTTTTAAAAATGCTTTATTTCTCTGCCAGGTTTATTGGAATCAGAATTTTCATTCATTTAGCTGTTGGCCTTGTGTCCACCTCTCTCTGGCACTCAGGTCTCACTTAAGAGCTGGCCCTCTGAGCTGTGGTTCACCGTCAGTGAGATGGAGACAGAGGTAGCCCTAGGCAGTCTTGTTTTGTTCCATATGACCCTGGGTGCCCCTCCCCCTCCCAGGCTACAGGCGGGGATGGGCACCGGCCTGGGAGAGAGAGCTCATCCACCGGCTGGCCCAGCAGAAACTCTGGGCTTAGACAAAACTGCTCAATTGAGGACAAACTGGGCAAAGTAAAATCTTACTTTAGGAGTTTTTAGAAATACAGTGGGATAGCATTTGGGAATAATAATTGTAGCCAGGCATGGTGGTACACACCTGTAGACCCCCAGCTACTCTGGAGGCTTAGGCAGGAGGATCTTTTGAGCCCTAGAACTTGAGGCTGCAGTGAGCTATGAATGCACCACTGCACTCCAGCTTAGGTGACAGATCAAGACCTATCTCAAAAGAAAAAGGTACACATTTGAGATACGTAAAAAATGTTTTGTTATATAAAAAAATTATCTAGGCATTAAAACGTGAAATTATGTAAATATGCCAAAATAGGAACCTGGAGGTGCTCAGAATCCAGACTTTGGGAGCCCAGCAGTGCAAGGATCTCTAGTTTTGGCTTCTTTTTTTTTTGAGATGCAATCTCGCTCTGTTGCCCAGGCTGGTGTGCAGTGGCCCCATCTCGGCTCACTGCAACCTCCGCCTCCCGGGTTCAAGCAATTCTCCCTGCCTCAGCTTCCTGAGTAACTGGGATTACAGGTACGCATCACCACCCCCAGCTAATTTTTGTATTTTTTAGTAGAGACAGGGTTTCGCCACCTTGGCCAGGCTGGTCTTGAACTCCTGGGTCCACCCACCTCAGCCTCCCAAAGTGCTGGGGTTACAGGCATGAGCCACCATGCCCAGCCTAATCTTGGCTTCTTGTCAGCTCCCTGCTTATGTCCAACACTCACCCCTATTACAGAGCTGGTGTGGGGAGTTTCTGTCCTGGTGACTTAACAGTGGAACTAAAGTGCTTAGCACTGTACCTGACCACAGCTGGTGCCCTATAAACAGCAGCTGCCATCATCCTCACCATCCGTATGTTATCGTTATTGACTCTTTGATGGCAACCATGACTTATCCCCCTCTATCTCCCTGTGCCCTACAGCAGGGCAGTGGAATGGTTAAGAGGCTTTGAAGTCTAACAGTCCTGGCTTAAAACCCTAACTTGTCATTTGGATGTGTGGTCTTGGACACTTGGGCAGGTCACCTAAGTCAGATGATGATTTTAAAAACTATGCTTCCATGGATTGCTGGGCAAAATGATATAAGACTGTAAAAGGCCTAACCCAGGGTTTAGCATCAAGAAGGCAAATTGTAAGTGGTAGCTGCTGCTCTGCCTATAATTATTTAGTCTTGTGCTTTAGACTCAAATATTTGCTGGCCCACTGAAGTCACCACACAGAGAAAGATGCTTTTCATTCTCAGTAAGGAGTTTTGGGAGGTAACTGGGGCAGGCAGCAAGACAACAGGTGTCTTTTGTCCAACATCAGCAAACTCGTCGGAACCGATGGGCGGCTCACTTTGCTTAGAAATCCCACCAGAATGCATGCACACCAGCATGAACAGGCCAGTGTGACGGGGCTGCTTCCCAGTCACACTGCTCCTGGGAAGGTGGGGGGCAGCTGTTCTGCAGTTAGCGCCGTTTGCCTGAGTTCATTTGTGTTCAGTTAGGTAGATTACCAATTCTTGTTCATTCTGATTTTCTTTTGCTCACTAATGTATTTAATGTTCACTAACCTACCAAATGTCATTTATTAGTGACTTTTTCTTTGAAGATGGAGTGGAGGAATCCTTGCGCCTTCTGCAACATTCTACTGCCGTTATGGAACTGTGCAGCTATGGATATGATTCCATGGGGGATGGGGAGAGGCTAGGGCAGTACGTGAATGGAGAGGTAGTCCCCGAGTATGTTTTCTGAAATACAGTCCTGTGGAGGGCAGTCTTGGGAAATGACTGCTCTCACATACTCTTTTGACCCTACCCCTCCAGCACCTCCCTGCTATCCAAGGGTTGGGAATTTTTTTTTTTGTCTTTTTTTTCTTTTTTTCCTTTTTGTGGAGAACGGGGTCTCGATATATTGCCCAGGCAAGTCTCAAACTCTTGGGCTCAAGCTATCCTCCTGCCTCTGCCTCCCGGAGGGCTGGGATTACAGGCGTGAGTCACCGCACCCGGCCTAAGGTTGGTATTTTTAAAAATAAAAACAAATTATGAAAAAACCAATGTGACTTTTCTACCATCTTGTAAGGGTGAAAAGCCCCCCACCAAGTCTGGATGAACATTCATGCGTGGGCTTGAGGGCTTGGGAAAAAGACGGGGCTTGGCCCCACAGTGCAGGCAGGCCCAGTGATCCCATGAGAGGGGCCAGGAGGTGGGAGGTCCCCTGTGGGCAGGAGGTCAAGTATGTGGTATTATATGACTGCTGCTTGATGAACCAAGGGAGAGGGCACCCAGAACAATGGTATTTAATTGTAAAATCTCTACCCCCTGAGGATATGTTTTCAGGTCCGGGTGACTAATTAGACTGGGAAACAAGGGAGGGAACCAAGGCCCTGTGCTTCCTCTGCCTGCTGCCTCTGTGGATACGTGGGCCGCTGGCTTCAGTCCTGCTTTTCTTTCTGATGGCCCTTGCTATTTATGCATAAATATTTAACTACACATTTAATGTCTTACTGCATGTCTATAATTAGTTATATGTATTCTTTGATAAAAGAAAAATAAAAGCAGCTTCGGCTGCCAGAGGAGTGGCAGTAGTCAGGCAGCCCAGCTTCTCGAAGGCTCTCGGCACACCGCGGCCAGAAGGCACCTGGCACGAGGCTTCCCCATAGCCAAGATGCCCAAGAGGAACGTCAGCTCCGCTGAAGGAGCCGCCAAGGAATAGCCCAAGAGGAGACAGGCACAGTTGTCAGCTAAACCTTCTGCAAAACTGGAAGCAAAGCCGAAAAAGCCAGCAGCTAAGGGTAAATCTTCAGACAAAAAAGTGCAAACAAAAGGGAAAAGGGGAGCAAACGGAAAACAGGCCAAAGTGGCTAACCAAGAAACTAAAGAAGATTTACCTGCAGTGGCCGGGCGCGGTGGCTCACGCCTGTAATCCCAGCACTTTGGGAGACCAAGACAGGCAGATCACCAGGTCAGGAGATTGAGACCATCCTGGCTAACACGGTGAAACCCTGTCTCTACTAAAATTACATAAAATTAGCTGGGCGTGGTGGCGGGCGCCTGTAGTCCCAGCTACTCTGGAGGCTGAGGCAGGAGAATGGCATGAACCCGGGAGGCTGAGGTTGCAGTGAGCCAAGATCGTGCCACTGCACTCCAGCCTGGGCCACAGAGCGAGACTCCATCTCAAAAAAAAAAAAAAAAAAAAAAAAAAGAAAGAAAAAAAAAAGAAAAAAGATTTACCTGCAGAAAATGAATGGGTAAATGAAAACTGAGGAGAGTCCAGCCTCTGATGAAGCAGGAGAGAAAGAAGCCAAGTCTGATTAATACCATATTCCATGTCTTATCAGTGGTCCCTGTCTCCCTTCTTGTACAATCCAGAGAAATATTTTTATCAACTATTTTGTAAATACAGGTTTTTTTAGTAGCTCTAGAAACATTTTTGAGAAGGAGGGAATCCCACCTCATCCCATTTCTTAAGTGTATATGCTTTTATTTTTAAGAGGCGAAATCATTTGTTGGTTATTTATTTTTTGGTACAACCAGAAAATTGTGTTGGATATTGAATTCTGGGAGACTTTGACTGTCTCGGGTGTCAACTTAACATTCCATAGATGGGGGGTTAGTTTTTATATCCTAGAATACAAAGCATATTAAATGGCAATATGGAACCAGTCCTGCATTTAATGTCTTGAACATTTTAAATTACTTCTATTCCCATCTTGTTTTTTAGTAGAATTGTTTCCTAAAGAAAACCACTCCTTGATCGTGGCTCTCCCTGTCGGAATTGTGTGCGCTCTGTAACATATTTGGTTGTGGTAGTCCTGTTTTCCTAATAACTTTGTTACTATGATGTGAAAGATTAAAAATTGGAATATGTAGTGTACATGCTATTCAGTTGTGAACTGTGGGCCGTATGTAACAGCTTATCAACATGTGAAGATACTGGTACTTGATACCCTCTTAAGGAATATTTGCTTCCAATTTTTAAGCTGCAAAGTCACTGGAATAACTTTAAAAAAGAATTACAATACCTGGCTTTTTAGATTTTCATGACGTATAATAAGAATTGTGTACAAATTGAAATGTCTGTACTATCAGGCCTCTGAGCCCAAGCTAAGCCATCCCATCATATCCCCAGTGACCTGCATGTAAACATCCAGATGGCCTGAAGCAACTGAAGATCCACAAAAGAAGTGAAAATAGCCTTAACTGATGACATTCCACCATTGCGATTTATTTCTTCCCCACCCTAACTGATCAATGTGCTTTGTAATATTCCCCACCCTTAAGAAGGTTCTTTGTAATTCTCCCCACCCTTGAGAATGTACTTTGTGAGATCCACCCCCTGCCCACAAAATATTGCTCCTAACTCCACCGCCTATCCTAAAACCTATAAGAACTAATGATAATCCCACCACCCGTTGCTGACTCTCTTTTCGGACTCAGCCCGCCTGCACCCAGGTGAAATAAACAGCCTTGTTGCTCACACAAAGCCTGTTTGGTGGTCTCTTCGCATGGATGCACATGACACTGATCCTCAACCAATAAAATCTCAATTATGAAAGAAAAAAAGAAAAATATGTAATTTTGCAGGAGCCCTGAGGTGAACTGGGGTTACTCTCCTCCCCCTCAGCAGCTGATTCTCCTGTTGGGGTCTTCTCTGTTGGGGCTTCGCTGTCCCTGGGATAAGAATAACAATGCCAAGGTTTTGATTCTTGAAAGGAGCAATCAAGCTTCTCACCCCCTCCTCATTTTAGATGGGAACCGTGAGGGCCCTGTCGTTTACCCAGCGTCCCTGTTGAAGATCTCATCCTAGTTGGAAGACTCCTCGTTGTGCAGCTTCATGGTTTTTGTTTGTTTTGTTTTGTTTGAGGTGGAGTTTCACTCTTGTTGCCCAGGCTGGAGTGCAATGTCGCGATCTTGGCTCACTGCAACCTCTGCCTCCTGGGTTCAAGCAATTCTTCTGCCTCAGACTCCCAAGTAGCTGGGATTACAGGCCTGTGCTACCATGCCTGGTTCATTTTGTATTTTTAGTAGAGAGGGGGTTTCACCACGTTGCTCAGGCTGGTCTCGAACTCCTAACTGTTATGTGTGTTCATGTGAAGAGAGTCCACCAACAAGCTTTGTGTGAGCAACAAGGCTGTTTATTTCACT
>NW_012115010.1:2455881-2458627 GCF_000951035.1 Colobus angolensis palliatus
GGTCCAAGCGATTCTCCTGCCTCAGCCTCCTGAGTCGCTGGGACTACCGGCGCATGGCACCACGCCCGGCTAATTTTTTGTATTTTTAGTAGAGAGGGGGTTTCACCACGTTGGTCAGGCTGGTCTCGAACTCCTAACTGTTATGTGTGTTCATGTGAAGAGAGTCCACCAACAAGCTTTGTGTGAGCAACAAGGCTGTTTATTTCACTTGGGTGCAAGTGGGTTGAGTCCACAGAGAAAGTCAGCAAAGGGAGATGGGATGGGGCAGTTTTATAGGATTTGGGTAGGCAGTGGAAAATTACAGTTAAAGGTGATTATCTCTTGTGGGCAGGGGAGGGGTCACAAGGTGCAGGGTCGGGAGATCATGAGACTCATTGTCCAGGGGAAGAACGTCACAAGGTCGATTGATTAGTTGGAGTGAAGCATGTGTATGTGCGGGTCACAGGGGTTATGATGGCTTAGCTTGGGCTCAGATGTCTGACACTGAGGATCCTTCTTTTTTTGGGGGAGGTGGGGGTGGGGGATGGAGTCTTGCTCTGTCGCCCAGGCTGGAGTGCAGTGGCGCAATGCTCAGCCTCCTGAGTAGCTGGGCCTATAGGCGCCCACCACCATGCCTGGCTAATTTTTGTATTTTTAGTAGAGACGGGGTTTCACTATGTTGGTCAGGCTGGTCTCGAACTCCTGACCTTGTGATCCACCTGCCTAGGCCTCCTAAAGTGCTGGGATTACAGGCGTGAGCCATGGTGCCTGGCCGAGGGTCCTTCTTTATCTTCCTCTGATGCCCTTCTATGAGAATGAATCTGTTTTGGAAGAAAACACAATTAAGATTATCCATCACAACAACCACTATCTCCAAATCTGTATTCATTCCTTTTATTCATTATAAGTCTCATCTACCTGATGAGATAACTTTCTTGAAGACAGGACTTGTATGCTGTTTAACAGAGCTTTGACTCTTCCACAGTTCAGTCATCCTTGCTGTCTTGTGGGGTACTCGTTCTAGGATACCGCCCCCACACCATACCAGAATCTGTGGATGCTCAATCCCTTACATATAATGGTGCAGTATTTGCATATAACCAACACGCATCCTCCCCCCATATACTTTATTTACTTATTTAGAGATAGGATCACCCTCTGTCACTCAGGCTGGAGTGCAGTGTCACAATCACAGCTCACTACAGCCTCAACCTCCTGGGCTCCAGTGATCTGCCCACCTCAGCCTCTCGAGTAGCTGGGACTACAGCTGCGTACCACCATACCTGGCTAATTTTTTTATTTTTATTTTTAATAAAGACAAGGTCTCACTATGCTGCCCAGGTTGACCTCCCAAAGTGTTGGGATTACAAGTGTGAGTACAAGTGCCTGGCCCCATGTACTTTAAGTCATCACTAATAAAATGTATAGGTATTGCACAATGGCGACAGTTGTTATACTGTACTTTCTTTTCCTTTTTTTTTTTTTTTTTGAGATGGAGTCTCGCTCTGTCGCCCAGGCTGGAGTGCAGTGGCGCAATCTCGGCTCACTGCAGCCTCCATCTCCTGGGTTCAAGCAATTCTTCTGCCTCAGACTCCCAAGTAGCTGGGATTACAGGCCTGTGCTACCATGCCTGGTTCATTTTGTATTTTTAGTAGAGAGGGGGTTTCACCACGTTGCTCAGGCTGGTCTCGAACTCCTGACCTTGTGATCCACCTGCCTAGGCCTCCTAAAGTGCTGGGATTACAGGCGTGAGCCATGGTGCCTGGCCGAGGGTCCTTCTTTATCTTCCTCTGATGCCCTTCTATGAGAATGAATCTGTTTTGGAAGAAAACACAATTAAGATTATCCATCACAACAACCACTATCTCCAAATCTGTATTCATTCCTTTTATTCATTATAAGTCTCATCTACCTGATGAGATAACTTTCTTGAAGACAGGACTTGTATGCTGTTTAACAGAGCTTTGACTCTTCCACAGTTCAGTCATCCTTGCTGTCTTGTGGGGTACTCGTTCTAGGATACCGCCCCCACACCATACCAGAATCTGTGGATGCTCAATCCCTTACATATAATGGTGCAGTATTTGCATATAACCAACACGCATCCTCCCCCCATATACTTTATTTACTTATTTAGAGATAGGATCACCCTCTGTCACTCAGGCTGGAGTGCAGTGTCACAATCACAGCTCACTGCAGCCTCAACCTCCTGGGCTCCAGTGATCCGCACACCTCAGCCTCTTGAGTGGCTGGGACTACAGGTGTATAATACCACACCTTTTTTTTTTTAAGTAAAGACAAAGTCTCACTATGCTGCCCAGATTGGCCTCCCAATGTGCTGGGATTATAAGTGTGAGCCACCATGCCTGGCCCCATGTACTTTAAGTCATCACTAATAAAATGTGTAGATATTATACAGCGGTGACAGCTGTTATATTGTACTTTCTATTTGTATTTTTATTGTTTCTTTTTTCAAATATTCAGCCTCATCCAGTTGAATCTGAAGATGTGGACCTGCTGATGAAGAGACTGTCTGGGTCTAACTTAGGGTCTTTCGTGCAGCTGGCACTTAATACCTTTTATTGACTGTTTTAGCTAACATTCAACAGACAATTCCTAATTTAAAAAAAAAACAAAAAAAAAACAACTCTTGTTTTTTTTTTTTTTTTTTTAGTCTCGCTCGCTAACAAAGGCTGCCTCAGGTTTATTTGTACAAACAGCACAGGAGGACCCTAGCCCCATGCAGATGGCAGCCCAGAGGTGGGGG
>NW_012115010.1:2460037-2477858 GCF_000951035.1 Colobus angolensis palliatus
TAATTTTTGTATTTTTAGTAGAGACAGGGTTTCACCATGTTGGCCAGGCTGGTCTCAAACTACTGACCTCAAGTGATCTGCCGGCCTCAGCCTCCCAAAGTGCTGGGATTACAGGCATGAGCCACCACGCCTGGCCCTGGGCATCTTTTTAAACTGCAGGCACTGATTCAGTAGGTCTGAGCTGTGGGCTGAGACCCAGTACTTGTCTAATAGGCTTCCTCTGAAGCCAGGCTGCAATTCTGCACCACACTTTGAAGAGCAGGTTCAAGACCAGTGTATCTTCTGCCATTTCAAACTACTCAAAAATCCTTCCTCCTATCTCAAGGTCTGTCTCAATGTAATTCCAATTGCAGCCCCACCACACTGGTTGTGCCTACTTCCTGCAGAACCACATGGAACAAATTTAATTGACCTGAACTTGATAGCTCATCAGCTATGTTAAGGCAGCTAGCTGTTAGGGTCCCCTGAGTTTTCTTTTCTTTTCTTTCTTCTTTTTTTAGACAGGGTCTCACTCTGTCACCCAGGCTGGAGTGTAGTGGCACAATCTTGGCTCCCAGGTTCAAATGATTCTTATGCCTCAGTCTCCCCAGCAGCTGAGACTACAGGTGTGCTCCATCACGCCTGGCTAATTTTTGTATTTTTTAGTAGAGATGAGTTTTTGCCATGTTAACCAGGTTGGTCTCAAACTGTCAGCCTCAAGCGATCCACCCACCACAGCCTCCCAAAGTGCTGGAATTACAGGTGTGAGCCACCGCGCTCACCTGACAATTAGACATCTTTGAAAGAAAGACTCTATAGCAGTTGATGATAACGCAGAAGTTCTTAGTTTTAGTTTATTGAAGTGACCCTTCTCCTGACTATGTAACCACTTATCTTCCTCTTCCCATTCATCTAAAATGGGGTGATATAATATGTGATTTTACCAATATAATCCTAATATATGCTTTTTGTGGAAAATTCAGAAAACATCGAAGCTAAATATGAAAATTTGCCGGGCAAGGTAGCAGCACTTTGGGTGGCCAAGGCAGGCAGATCACTTGAGACCAGGAGTTTCAGACAAGCCTGGCCAGCATGGCGAAACCCTGTCTCTACTAAAAATACAAAACTTAGCCTGGCAGGGTGGTGCAAACCTGTAGTCCAAGCTACTTGGGAGGCTGAGGCAGGAGAATCACTTGAACCCAAGAGGTGGAGGTTGCAGTGAGCTGAGATTGTGCCATTGCACTCCTAAAGCCTGGGTGACAGAATGAGACTCTGTCTCAAAAAAAAAAGTTGAAAATGAAAATCTCATATGATGCCATCATCTAATGGCAGCCACTGTTGACATTGGGTATATTTCTTTTATTTCTTTTCTATTTGCATATTTTATCTTGCTAAAACTCAATATCTTACCTGTTTTAACAATAGATGTTCATCATAGAAAAAAGTAGACAATACAAATATGCCAAAGAAGACGTAGAAATCCCCATGGTCCCATTACCTAGAAATAACCTCTAGTTACATTTTTATGTGTTTCCTTGAAGATGTTTAAATTGGACACGCGTGGTGGCTCACTCCTGTAATCCCAGCACTTTGGGAGGCCGAGGCAGTTGGATCACCTGAGGTCAGGAGTTCAAGACCAGCCTGACCAATATGGTGAAACCCCATCTCTACTAAAAATACAAAAATTAGCTGGGCATGGTGGTGGGCGCCTGTAATCCCAGGTACTTGGAAGAAGCGGAGGCAGGAGAATCGCTTTAACTCAAAAGGCAGAGGTTGCAGTGAGCCGAGATTGTGCCACTACACTCCAGCCTGGGCGACAGAGTGAGACTGTCTCAACAACAACAAAAAATAATAATAATAATTAACACCAATTCTACCCAAACTCTTTCAGAAAATAGACGAGAACATTGCTTAATCATTTTAAGAAGTTAGTATTCAGGCCGGGCGCGATGGCTCATGCCTGTAATCCCAGCACTTTGGGAGGCTGAGGTGGGTGGATCACGAGGTCAGGAGATCGAGACCATCCTGGCTAACATGGTGAAACCCCATCTCTACTAAAAATGCAAAAAATTAGCCGGGCATGGCGGCAGGCGCCAGTAGTCCCAGCTACTTGGGAGGCTGAGGCAGGAGAATGGCGGGAACCCGGGAGGCGGAGATTGCAGTGAGCTGAGATCGTGCCACTGCACTCCAGACTGGGCGACTGAGCGAGACTCCGTCTCAAAAAAAAAAAAAAAAAAAGAAGTTAGTATTCACTCTGACACCAAAACCAAAGGAAGCACACACAAAAAAGGAGAAAACTGCCAACCAATACCCACTGTAAGTAAAGATGCAAAATCCTTAACAAAATATTAGCAAATGGAATTAATCAATATATGAGAATTATACAACATGACAAAGCGGGGTTTACTACGAGGATACATAGCTGATTTGGTATTTGAAAATTAATCAATGTAGTCTACTGTACTAAAAGGCTACAAGAAAAAAAAACATGTCAATTAATTTCAGAAAAAAGTATTTGACAAAAATTTAACATCAACTCATAATAAAATTCAGATAAAATAGGTATATGGGGGCCAGACGTGGTGACTCACACCTGTAATCCTAGCAGTTTAGTGTAATTTCTAATATTTTAGATTCTTAGGTAGGAGAAGTAGAATAAGAGTACTCCTCCAGAACATTTATTTCAGATCTTTTATAAATTTAATGTTTTTGTATGCTGCTTCTCATATTATTAATTTCAAAGCCCTTGGCAATAAGGACGTTAACCTTGTCTATAATGTAAGGAAATTTAACTTTAAAAATTTCCCTTTAGATATGCTAGCGTCTTAATCTTGTTTCATTACATATTTTATTAATTCAAGGCCTTAAAAATTATAGCTTTATTCTGTTACACAGGTTTTTAAGTATGCCTGTACACCATAATGACGTTATTTATTTATTTATTATTTATTTATTTGAGATGGAGTTTCGCTCTTGGCTGGAGTGCAATGGCACGATCTCAGCTCACTGCAACCTGTGCCTCTCAGGTCCAAGCGATTCTCCTGCCTCAGCCTCCTGAGTCGCTGGGACTACCGGCGCATGGCACCACGCCCGGCTAATTTTTTGTATTTTTAGTAGAGATGGGGTTTCACCGGGTTAGCCAGGATGGTCTCTATCTCCTGACCTCGTGATTCGCCCGCCTCTGCCTCCCAAAATGCTGGGATTACAGGCGTGAGCCACCATGCCCAGCCGAGAAATTTTTTTAAACGCAGAAAGTTCTCTAGCCACTTTGTATTTACCACTAGATGTCTCACTAACTTCAGAAAACCTGACAGCTTTTGACCAGATGAGAGTAACTTGGCTCTCAAGTTAAATTTTTGTAGAATAATATAATCAGGTTAAGTTGAAACCTATTTTTAAAATTAAGATATTGAACTTTTATTTTTGTTTATTGTGTTATTTAACAGAAAGGAAACATAAAAGGCTGTGACTCTCCTACTTAATTAAGGATCTGGAAACCACATTTTGTATGGAAAAAGTTGTTTTTCTTTTCTTTTTTTATTTCAGTAGATTTTGAGGGAACACATGGCGTTTGATTACATGAATAAGTACTTTAGTGGTGATTTCTGAGATTTTGGTGGACCCATCACCCAAGCAGTGTCCGCTGTACCCAGTGTGTATTCTTTTATCCCTCATTACCCCCTCACCCTTTCCCCCAGTCCCTATAGTCCAGTGTATCAATCTTATGCCTTTGCATGCTCATAGCTTAGCTCCCACATGTGACTGAGAACATACGATGTTAGGTTTTTCATTCTTGAGTTACTTCACTTAGAATAATAGTCTCCGATTTTATCCAGGTTGCTGTGAATGCCATTATTTCTTTTTATGGCTGAGTAGTATTCCATGGTGTATATATATGTGTGTGTGTGTGTGTGTGTGTGTGTCTGTATACACATACCACATTTTCTTTATCCACTTATTGACTGATAGATATTTGGAGTGGTTCCATATTTTTGCAATTGCAAATTGTGCTGCTATAAACATGCGTGTGCAAGTATCTTTTTTGTATAATGACTTCTTTTCCTCTGGGTAGATATCCAGTAGTGGGACTGCTGGATAAAATGGTAGATCTACTTTTAGTTCTTTTTTCTTTTTTTTTTTTTTGAGACGGAGTCTCGCTCTGTCACCCAGGCCCCAGGCTGGGGTGCAGCGGCATGATCTCGGCTCACTGCAAGCTCCGCCTCCCGGGTTCGCGCCGTTCTCCTGCCTCAGCCTCCCGACTAGCTTGGATTACAGGCGCCCACCACCATGCCCGGCTAATTTTTTTGTATTTCTAGTAGAGATGGCGTCTCACCGTGTTAGCCAGGATGGTCTCGATCTCCTGAACTCGTGATCTGCCCGCCTCGGCCTCCCAAAGTGCTACTTTTAGTTCTTTAAGGAATCTCCACTCTGTTTTCCGTAGTGGTTGTACTAGTTTACATAACCACGGGCAGTGTGAAAGTGTTCCCTTTTCACTGCATCCATGCCAACACCTGTTTTTTTTTTTAATTTTTTGATTATGGTCATTCTTGCAGGAGTGAGGTGGCATCGCATTGTAGTTCTGATTTGCATTTCCCTGATACTTGGTGATGTTGAGCATTTTTCCATATGCTTGTTGGCCTATCTTGGTTGGTATATCTTCTTTTGAGAATTGTCTATTCATGTCTTTAACCCACTTTTCGATAGAATTGGTTTTTTTTCTTGCTGATTTGTTTGCGTACTTCGTAGATTCTGGATATTAGTCCTTTGTCAGATGCTTTTCTTAATCCTTAATTTTTTTTTCCCCTGAGATAGGATCTTGCTTTGTCAATCAGGGTGGAGTGCAGTGGCATGATCATGGCTCACTGCAGCCTCAGCCTCCCAGGCTCAAGTGATCCTCCCACCTCAGCCTCCTGAGTAGCTGAGACTACAGACGTATGCCACCACCCTTGGTTAACTTTTAAATTTTCTTGTAGAGGTGGTTACTATGTTGCCCAGGCTGGTCTCAAACTCCTGGGCTCAAGTGATCCTTTTGCCTCAGCCTCCCAAAGTACTGGGATTACAGGTGTGAGCCACTGTGCCTGGCCAATTTTTAATTCTTTTTATTTTAATTTTTTTAAAAAGCCAGAAACCAGCAGAGACTTAATTCTTTAACTAGTTTAATAACACCCAAAGAGAAAGTTTAGAAATGTGATTTTTCATTTTTCCTTGTAAACATAAATTTTTATGTTTAAATAGTAGAGTGAAAATAACAAGATAGAGTGAATTCTTCCCAGGAGGAAATACTTCATGAATTGAGGGTGGAGGTAAAAACATTCTTCTGTTGAACACATTTATAAATGGTTAGGCGTTATTGAAATACTATGCATAGCACTCGGCTTCAAGAACAATATAGTCAAATAGATTTAATACCCTAACTTACCAAGTTTCTTTGAAACATAGCCCTTAAGTTTTGGTCTTCCTTTATTATTTGAAGGTGATAGATCACAGAATTATAGAATTGGGGAACTGATAGGTGAGTTGTCTGTTCTCGAAACTTAGCAAACTAGTATCTTAAAAAAATTAGCATTGATACCAACATGCAAAATTTCTCCAGTCACAAACAGTTAACGCCGTTTTGTTCTAGTATTTTTAGCTGTCCACCGGAAATCTACTCTATCCCAATATGTCTTACATGGGAAGGGTCATTTTTGTCTAACATTTCTAGTTCCACCTTTTAAATTTTTGTCAAAACAATCATTTTCATTATTGCTTTGGGCCGAAAACTGTATTGTCATCTTTGATACAAGTTTCTTATTGATTTGTATATCAATTGCTATATCTTTCAGAATAGCTCTCTTAATTGTCATTTCCTTTCCCTTTCCATGTGACTTCCCTCGTTCAGGGTCTTTCCATTCTACTGTTGGATGATTACAACAGCTTCATATATGGTCTGCCTCTAATCTTTCTTTCTCCTAGTGGGCCCTGAGTACCGCTGATAGAAAAAATGACTGTGGTTCCAGCCATGCTCAAGAACCTGAAATGGCTCCCTGTTAATCTACCTCAATCAGTCCAAGCCCTATTGTCTGACTTTTAAGCTTCTCTTACTGAATCATTCATATTTTCAACGGTATTTACTTTCACAGCTTAGCACAAACTCTTTGGTTAGACTCTTCAAAGTCTTTTAAATACTGTATTGTCATACCCTCCTTGGCACTCTTCCTGTTGCTAGGAAAGTCCTCCTTCTCCTGTATGTCCTTTAAAGCAGCAGTCCCCAACCTTTTTGGCACAGGGACCGGTTTTGTGCAAGACAGTTTTTCCAAGGACATGGGGAGCAGGGGATGTGTTGGGATGAAGCTGTTCCAGCTCAGATCATCAGGCGTTAGATTCTTGTAAGGAACGCACAACCTAGATCCCTTGCATGTCCAGTTCACAATAGAGTTTCAGCTCTTATGAGCCTCTAATGCTGCCGCTGATCTGACAGAAGGCGGAGCTCAGGCCATGATGCTTGCTCTCCTGCTGCTCACCTCCTGCTGTATGGCCCGGTTGTAACAGGCCACAAACCTGTACCGGCCCATGGTCTAGGGGTTGAAGACCCCTGCTTTAAAGCCCAGATGAGTTCCCCTCTCCCCTAAATCCCTTTCTATACTGTTCAGATTCACACTGTTCTCCTGTTTATCTGCGCTCTTGTACTCACTGTTGAACCACATAGTAAATGAGAGGTGAAATACAGCATAGTGGTTAAGAGCATGAAGTCGAGAGCCAGACAGGTTTAGCATCTATACTTTAGACCCTGGCTCTGCCACTTACTACTGTGTGACCTTGGGCTACTTAATTGACCCCCCTGTGCCTTAGTTTCCTCGTCAGTAAAATAGGGAAAATAATAGTAGCTACCTCCTAGGGTTATTGTAAGGATTAAGGATGAATGTAAAGTATTTAGAATAGTACCTAACATAGTGATACAAGTGTTTGCATTATAATCAATATCACTAAGCACTTGTTTATTCTCAGGTTTTTTTTTTGTTTATTTTTTTTCGTGTATAGTATTTTTTATCTTTCCACTTAGATAGTAAACTCTTTTAAGGCAGAGTGTTACATCTTTTGTTTTGGTCTCATTTTTCCTGGTAGTTATTCAGCAAAACCCATTTGCTAATTTGATTTCTCTGTAGCCTGCGTTCCTGTATAAAAACCTTTAATAAGCTCTCCTTTAAATGAGCTACTGAGGGAGACATTTGGAAAGAAAAAGCCATGAATGGTTCCAAGAATTCACCTTCCTGGGGTCACGGGGCTGGTAACAACCTACAAAAACTTCCACATTATGAAGTAATCTCTAGATTTTGGTAGTTTAAACTGGGAATATTTTGAGACAGAAACAAGAAAAAATGTAGTTTTGGTATTTTATTTAGAAGTAACTTTTAGTCTTTTTTAAAAAAATGGACTATTCATTTATAGCTGTTAAACTTTTTAAAAATAATGGAATAATCTTTTGTAGCGAATGGAACGTTTGTATAATTAATCTTCTATCTCACATGTCAAATTATTAATTTTTAAAAATCTTTTTTTCATAGGACTTCCTGATCCATTTGCTAAGGTGGTGATTGATGGATCTGGGCAATGCCATTCTACAGATACTGTGAAGAATACGCTCGATCCAAAGTGGAATCAGCATTATGACCTGTAGGTTTAAACGATTAGTTTGAAATGAAACATACAATTATTACTTGATATAGTCTTTGAAAAGAATCATGGGAAATGATGTGAGTTTCATCTGTGGTATAATTTGGTCTTCACAAAAGGCGTAAAGAAAAGCCCAGTGGGAATGTGCTTTGGTTTATAGACAGGTTCTGAAACATGAGGTATCCCTAAAATTCTGTGAAGAACAAAATGAAACTGGCTCACAGTAGAGCAGTCCCCCCAACTTTTTTCAGTTAAATAAAGGTATTAATTCACCACTTTAGACCAATTATAAAACCAGAAATCAGAATTTGGGTTGCACTGAATAGGCATTCTTTTTGCCTTTATATGCATGGTTTCTTTCTTTTAAATTTTATTTTAATCATAGGAGTTTATGCACCTTTTTAAAAAGGCAAATGATACTATGAAGTTTTTGCTGGAAAACAGCAAGTTCCCTGCTCCATTCTTATTCCTGATTCCCATCCTCAAGGCAACTGCTTTAATAACTTCAGCTGTTTATTCTGGTATTTTCATGTTTCTAGATATGTTCTTTATTTTATACCATCAGTTTTCTTTTTTTAGTTTTAGGTAGTTTTTTTTGTTTTGTTTTTGAGACAGAATCTTGCTCTGTCACCCAGGCTGGAGTGTAGTGACACCATCTCGGCTCACTGCAATCTCTGCTTCCTGGGTTCAAGTGATTCTCCTGCCTCAGCCTCCCGAGTAGCTTGGAATGCAGGTGCCCACCACCATGCCCAGCTAATTTTTATATTTTTAGTAGAGACAGAGTTTCACCATGTTGGCCAGGCTCGTCTCCAACTCCTGACCTCAAGTGATCTGCCTGCCTCAGCCTCGGAAAGTGCTGGGATTACAGACGTGAGCCACCGTGCCCAGCCTAGTTTTAGGTATTTTCGAATTTCCTACCTAGAAGATGATTCAGCTTTATTTTTTATTAAAAATTCTTTTAAAATTAGAGACAGTCTCATTCTGTTGCTCAGGCCAGAGTGCAGTGGCATAATCATAGCTCACTGCAGCCTCAAACTCCTGGACTCAGCTGATCCTCCCACCTCACCCTCCTGAGTAGCTGGAACTGCAGGTGCATGCCACCATGCCCAGCTAATTTTTTTTGTGTGTAATTTTCTGTAGAGATGGGGTCTTGCTATGCTGCCCAGTCTGGTCTTGAATTCCTGGGCTCAAGCAATTCTCCCTCCTTCGCCTCCCAAAATGTTTGGATTACAGGCATGGACAGTCCAGTGGTTTGGTTTTTAAAATTGGTATTCATCATCCCCATTCCCATGACACAAGCCCCTTCCTTTCTTTAGTCTTCCAATATATTATATGAATCTTTTTGGTTAAACCATTGTTCCATGTTTACATTACTATGATTATGTAAATATCCGTAGTTGGGTCACATGGTTACAAGAATTATATTTTCTTTCTTGACAGCTTTTTTTTTTTTCTGAAGTTAGCAGCTACTTTCCCCTTTTGTTTACTTTTCTATTTATCTCATAGCTAGAAATGAGAAATTCTATGTCATAATCCTCAAACTCTCCTACAGAACTAAAGCTCTTTTCTCCATATATTCAGTTCTGTCAGTATTCCATTGGCTTTCTTTCTTCTTGCAGATTCGCCTCCTGGGAGTCTCTGTTCTCTTTCTTCAGTCTGGTGCGATGGTTCTCTTAAGACCTGCTGTGCAGTTGTCCTGGGACTTGCCTTTACTGTTATGCTGGCAATTTCCTTTGTCTCTTCTAGGTTTAGTGACTTCCTGTTTTTTTGTTTACTCTCTTGATTTGGTGAACTACATCTTCTGTTGTCATTTTGAGAAATAATACAAGGATAGGAAGAAAGTTGAGATCTTATCAGGAAATATACTTTGACTTCTTATCTGTTGGTATGGTTTGAGTATAAGCTTCTAGGTGAAACATCACTTTATCTCCAAATGTTGAATACATTGCTCCATTATCTTCTAGGTTTAGATCTGTACTGTTGAGTAGAAATATAATGTAAGCCACAAACGGGAGCTCCTCTGTAATTTTACATTTCCTAGTATCCACATTAAGAGAAGTAAAAAGAAACAGATGACATTAAGCATAATAAACTGGACATGGTGGCTTGCACCTGTAATCCAGCTACTCTGGAGGCTGAGGTAGGAGGATAGCTTGAGGCCAGGAGTTTGAGACCACACTGGGCAACATAGTGATACCCATAATATAATATAATTATGTTATGCATAATAAGCATAATTTATTATGCTTAAAATTAAGCATAATGTATTTTATTTAATTCAATATATCAAATATATTTTCAACATGGCAGTATAAAAATATTGAGCTACTTACATATTTATGTATATATACATATTTACTATGTCTTTGAAAAATCAGCCATTTTCTCATTTTATGTTCAGAAAAACTCAGTGGTTTCTTTGGCAGCTTGCCTCAATGTGGACTGGCCACATTTGAAGTACTCAAGGGTCCCATGTGGTTGGTGGGTACCATTTTGGACAGTGTAGGTTCAGAGTATTGCTGATGGCATCCTGATTTTGATCTGTCATGACTATTGTTTTCCACTGGAAGTTTCTTTATTCCTCTGTCACTTATTTTCCTTTAAAAACAATTGTAGCCCCCCAGTGGGTATGAAGTTGTATGGTTTTGAAGCGCATTTCCCTCATGACTAATGATGTTGAACATCTTTCCTTGTGCTTATTAGGTTTTATCTTACAGTTAATATTAAGTGACTACCAGAGGCTTTTCTCTTGCTTGTGTCTGAGATCATTTTCCAAAATCCTTGCCTTTAATTGGCTAAGTATACAAAGAAAAGTCTAATAATTAAATTTTAGCCCAAAATCCTGAGTATATATATTATACTTTGGCATATATGGTAACATTATATTCACCTACAGAGGTTGCCATCTATCTGTCTCAACAAAACATCCTGAAACTTGTTTATAAATCGTATATTTGTTAGTGAAGTCAAAGTTGTTTTTTTTTTGCGTTTTTTTTTTTTTTAGTAGAGACAGGGTTTTGCCATGTTGCCCAGGCTGGAGTGCAGTGGCGCGATCTCAGCTCACTGCGAGCTCCGCCTCCCGGGTTTACGCCATTCTCCTGCCTCAGCCTCCCGAGTAGCTGGGACTACAGGCGCCTGCCACCTCGCCCGGCTAGTTTTTTGTATTTTTTTAGTAGAGACGGGGTTTCACCGGGTTAGCCAGGACGGTCTCGATCTCCTGACCTCGTGATCCACCCGCCTCGGCCTCCCAAAGTGCTGGGATTACAGGCTTGAGCCACCGCGCCTGGCCAAAGTTTTAATAGAAGCTAATAGAGCTCTCTATTTAACTTTCAATTATAAAAGGCTTTACTTTTTCTTTTATGTGGCCATGTATGTTATATTACAGGAGGATTCATTAAAGTGAGAGCATATACTTCTCTGTGTATAAGAAAAGGTAATATTTCTGATTAATTTCTGGCCCAGGAATATTTAGACAGAATGTTTATGACATATATGCTTAAGTAATACAATATATGTCATAATTTTGAGTAATTCAGAGTTAGGCTGTCTTCCAGAAGGTCCATAATTAGCAATTTCTTATTATGGTTTAATGTAGAGCCTCCCAACCTTTTCATATCATGGTACACATAAAAAATATTATGGCCAGGCCGGGCGCGGTGGCTCAAGCCTGTAATCCCAGCACTTTGGGAGGCCGAGACGGGTGGATCACGAGGTCAGGAGATCGAGACCGTCCTGGCTAACACGGTGAAACCCTGTCTCTACTAAAAAATACAAAAAACTAGCCGGGCGAGGTGGCAGGCGCCTGTAGTCCCAGCTACTCGGGAGGCTGAGGCAGGAGAATGGCGTGAACCCAGGAGGCGGAGCTTGCAGTGAGCTGAGATCCGGCCACTGCACTCCAGCCTGGGCAACAGAGCGAGACTCTGTCTCAAAAAAAAAAAAAAAAAAAAATTATGGCTCACTGGACTAAACAGGTGAAGTTGCTTAAGCCAGTGGTGCGTTGCCCTGAGGACTGAGGTAATCAATATATGTATTTCAGCATACCTGTAAACCAGGCTTACTAGTTGGACAACTGGTTTAATGTGACTTTCAAAAAAAATGTTTGGTTTGGGTAATTCAGCTACTTAATACTGGATTCTGGCTCTGGAATTACATGCCAGTAGATACATGCCAAGACACATTGGGTAGGTGTACTTGAAAATTGGTACATGCATACTGAACAATATTTTAGTTCAGCTCTTTCCATTTGCAAGCAACAGAGAGCAAGTTCAAATCGGCTTTATTTTTTTAAAAAGGAATGTACTAATTTGCATAATGAAAAGCCCAGGGGTGGGCATATTTTAGGCACAGCTGGATCCCGGGGCTCAACTGTATCTTCCATGTTCCTTATTTGAAAGCTTTAGTCCTTACTTAAGTGGTTTAGGCTTTTCTCTACACTAGGTGAATTTTTCTGATATTGCTAATTTATTGAGTTAGCAATACTTTAGACCAAAACTTTGACCTCTTAATGTCATTGAAATAGAGCTAGGATTCTACTGACATAATTATGTTATTTTACTATCTTTTTGCATGGGTTGATGCCATGTTAGCAATTGGCTGTGGTAGAGCCTTTACATACTTGCAGGTGTATGCACAGACAAGTACAGTAACGCGTTTCCCTGCTCTGCTTGTCTGCAGATGGTGAAGTGAAATCTGCAAGAGTCCTGCTCGCTCAAGGCCTGCATACAGGAAAGAAGCAGGGGAAAAGCGTTACAAACAGCTTTTGTTCTACAGCATTTAAAAATATAACAGGTAGGTCAGATTTTTGGTCTGTCAGCCTTGATGCTATCCCTTGAAAAGTAGGTCATGCCATTGGAATGTATTTAAAATGTGACTGTGATAAGTTTTAAAGATTCTTTTTCTTGGAAAGAAATTAGTTAATAAACTCTCTTGGTGTTATTAGACACTGGCTACTAAAATACCCTTTTTACTAACCAGAACTATAGCCCAGCTTGAGATTGGCAGATGTGATAAAAATATACCAAAATTGTTTTTAAAAATTTTACTTTCAAGATTTAAAAAAAAATTAAATTCACTCCTGCGGATTAACTCACATATTTTGCATAATCTAGCCAGGCTCTGAAGCATATTTGTAACTTTAGGGCATAAAAAGAACAAAAGAAAAATTTTACGCCAACTGCCTATAACTACCAACATACTCATGCAGCTGTTTTGATTTTTTGGTGTATTGAAAAGTCTGATTCAGTTATGATCAGTGTACGGAATCACAAGAAGATCCATAAGAAACAAGGTGCTGGATTTCTTGGTTGTGTTCGTCTTCTTTCCAATGCCATCAGCCACCTCAAAGACACTGGTTGTGTCTTTTCAATTTTATATATTTATATATTATATATACAATTTTGTATGTATATACTATATATACGCTGCTTTTCAAATTTATATATATATGTGTGTGGGTGCGTGTATATGTGTATATGTGTGTGCATATACATATACACATGTACTATATATGTATTCTCATATATATATAAATATATATATTTGAGTATGTTGGTAAGGGTTCAAACATAACTTCTTGTGTATGTCTGAAACATTGGTAAAAATTCCTGGTCTAAATTTATTTTGTAGACTTAAAAAAAATGAAAGGTTTTAAATATGTGAAACTTACAGCTAAGTGAGAGCTGATGCTTCATTTCTTTTTTTTTTTTTTTTTTTTTTTTTTGAGACGGAGTCTCGCTCTGTGGCCCGGGCGGGAGTGTAGTGGCCGGATCTCAGCTCACTGCAAGCTCCGCCTCCCGGGTTCACGCCATTCTCCTGCCTCAGTCTCCCGAGTAGCTGGGACTACAGGCGCCAGCCACCTCGCCCGGCTAGTTTTTTTGTATTTTTTAGTAGAGACGGGGTTTCGCCATGTTAGCCAGGATGGTCTCGATCTCCTGACCTCGTGATCCGCCCGCCTCGGCCTCCCAAAGTGCTGGGATTACAGGCTTGAGCCACCGCGCCCGGCTGCTTCATTTCTGGTTAATTTAAAAGTTTTAAGAAATGATTGATATCCAGAACGGAAAAAAAAAAAAAAAAAGTGTCAGGATGTATATACCTTTTAACATTTCTTAGTACCCTTTTCTGGTTTCGGTGGATTTGTGGACGAAACGTTTTTATTGAGGTGATTGGAGTGTTTAAGGTGGCAGTTAAAGGGCAATTACGAAGGGGTAAGAACGATATGATATATAAAACAGCTGTGACAAAATTAAAAGATAAAGATTAAACATTATTTTGAGTGTATGACGGCTCTATCAACTACTTAAGTATAGCTCAGTTTATCACCAACCTGGGCGTTTAGAAGATTAGACCAAGATCAAGACATTAGAAGTGGTTTTCGTTTTTTTTTGTTTTTGTTTTTGTTTTTGTATTTTTTAGTAGAGACGGGGTTTCACCGTGTTAGCCAGGATGGTCTTGATCTCCTGAGCTCGTGATCCGCCTGTCTCGGCCTCCCAAAGTGCTGGGATTACAGGCTTGAGCCACCGCGCCCGGCCAGAAGTGGTTTTCATAATGGATTTATAAGGTGACTTAGCACAATCACGTGACAGTCTTTTGGGTGGGTCTTTCCATTGGAGCATAAATGGGAATTCATTTTTTACAGGCTTTTTTGTGTGTGTGTGTGTGTGTTTGTTTCTATAGAATTATTTTTTACATAATGTAAAAAATACTTAGTCATTGTAATGGGATTTTAGACCAGATGCTTATGCTAAACAAACTCACATAAGAGCTAAAGAAATTAATAAACAAAAAAAAAAGAGTAAATTTGGCATTGAATGTTAAATATATTAAGAGATTGTCTCTTTTAATGTAGTATGATACCACAGCATAGGTATATATTGACCTTGTAAAAAAGAAAAAGGCAGAAAACTGAACTAGAAGTTCCTAGTCCAAGGTATTTAAAGGCATCTGAGAAGTTCTTGTATTTCTGTGCTGACAGGGTAACCAACAGGATAGAAAGGACAATGGGATTGGAAAAAACGAGTTGCATACAAAAATGAACTGTTTTCTTACTCAGGAAAATGAAAAATTATAGGTCAAATGTCTGACATTATCCCCAGTTCAATTTACCCAACATTTATTGAAGACTTAATGTGCTACTGTTCTAAATCCTGGCTGTATAAAGGAGAAAAAGGCACGAATCCTGTCCTCTGAGGGCAAAGGCCTGCTGGCAAAGGGGGCATGCCAACTGGAAGGACTGAATAGGAGAGGAGGAGTTGCTCTGCAGAATCCACTGTATAGCCAACTTAGTAGTACCCATTTATTTTTGCAAAGAGAAGAGCGTCCACATTTTTGATTGGATAACTAGGGACTGTAGTTTAGGGGCATGGATTTTTCTTTGTGTTTCTTGTGACTGTTTCATTGTATTAATTTATTTGACCTTTTTGATGTGCAGTGATATTGAATTTATCAAATATTCATTGAGCACCTACCTGATGCAATGTTCTACCAGGTTGGAGTGGAAAATGCAAAGCCTAAGATATGGTCTCCTCCTTTGATCAATTCACAAATAAGCAGACAGTGGCATACAGTTGTAAAAGCATTCAGCTGTAAGTGCTGTAATCAAAGTAAAACCAGCGTGCTTTGGGTGACATTGTTCCTTACTGTAACTTTCAGGGTCAGACCAGTGTTACATCTCTTTTACAGATGAGGCATCTGAGAGAATAAGTGAGTTGCTCCTGAATGAATTAGTGGCAGAACTGATGCAAACCCAGATTCTACAGTTTATTCTTGGCTTCTTATTAATACTTTTTTGTGTGCATGTCATTTGAAATGGTTAGTTAAAAAATAATAATGACAACTAACATTTGTTGACCATTTATGTGCCAGGCACTATGCTAAGAGTTTTGCATAATTATCTGATTTAATCCTTAAAAAATATGAGGATTCACATATTGCCATATGTGAGAAAACCAAGGCTCATGGATAAATTCCGTTAAGACCAACAACTATTAAGACTCCAACTAAAGTGGTCTAAAAGTTTTGGAGAGAAAGTGACTGCATATTGGCAATGTAATACATCAGTGTTTCATGGTTTTTGAAATCTGAATTCTTTAAATGATAGGTTTGATTTCTAATAGATTCTGGAAAATTATTGTCACTCTATAGATGTTAGAATCCCTGATATCAGGTAATGTTTTCATTGCTTTCTTTGTTGATTTCAAATAGATCAGAGGTTGGATTTATGCAAACTTGGGCCAAATGACAGTGATACAGTTAGAAGACAGTAGGTAAGTGTGGAATTTAAAGTTACATGAATTTTGGTTTCATTCAAACTGACCTAAAGTCTAAATACCTTTTAAATCAAAGTATAATAACTGTAGCTTCCTAGTGTTGGCCTGAATTAAATGAATTAGGTAAAATGTTACAGTGAATCCAGGATCCAGCTTAACTTAATTTTAAAAACTTTAATGTAAAAAAAAAGTGTTGTGAAGAACTGTTGATCCTTTAGGAAATAATTCTTTCAAAGTATCCTAACATAGTAGAGCACTGAGTTCAGACTTTATAGATGTTATTAAAGTTTACTAAAAATAATTCTCAAACTAGTTTTATTAGTAAGAAGAGAACATTCTATTGAACTTGTTTTAATGTTTAATGCCTCACAGCTTTCAAATCTATGCTAATAAAAAAACAGAATGAGCAATGGTAGTGTAACACTGGAAAAAGAGAGAAATTGTTACCTTACTCATGAGGCACTTAGTAGCCTTATATGGTTTTAGGTGTCTTGAATTGACCTGGAGGAAAAGGCTTCATATAAAATTTGCTGAGACCTTTCTTAAGAATTGATAGAGATTTGATCAAGATGCATAGCATGGAAGGACACTGTTCATCTTGGAGGCTTCTTAAATTAAAGAAGAAAAATGTGGCTGGGTGCAGTGACTCACGCCTGTAATCCCAGCACTTTGGGAGGCCGAGGTGGGTGGATCACCTGAGGTCAGGAGTTCGAGACCAGCCTGGTAAACATGGTGAAACCCCATCTCTACTAAAAATACAAAAAATTTGCCGGGCATAGTGATGAGTACCTGTAATCCCAGCTACTCTGGAGGCTAAGGCAGGAGAATCGCTTGAACCAGGGAGGTGGAGGTTGCTGTGAGCTGAGATCGCACCACTGAACTCCAGCCTGGGTGACAAGAGCAAGTCCCTGTCTTAAAAAAAAAAAAAAAAAAAAAGAAAAAAGAAAAAGAAAGAAAAATACAATAGAACTCTCACACTTCATGATAAAGCAGAACTTAGAATAAGATTATTTTGTTATGAACCCATCAGAGAGGTTTTAGTTACTGAAGGTACTTGAAGGACTTCATTTCACAAGGCAGTGAGTTGGGTTCATAGAGAACTACCAGAGTAGCCACAGAGCAAAGCCCTACTCTGGTTTTCTTAGGGAAGTCTCTACACCAGCACTCCCTGACCTTTTTGGCACCAGGGACTGGTTGCATGGAAGACTTTTTCCATAGACCAGGCTGGGTTGGGGATGGTTTCAGGATGATTCAAATGCATTACATTTATTGTGTAGTTTATTAGTATTACATTGTAATATACAATGAACTAATTATACAACTCACTATAATGTGGAATCAGTGGGAGCCTGAGCTTGTTTTTCATCTGTGGGTGATGGGAGACAGTGACAGATCATCAGGCATTAGATTCTCATGAGGATCAGGCAACCTAGATCCCTTGTGTGTGCGGTTCACAGTAGGGTTTGTGATCCTATGAGAATCTAATATTGCCACTGATCTGACAGGAGGCAGAGCCCAGGCGGTAATGCTCACTCACACACTACTCACTCCTGCTGTGCGGTCTGATTCCTAACAGACCCTGGACCAGTACCCCATCGATCCATGGCCTGGGGGGTGGGGATCCCTGATCTACACTACAGCATTACTGATAATTCCTGTCATTCTTAGATTGAGAAGGGAGCAAAAAAAAATCAAAAATAAATTCAGTCATGACAGTACTTTCACATATAAGTATTCCTTCTGTTTTTGATTTGTTATGTTACATAATGCTTGCCAACTACTGTCTAGTAGTAACAAAATAGTTTTACTAGATGTGAGTTTGCATTTATATAAATAGCAGCCTTTGTTAGACATTAGAAATATACCTACTGGAGGCCAGGTATGGTGGCTCACACCTGTAATCCCAGCACTTTGGGAGGCCAAGG
>NW_012115010.1:2479129-2479508 GCF_000951035.1 Colobus angolensis palliatus
CCGCCATAAATAATGATTTTTAAAGGATGAAGTATATAGATATATCACAACTTAATAATTAAAATATGTTTGCTATTATAACATTGAAACTTGCAAACATTTTTGTATACTTTGCTTTATTCTTTTTCAGAATCATTACTGTATGAAAAAAAATCTCCCAAATTGAGATAATTGATCCAAGGAGTACAAACTTTTTTCCTTGTTTAAAACTGTTATGTCCCAGCTACATTGGGAAGCTGAGGTGGGAGGATCGTTTGAGCATGGGAAGTCTAATGTATCGTTATTGTTATCACTTGGATGTATACCTATTCTATGTATTTTTTTAAAAAATGAGATTATACAGAATTTTTAAAAACTGATTAAAATTTATCATAAATAT
>NW_012115010.1:2479558-2482537 GCF_000951035.1 Colobus angolensis palliatus
TTTTTTTTTGGCCCATAAATACATTTCTATAGCATTGTTACTGTTTTTTTTTTCCCTACTTTGCATTAAGGCTTGCAAAATCTACAGCATTTTTAATGTAGGAAGGTAGTCCATGGTGGGTATGTAATTCATTTAACCCGTTAATAGTTGTGCTATTAACATAGCATTCTGGAGATGTAAATTTAAGCCCATGAAACTCTTTAGCTTTGAATCTTACTATTATTCTAAACAAACCTAGCAAGAAAATACATTGTTTCTACTGTGATTGTATTTTGGTAAGCATTTCACTTATTTTATCTATTTAAAAACTGATTGATATAGTTTTCTAGTACAGTTTTCATAATGATTTTTTTTTTTTTTTGAGACGGAGTCTTGCTCTGTCACCCAAACTGGAGTGCAGTGGCTGGATCTCAGCTCACTGCAAGCTCCGCCTTTCGGGTTCACGCCATTCTCCTGCCTCAGCCTCCCGAGTAGCTGGGACTACAGGCGCCCGCCACCTCGCCCAGCTAGTTTTTTTGTATTTTTTAGTAGAGACGGGGTTTCACCAGGTTAGCCAGGATGGTCTCGATCTCCTGACCTTGTGATCCGCCTGTCTCAGCCTCCCAAAGTGCTGGGATTACAGGCTTGAGCCACCGCGCCCGGCCATAATGATGTTTTGTTTACATTTGCCGAGTAGGTGTTCATAGTGTTCTGTCCTCTAAATGGGACTTAATGTGAAGGAGCTCTGTGTTGAAGTAATCTTTCAAAATGTTCACAGAACTGGAAGATTTCAGAATTTTGAGACCCTTCTTTGAATGAAGGATCTTTAGATATAATAATACTTTTTGTGTTAACCTATTATTTAAGAAGTTGGTTTATAGTCAAATTTGACTGTACCTTTTTCTGTCTTTTGGGAAAGTTACCAGAATTAGAATTAAACAATACTGGAGCAGCAAAGAAGGACTTCACGGATATCAATTAAGCTAACTTTCTCATTATTCAGATGGGGATTATCTAAACCTTGTTTATTAAGTGTTTTGTTCAAGGTTATAGTGCTAAACTGGTTACTAGAGCCTGCTCTAGAATTCACATCTCTTGCTTCTTCATTTTTTGTGGTGGTTTTATACTACACTGGATAATGGTCCTGTTAAAACTCATGGAATCCAAGGATTGCTTTCTTGCTGGAATAGCAGGATGGCCCTCTTGCTAGAATACAGTTTTTTTTTTTTCTTTTTTTTGAGATTGAGTCTCGCTCTTTCGCCAGACTGGAGTGCAATGGTGCAATTGCAGCTCACTGCAACCTCTGCCTCCCAGGTTCAAGTGATTCCCCTGCCTCAGCCTCCCCAATAGCTGGGACTACAGACACATGCTTTCATGCCCGGCTACTGTTTTATATTTTAGTAGAGATGGGGTTTCACCATGTTGGCCAGGAGGGTCTCGATCTCCTGACTTTGTTATCCACCTGCCATGGCCTCCCAAAGTGCTGGGATTACAGGTGTGAGCACCACACCCAGCCTAGTGTATTTTTTAGATGGTCAGATTATCAAGTATTAAACTTAATGTGGACTTTTCAAACTCCTTTGTATATGAATGTACTCTTAATATGTTATGCCTCTTCTTAAGTACAATAGTGACTCTTCTATGCACCATTACTACAGTTAAAAAGGAATTAGGCTTCTTCAATGAACATGGTAAAGGATACAAAACTTTAGAATTCTAATATTACTCCTAAAGGGAAAAATCTATGGGAAAAGAAATTATAAATTTTAGTAGAAACCGAAGAGGTCATTCTAAAGTATTAAAATAAGCTAAGCCAGGTGTCTTCTAAAGATATAAATTTTTGATTATAATAATTCTTTCTAGTTGTACGAATCTTAGTAATATTTCTATCATTTAATAGTAAATCTTCAGAGACCAAATTGGCATATGAGGACAAGTTGTGGACTGTAGTCGTTTATTCGATAATGATTTACCAGACGAGTAAGCTAACATCACTGAAATCATTAGAGAAATATATAGATAATATCCTTAAAATAATAGAAATAAGTTGGTGTTTATTGTATATTGAATGGCGTTTACTGTATATTGAATGTAGATTTTCCTTGTAATGGTAAAATTAATGGAGGATCTTGTCACAACAAGTTTATAAAATAAGTCACAAATTAGATGTGTTAAATTTGGTTATTAAGAGTTTCGACTAGGAGACAAATGAAATTTCCTGACAAATATAACTCTCTTGTAAATATCATCTAGTTAAAAAAACGTTGCTGGATTAAGTTATTCAAAACAGGCCATGTAAAGTAGAAACACTGCTGTATTTAAGAGGGATGGGATGGATAATTTGTGTAATAGTAAGTAAAATAACATAGTAACATTAAATTGAGCATTTATATCTCAAACTGTTATAAACACTTTATATACAAATCATTTAATTCTCATAGCATCTTGGAAGGCAGTATATAGCCATGCTTCTGAAATGAGACCACCAGACTTCTAATCCTTAGTCTTCTGTGTACTAGCTTTATGACCTTTCTTTAACTTCCATGGGCTTTGGTTTATATTTATTTACAAAACAGTAAGAGTGATAATAGTACATACTCCATAAACGGTTGAGAGGATAAATGAAATAATTCAGGTAAAGCACTTTAGCACAGTGTCTTTCATAAAATAAGTGCTTCATAAATAATTAGCTACTATTATTTCTATTGCTACTACTGTTACCCTCAAAAACTAAGAGTTAGAGAAGTAATTTGCCTAAGGCCACATAGTAAGTGGCAGAGCCAAAACACACAAACCTGTCTTAATTCTAAAGTCATGATTTTTATCATTGGTCTCTTTGAGACTAGTTCTGACTCTTTTCTGATTTTATTTTTAACATTCAAAGTATTTTTAACTAACGTCAATGAGATATAACTTACACGTAATAAATTGCATCCATTTAAGTGTATAAATTGTTAACTTTTAACTCCAATTATTATTATTATTATTATTATTATTATT
>NW_012115010.1:2483070-2483504 GCF_000951035.1 Colobus angolensis palliatus
CATTCTCCTGCCTCAGCCTCCCGAGTAGCGCCCGCCACCTCGCCCGGCTAGTTTTTTGTATTTTTTTAGTAGAGACGGGGTTTCACTGTGTTAGCCACGACGGTCTCGATCTCCTGACCTCATGATCAGCCCGTCTCGGCCTCCCAAAGTGCTGGGATTACAGGCTTGAGACACTGCGCCCGGCCGATTATAGTATTTTTGAAAAGGATATTTAGGGCCAGGTGCGGTGGCTCCTATCTGTAATCCCAGCACTTTGGGAGCCCAAGGCGGGCAGATCACAAGGTCAGGAGTTTGAGACCAGCCTGCCTGGTGAAACTCCCTCTCTACTAAACAAAATACAAAAAGTTAGCCGGGCATCGTGGCGCACGCCTGCAGTCCCAGCTACTCGGGAGGGGGAATTGTTTGAACCTGGCAGGCAGAGGTTGCAGTAAGCC
>NW_012115010.1:2483554-2501196 GCF_000951035.1 Colobus angolensis palliatus
CCAGCCTGGGTGACAGAGCAAGCCTCTGTCTCAGAAAAAAAAAAAAAAAGGAAATTTAGGACGAAATAACCAATCAATATTTAGAGTACCAGCAGTAATAAGGCTTATTCTAAACTTGCCCTACATTACTGTACTGTAATTGTAATCATGGGGAAAAAACCCTAGCATCTCTTCATTTTCTGTTTTTTAGAGCCCTTCAACATCTGCCAGTATCTCTGTAAAAATATTAATATTATTACATTTCTATAGTCATTTGCCTCTTTTTCATTAAATGAATTATGATAAAGAGTTGATAGAAAGTAGTGGCCTTGGCCAGGCGCAGTGGCTCACGCCTGTAATCCCAACACTTTGGGAGGCTGAGGCGGGAGGATCATGAGGTCAAGAGATCAAGACCATCCTGGCCAACATGGTGAAACCCAGTCTCTACTTAAAATACAAAAATTAGCTGGGTGTGGTGGCACGTGCCTGTAGTCCCAGCTACGCAGGAGGCTGAGGTAGGAGAATCACTTGAACCTGGGAGGCAGAAGTTGCAGTCAGCCGAGATGGTGCCACTGCACTCCAGCCTGGCAAAAGAGGGAGACTCCATCTCAAAAAACAAAAAGAAAAAGAAAAAAAGGAAGTAGCCATCTTGATTTTTTGTTTGTTTTGAGATGGAGTTTTGCTCTTGTTGCCCAGGCTGGAGTGCAGTGGCGTGATCTCGTCTCACTGCAACATCCACCTCCCTGGTTTAAGCGATTCTCCAGCCTCAGCCTCCTGAGTAGCTGGGATTACAGGTGCGCACCTCCACGCCCAGCTAATTTTTGTATTTTTAGTAGAGATGGGGTTTCATCATGTTGGCCAGGCCAGTCTCGAACTCCTGACCACAGGGGATCCGCCTACAGTAGCACTCCAGGTACCCACCCAGCCCAATTGCTGCAGATTCCTTCCCTACCTCCTCTGCCTTCCCCCCTTCCCCTTGCTCACTCCTGTGCTGTGCATCCTGCTCTGATCGCCCCCCAACCCCGCTGACCACCGAAATAGGGGAAATGCAAGGACACATCAAGTGGCAAAAATACTAGATTTACAAGAGGAAAGAGGTGCATTGTTCAAAATGGAGATTGCATTGTTGCAGTTTGCAGGCCACACTCACTCGATCTCTCTCCCCCACCAACCAACCCCTTCTTTTCCTCTTTAAAAATTGTGTGCAGTACAGTATCTCCACTGGGCAGGATAGAAACTTTGGCAAACACATATCCATTGCATTCATTTTTCTCCCCTTGTTTTGCGGTGATTTTCTGGAATGAAAGAAGCCTCTTGTTTTGCAAACCTCTTTGCATTTCTAATGAGGTTTCTTTCAGATTTTTATTGTATATCTATTCCTTAAAAGGGAATTAAGGATTTGGACAGATTGTGGCACACAAACACACACAAAAACATGCCTTTTTTCCCTAGCTGTGGTTTTTAAATTGTGTTAAGGAAACGGATCATTTGGGTTAGTAGGGGAACCTTATCTGGTCCTGTGTGTTTGTTTTTATTCTTCGAGTGCTAATGGACCCGTGCAACAGCTGCTGGTAAATGGCTGATTAAAAAGCAAAGCAAAAAGCCAAACGAGACCCAACCAACTTTGGTAATTTATCCGATTCAAAATTGTTTTGGTTAAATCAAAAATAAAAGTACAAGACCGCTGAACGGGCGTCTTAACTCATGTGATTGCTTTGCCTTGCTTGGGAAATGCAGTTTCGTGTCACCTATTGCAGAAGATGTGTAGTTGATCATCTGGACACAATCGCCGAAGATGAACTTTTGGACAGACTTCTGTCACACAGCGTCAGTATCAGATTTCTTACACAGCGACTTTCACTTTTCACTCTATTTCTGAGGAAAAGGCCCTCCCAAAATCCATAACGAATTTCTCCATGGTAACCCCTCTTCTGTTTTCACACAGAAAAGTTTCTCTAGGCTGGTGCTGAGATGCATTTTGTTAAACACTCCCCGCCCCACGCCAAGGCTGCTTTGTATTAAATACATAGTTGCAATGTACTAAATTGTGAAATGAGCATAACCGAAGCAACAACTGGCAAGACATTTTCTTTATAATTTTGCAAATCTAGATTAGTTAAATTAGAATCTGGTTTTAAAAGCATTTAAAAAATAAAGTTTATGAGGAAATATTTGTGAGGAAAAAGGACTCCTTTTTCTTTGAAGTAAGGCATGTCATGTTTTTCTCAGAGAGACTAGGGTAGTACAAGTGGTTAAAATGAATTTTTTTTTTATTTTTTATGTTTTTTTGAGACAGAGTCTCGCTCTGTCACCCAGGCTGGAGTGCAGTGGCCAGATCTCAGCTCACTGCAAGCTCTGCCTCCCGGGTTTATGCCATTCTCCTGCCTCAGCCCCCCAAGTAGCTGGGACTCCAGGCGCCCGCCACCTCGCCGGGCTAGTTTTTTGTACTTTTAGTAGAGATGGGGTTTCGCCGTGTTAGCCAGGATGGTCTCGATCTCCTGACCTCGTGATCCACCCATCTCGGCCTCCCAAAGTGCTGGGATTACAGGCTTGAGCCACCGCGCCCGGCCCCCTCTTCTCTTTTCACACAGAAAAGTTTCTCTAGGCTGGTGCTGAGATGCATTTTGTTAAACACTCCCCGCCCCACGCCAAGGCTGCTTTGTATTAAATACATAGTTGCAATGTACTAAATTGTGAAATGAGCATAACCGAAGCAACAACTGGCAAGACATTTTCTTTATAATTTTGCAAATCTAGATTAGTTAAATTAGAATCTGGTTTTAAAAGCATTTAAAAAATAAAGTTTATGAGGAAATATTTGTGAGGAAAAAGGACTCCTTTTTCTTTGAAGTAAGGCATGTCATGTTTTTCTCAGAGAGACTAGGGTAGTACAAGTGGTTAAAATGAATTTTTTTTTTATTTTTTATGTTTTTTTGAGACAGAGTCTCGCTCTGTCACCCAGGCTGGAGTGCAGTGGCCAGATCTCAGCTCACTGCAAGCTCTGCCTCCCGGGTTTATGCCATTCTCCTGCCTCAAGCCTCCTGAGTAGTTGGGATTACAGGCACCTGCCACCACACCCAGCTAATTTTTGTATTTTTAGTAGAGACGGGGTTTCACCATGTTGGCCAGGCTAGTCTTGAACTCCTAAACTCAGGTGATCCACCCACCTTGGCCCCCCAAAATGCTGGGATTACAGGCGTGAGCCATCACCTAAGGCCAAGTATATTCTTTTGATTTTAAAAATTAAAATAAAATCCAAACCACAATGAGATGCCACTTCACATTCACTAGCATGGGTGTAATTGTTAAAAAAAAATAAAAATAAAAAGTGTTGGAGAGGATTTGGGGAAACTGGAGAAAGTAAAACCATGTAGCACTGTGGAAAATACTTTGGAAGTTAGTCAAAAAGTTCAACTTAGAGCTACTATATGACCTAGTAATTCTATTCATACATATATAGTCAAAAGAATTGCAAACATATAATCATTCAGAAACGTATACACATATGTATGCAGCAGCATTATTCTCAATGACCAAAAGGTGGAAACAACCTCCATGTGCATTAACTGATGAATGGATAACACAAATGTGATTGATCCATATAATGGATGTATTCTTCAGCCTTGAAAGGAAGGAAATTCCGACATGGAGAACCCTTGACGGCATTATGCTAAGCGAAATAAGCCAGTTACCAAAGGAGAAATACTGTGTGATTCTACTCACATGAGTGGTCAGATTCACAGAAACAGAAAGTAGAAGGGTGGTTACTGTGGGCTGGGAGAAGGAGAGAATGGGGAGTTAGTGTTTAACAGGTACAGAGTTTCAATTTGGGAACATGAAAAAGTTCTGGAGATTTGTTGCAGAACAATGTGAATGTACTTAACACTACTGAATTGTACACTTAAAAATGGTTAAAGATAACCAGGTGTGGTAGCTGATGCCTGCGATCCCAGTACTTTGGGAGGCTGAGGTAGGAGGATCACTTGAGTCCATGAGTTCAAGATCAGCCTGGGCAACATAGCGAAATCCTGTCTCTGCAAACAATGCAAAAATTAGCCAGTAGTGTGGTGGTGTGTGCCTGTGGTCCCAGTTACTTATGAGACTGAGGTAGGAGGATCACCTGAGCCTGGGGAGGTTAAGGCTGCAGTGAGCCGTGATCAGACCACTGCACTCCAGCTGGGAAGACAGAGTGAGACCCTGTCTCAAAAAAAAGGTAGGGGGAGGGGGCAGTGATTAGAGTTTAAATGTTACGTTATGCCTACTTAACTGTTTGAAGTCACACACAAAAGTCTTTAGTGAAATCATGTATTTTATGATTTCATTTATATGAAATGTCCCAAATGGGCAAATTCATAGGAAGTAAGTAAATACTTGCCAGGAAATGGGAGAGGAAATGGGGAGTAGGGTCAGTGATTCTGGGGCTTCTTTCTGGGGTGATGAAAATGTTCTGGAATTAAATAGTGGTGATGGCTGTACAGCCTTGTGAATGCTATACTAAAACCCACTAAATTCTGCACTTATTTAAATGGGTGAATTTATGGTGTATAAATTACATCTCAATAAAAACTAATAAAAAGGAGTGGTGTGAGGAATTGGGAAAACAAACACACACACATATATACATATATATACACACACATATATATACACATACATATATGTGCCTTAACCCTAATCAGTTTCCTTTGTCCTTTCTGCAACAAAGTTATACCCAACTGATACTATAAGGTATATAGTTCAGATCTATCTGTATCTCTCTCTCTATATATATGTGTGTGTGTGTGTATATATATATATATATATATATATACACACCTTTATCTTTCCAGAAAAATATGCAAAATGGCTTGGTGAATTTTCTTTTTGATTTTAACACTTCAACTTTTTTTTGGCCAGTCATGGTGACTCACACCTGTAATCCCAGCACTTTGGGAGGCCAAGGTGGGTGGATCACTGTAACCCAGGAATTCAAGACCAGCCTGGGCAACATATTGAGACCCCTTCTTTACAAAAAATACAAAAATTCACCAGGCTTGGTGGCACGTGCCTGTAGTTCCAGCTACTTGAGAAGCTGAGGCAGGAGGATCGCTTGAGCCTGGGAGGCAGAGGTTGCAGTGAGCCGAGATTGCACCACTGCACTCCAGCCTGGGTGAGAGTCAAACACTCCGTCAAAAAAAAAAAAAAAAAATCTAGCCTCGCAGTGGCTTCTTCCTGTAATCCCAACCCTTCCGGGGGCCTTTAAGGCAGGAGGATGCCTTGAGCCCAGGAGTTTGAGGCTGCAGTGAGCTATGATTCTGCCATTGCACTCCAGCTTGGGAGACAGAAACAGACCTTGTCACAAATATACATTTTTTTCTTTGCTTTCTTCTTCTTCTTCTTCTTTTTTTTTTTTTTTTTAAAGACAGGGTCTCACTCTTTCATCCTGTCACCCCCCAGGTTGGGGTGTAACGGCTCAACCTCAGCTCACTGCAACCTCCCAGGTTCGAGTGATACTCCCAACTCAGCCTACCAAGTAGATAGGACTATAGGTGCACACCACCACGCCTGGCTAATTTTTGTGTATTTTTGGTAGAGATGGGAGTTTTGTCAGGTTGCCCGAACTCCTGGGCTCAAGCGATCCACCCAGCTCAGCCTCCCAAAGTGCTGGGATTACAGGTGTGAGTCATTGCGCCCGGCCAGTCTTTTCCTTTTACTGTGTCCGTGGTTCAACAATTTCCTTTTTTCCTCGTTCTCTATGGACTTTCTACTTCATTTGGACTCCGCTTAGATTGGCCTAGTTTTCTCTTTAGTCAAATATTCAGGAAGCAATTTATTAAAATTAAAAATGATCTAACAAGCTTTATTTTTATTATTGTTAAAAATCCTCATTTTGAGAAACACAACGACAAAGTAAAGAATGTTATCATTGATTCAACCAGCAAAAAAACAATATTTAATAATAACATTTAAAAAATATGGCTCCAGGCCATCTGGATGCCTTAACTTGGGCTCAGGGTTCTAACACTGATGAGGCTTCTTCAGCTTCCTTTGATGCCCTTCTGTGGCAATAAATCTGTTTTGGAAGAAAACACAATTGAGATTATCCATCACAACAACCACTATCTCCAAATCTGTATTCATTCCTTTTATTCATTTTAAGTCTCATCTACCTGATAAGTTTTTTGAAGACAGGAATTGTATGCTGTTCAACAGAGCTGTGATTCTTCCACAGTTCAGTCATCCTTGCTATCCTGCGGGGGACTGGTTCTAGGATACCGCCCCCACACCATACCAGAATCGGTGGATGCTCAATCCCTTATAATGGTGCAGTATTTGCATATAACCAACACACATCTCCCCAAATACTTTATTTACTTACTTGGAGATAGGATCGTCCTCTGTCACTTAGGCTGGAGTGCAGTGTCACAATCACAGCTCACTGCAGCCTCAACCTCCTGGGCTCCAATGATCCTCCCACCTCAGTCTCTTGGGTAGCTGGGACTACAGGTGCATACCACCACACCTGGCTATTTTTTTTTGTTTTTATTGAAGACAAGGTCTCACTATGCTGCCCAGGTTGGCCTCCCAAAGTGTTGGGACTACAAGTGTGAGTCACCATGCCTGGTCCCATGTACTTTAGGTCATCACTAATAAAATGTATAGATATTGTACAATGGCAACAGTTGTTATACTGTACTTTCTATTTGTATTTTTATTGTTTCCTTTTTCAAATATTCACCTCATCCAGTTGAATCTGAAGATGTGGACCTGCTGATGAAGAGGGTTAACTGTATCTAACTTAGGGTCTTGCATGCAGCTGACACTTAATGCATTTTATTGACTGTTTTAGCTAACATTCAATGGACAATTCCTAATAAAAAACTCTTAAAAGTATGAAAAAAAAGGAAACCTGCTCTAAAGTGGCAGGAAAACCAGCCTGGGCAACATAGCGAGACCTTGTGTTTACAAAAAAAGTTTTAAAATTTCACTGCCTGCCTGTAGTCCCAGCCACTCTGGAAGCTGAGGCAGGAGGATCCCCTAAGCCCAGGAGTTTGAGGTTACAGTGAGCTAGATTACACCATTGCTCTCCAGTCTGGGTGACAACAAGGCCCTGAGAAAGAAAAAAAGAGAAAGGAAAGGAAGGAAACAGTATAAGTATTTAAAAGGAAGAGGCAAAACTATCATTATTTGCATATAAAATAATAAATGTTAGCCAAAGAAGCCTAAGAGAATCAACTAAGATTTTACTGGAAGTAATATGAGAATTCAGTACGGTGACTAGAAACAAAATCAAGAGAGCAGCACACAAAAGTCAAATACTTGTCAGATGTACCACCAATAACTAACTAGAAAATGGAAGTAAGTCCCATTTACAATGGCAATACAAATGTATGAAGTATTTAGGAAGAAAAATACAAAGATCTGTTATGTAACAAAAGACGTGTAAGATCTGTATGATGGAAACCCTAAAACTCTTCTGAAAGACATTACAAGAAATGAATAAATGACATGAAATACCACGATCCCAGAAAGTTGTACAGATGTCAATTCTCAAATTAATCTACAAATTTAAGGTAACCCTATTCAAATCCCAAGATAGTTTTTGGTGGTAGCTATTTTTAAGACAGGGTCTCACTCTGTTGTCCAGGCTAGAGTGCGGTGGTATGACCACAGCTCACTTCATCCTTAACCTCCCAGGCTCAAACAATCCTCCCACTTCGGCCTCTGAAGTCTCTCATATGGTGTCCAAGAAATGGGGACAAATCTCACAAAGTGACTAGGCTCAGGAGGGCTGGAATATTCAGGGAAGGTGTTTTTTTGTTTTGTTTTGTTTTTGTTTTTTGAGGCAGAGTCTCGCTTTGTCACCAAAGCTCGAGTGCAGTGGCCCGATCTTGGCTCACTGCATGCTCTGCCTCCCAGGTTCACGCCATTCTCCTGCCTCAGCCTCACGAGTAGCTGGGACTACATGCGCCTGCCACCACGCACAGCTAATTTTTTGTATTTTTAGTAGAGACAGGGTTTCACTGTGTTAGCCAGGATGGTCTCGATCTCCTGACCTCATGATCTGCCGCCTCAGCCTCTGAAAGTGCTGGGATTACAAGCGTGAGCCACTGCGCCTGGCCTATTCAGGGAAGGTTTCAAGCAGAAAGATGAACTTGAGTTGGCTTTGGAGAGATTCATGGGACTCCCACAGGCAGAGTGAAATAAGGGCATTTTAGATGGACAAATGCACAGACAAGAGCAGAAATGCGGATGGTGTGACTGGGGTATGGTGAGGGGCTGATCTGGCTGGAATGGAGGGCTGCCACAATAATGGAAATGGTAAATGAGGCAAATAAGGTTGGATTGGGAGTATGGCGTCAAGGTTGCCAGCTTATTAAATCACTCTTTCAATATGCTAGCACTGGCCTCTTGGGAAAAGTAACACATCATGTAACCGAACAAAAGGCAAACAGAGGCAAGCTTCAGGAATGGGCACTGTGAACAGGACTCGCCCCAGAGTAGCCAGATGTAGGCTTTAGACATGTTAATGCAGGTTGAGCATCTCTGATCCGAGGGGGAATGTCTCATATGGTGTCCAAGTAATGGTGACATATCTCACAGAGGGCCTAGGCTCAGGAGGGCTGGAGTATGAGACATTGCCCCTCCCCTGTGAACTTAAAAATGTGGCCAACAATTTTTTTAAAAAATGGCTACTCTGTAGTGCTTTAACTGGACCTATTTAGACAATGCCTTACACACTGGAGAAGGATATGACACTGTGTGAATCTAGTAAGTCTACAAGACAACAGTTCTCTCTGTTGGCTGTCTCCTTCCTCTCCAGGGTGACGACAACTCCGTGAGGGTGGAGATTATACGTCTCTCATCATTTCAGCAACAAGGAAATAAATTAGTGGCAGAGTAAGGGGTGACTTGGTGAGTACATCTAATTGTTGACATCGTTTTACGTGGGAGAAATTTTGCTATTATATCAACTTCTTAAAATAGTCTAGTGGGATTAACTTGGTTTCAATTCACAGAGACCTCCTGGAAGCGAGGATCCTTTAAAATCCTGGAATATACACTGCAGTAAAAGAACAAAGTATACCTCAGCCTTAAAGGACTGAAAAAGAATGTCAAGTAGCAGCAGGTGGGAAAGTGGCTTCGGTTTTCAGTTTGTGAGCTCTGAATCCACAAAAAGACAGGACTGCATTCTGAAAACCTGAATTATTGTCCTTACCATAATGAGACAAAAACTTATAACCACAGTTGTTAGTATTACAGTCACAGATCCTGCCAAGATGAGTCTGTTGTCAAAAGCACATCCTGGAACGTGTTTCATGAGCTAAAAAAAAAAAAAAAAAAAACTAGAGAAGAGCAATAGAGATTAATGGAGGAATGCTTTGCGATTAAGAAATACACCCACAATCAGAAATATCAATTAGTTAATAGAACAAGAAGGATAAAGAGAAATTCTAAAAAAAAAAAAAAAAAAAAGGAAAGAACAATTAAAAAAAAATAGAGAGAGAATGGAAGCTAACTTCTCAAAACCCCAGTATTCCAGGTGAGTAGCTTACAGGTTGTTTTTTATTTTTTTTTGAGACAGAGTCTCACCCTGTCACCCAGGCTGGAGTGCAGTGGTGTGATCACGGTTCACTACAGACTCCACTTCCCTGGGTTCAGGTGATCCTCCCATCTCAGCCTCTCGAGTAGCTGGGACTACAGGCATGTGTCATCACCCCAGCTAATTTTTTTTTATTTTTGTGGAGACAGGGTTTCACTATGTTGGCCAAGCTGGTCTCAAACTCCTGACCTCAAGTGATCCACCCACCTCGGCCTCCCAAAGTGCTGGGATTACAGGCATGAGCCACCCCACCTCACCTACAGTTCATCTTGTGTACTAATCTATTTCTCTCTCTAAATGAGCAAAATGGGAGATCACAGTCATGGCCAAAGTTACATGGCCAAGACGAGCTATGGCCTGGGAATTCCAGGTTCTCTGGTGTGGGCACTTTCCTGGCATACACTAAATGATGGGAAATCTGGGTCTCATGTTTCTGTGTGGTCCTCACCTCGCTCGACTTCTGCTCTTTCTGTTCACTCTGGGTTTCCATGCTCTCATTAATATAGTTCCCAGTTTTCCATTGGTCCGTATCCCATTCTACCTTGGACGCCTTTACTTCCTGCTGCTCACTAAGAAGTTTCATCAGGAGGCCTGTCCTGGAGATGAGCTTGGCACAGGTCAGTTGCACACGGGTGTCAGAGCAGTCCATCTTTAAGATCCGGATAACATGAGAAATAAACCTTCTCACATCCTCGGTGGGGATGAGGGACTGTAGCTGCTGGGTTAGCTGAATTTCAAACTGATCACCTGGGGATGACAGCAATGGATAATTGAAGCTTTTGGGCTCGGGGGGCAGGTCAGTGCCCACCTTGTTGTATTCCCATTGTGTTGGATTGGTTTGTTTAACAGTTGGCCCTAAGTTGAACGCAATCCCAGCAGAATCTGCCTCAGGAGGAGGATTGTAGTTTGTGTTTTCAGAGATGGTGCCTTCTGGCATAGTAGTGGTTTCCATAAAAATGTTTTCTTCGAAGGTATTTCTTGCAGTTGTGTCTTTTACATTAGTGTTCTCTAAGAGAACACGTTCTGAAGCATCAAATAGTTTAGGAAAAGGATTTTCCTTAGGACTCAGGTCTACTAAAGGCAAAAAAGCCCTTTGTGAAGGGGAATTTATGAGGCTGTTCACTGCAGAGAATGGCAGCCTGTTTGCAAGCATCAGTCTATCGAGATAACTTTTCTTTCTCAAATTTCGACTCTTTTTGGCCTTGGGTGTTCTGTGGGCCACACGGGAGCGAGTTTTATGATAGCGGTAGTTTTTTCTGGAATGTACGATTGGTCTAGCAGCCTTTGCATTCTTAACTCTAGCCTCTGCATTTTCTAAAATTAAAATACTGTAGGTTGAGTCTTTTGATCTGTCTCTGACCTGAGGTAGGGCTTTTGCAGGGGTGGAAGCAGAAGGCTCGCCCATGGAGAAGGGTTTCAGCACAGAGGAGACTGCCGCCTTATGCTCTTGGGTGAATGAAGGCTTCATGTAGATGGCATTTCCTGCTAACTTCTCGGGCCCCTGCTCTATGTGAGGCTGTTCCAGCTCCCCTGGGACTGGGCTCCTGAGCCTTTTTTCTTGGGCAGCGTTCTCCACAAATGCCTGTGCACCCTCCTCCCTCCTGGTGCTCTGCTTTCCCACCTCTTTGAAGTGCCTTTTCTGGATGCTCCTTGGGCCCAGGAGGCCTCTGTTCACTCTCTGCAGGTTTTTGCCTACAGTTTGAATCTTTATCAGGCTGTTTTCCTGTGGTTGGATACTTTCTGATTTCTTTTCAAATATTTGGCGTTTAAATTTCTTACCTAGAAGGCTGGTCTGCATAAGCATGGCAGTTTTTTCTTCCCTTTTAACTTCATCGATTTTTTCTTGTGTTTCTGCATGTAACACATTTTCTAGCAAATACAGCTTTCTCAATTTATTTTCATAACTTGAGTTGTTGGATGCAAGTTGAAGAGAGGGGCCCTTTGTATTGTTTTTCAAAATACTCAGGGGCCTATCTCCATCTTGCGCATTAGAAAAGAGTAGTTTCATGAATGGTAACAACATTGATTCCGCATCTAGATTTCCTGCTGAGAAATAAGGCAAGATGTAACTTAGTGCACTGATAACCTCACTCTCATCATTGGTGTCTAGCTGCTCACTCCCAAAGCCTGACAAGTTGATGCCACTGCTGTCTGAGGGCGCCTCCGGCTCAATAATCAGCTCAGTGCTCGTGTGCTTCTTCCGGGCCTGTAACACCTTCATGAACACTCCTTCTGGATTCCCTATGGATGCTTCTTCAGCTGTGAAAAAAGAAGAGACTGCTTTGGTCATGAAAGATGATGGGACGGCATGCATCAGTCCACAGCTGTACGCCCCAGTCACACAGAGTAGGAATCAGCAAACATTCGAGTGCCATTCAGAGCAGAAACATACACCCAATCCTAAACCTATGAAATGGCAACAAAAGGAGGAAAAAACATCTTTTGAAAACATGGCCACCTACTTGGAACATTCCATAGTGTGACACAGAGTAAGTCTGCTTAGGATTATTCTGTTGACCCCCAGGGGCCAGTTGCCCAGTGCTCAGTCAAAGCTCAAGGTGGAAGACAAGTGCTACCATGACGACCTGATGAGCTGGCCTCTCTGCAGACTGCTCCGTACCCTGTGCTGTCCTGCCTCAGATGCAGAGAGAGCACAAGGCTCCCTCTCTCCTTGTCCTCGGTGTGCCTGTATTCTCGCTACCATCACAGCTGAATGCAATGAAAGGCAGTCCTCTGAGAGGAGCAGGGTGGAGATGCTAAAGTGGAGGATCCCTCCCATTGCTGATAGATCCTCATCTGGCACACGCGCCACCCACCCACCCCATTCTCTGCTCCCACATACTGTAGCCCCATTACAGAAGACGCGACATGAAGATGCGACATGGAAAAAACACTGTGTCCACCCTAATCCTTTTCTTAAATTTGGGCAGGGATTCAGGGTGTAGGTTAAGAGATTTTTAATTTGCCAGATTGTATGCTTATGTTGTTGAATGTACAATGAATCTATGGTATGACAGCAGTTTCTGGATAAACATTACTTGAGGTCCTAAAATTAAGAAGGGAAAAAGCAACTTTCGTCAGATGCCTACTTTGCTTTCATTTCATCTCTAATATTTTGGATGTGGAATCATCCAAAGCTTCTGACTGCATGAAGGTCAAATGTGCCAGTGTGCAGCTGGCTTTCTTTTCCAGAATTAAAAGTATTTTGGGTGGTGCTGAGGGTCAGAGGAAGAAGTAAAGATTGTGAGAAAGGAGAAAGATGGGCTTGGGGAGAACCCAGAATTGGGACAGAAGAGCTGGCACAAGGTACAGCACTTAGCACCTCTGATCTTGTTTTTCCTCATTTGTAAAAGGAGACTACCAATGCTTTTCTGCCCACCTCTTGGGGAGAAGGGAAGAATATAATTGGTAAAAAAAAGTTTTGAAAAATAAGCAACATTTTCTTTAAATAAGTAGCCAAGCATTATTCATCATCCACCCCATATCACTGGTAGATGCCTGTATTCAAGCTATCTGGACATGAAAGCAGTCACATTTTAGAAGTCATGAAGTTGGTGCTAATAAACCTAATCTACAGAAAAACTCCTGAAAGCACTTGAGCATTTGTTCTGTGAATAGAAAGGTTTGAGATTCAGAGCAAGTTCAGAGTTGGATGGTCTAAGCTTGGAAAATCCCTCATTCCATTACAAGAGCCAGGTAGCAATTTCTGGTTATGGAACCAGAAGCTCTCAGGCTTCAAATAAAATAGCATCACTTGTACTCTTATAAAATTGTAAAAACAAAAACAAAAAAAACCGGATCTACATCTGTCCTATAAGGCCGAGAGTACTTGAGATCTCATGGATATAAAACCAGCTTACAAACTACATTGCACTGTATGAAGAAATTATCACTGGGGGCAAAGCACCAAGCAGAGAGCACAGTACACAGTGTGTGGATGTTAATGTTATTTCCTAGTCTTCCCATTCCTTTGTCTTGGTCCTTTATGAATATGGAACAGTTCTATTATTACATTTTCTAATAATAACTGAGAACCTGACTCTCAGCAAGGGAATAGTTCAGAAATTGAGGGAGTTTAACTCTGAATGAGTAAATAAAAATAAAGCAATTATATCATCACTTTACAAATTTATCAATTAAAAATAAAAAGTTTAAAAACAAATACTTAAAATAATGTAACAATTGATCACCAGGCAATTTGGACTCACGACAGTGTATGGTGCTTGTCAGACATGCACTGTTGCAATGCAGCTTGACTGTCTTGCAGACAGCCTCAATGCTGTTTTTAAATTGGCAGAGGCAGCAGGCCATATGGCTAGGTAAGATCCTATAGATGAAAACAGAGAACAATAAATTAGTGGTAAAGCGGTTGAGTAGGTAAAGGAGGCAGCCCAATGCTACCAGAGGGCTGGGCGAAAAGGTGTTATTGAGGCCTGTGGACTGAACAGTTGGGTAGGAACTAGAGGGCCAATAGGAAGGAGGACAGAGGTGCCCAACTGAAGGGTCAGCATGGCAGTGAGTATGGTATGCTTAGAATAAAGGTGGTTGGGATTAGAATTGGGTGACGCTGATCAGTAGTTTATTTCAGAAGTATTTCTTCCCAACTCAAAAGTCTCACTTTGGGCTGAAAGTACACGGGAAGAAGGTAGACTTCTAAGAAGAGTCTGAATAAGTCCCCAACTTCTGGAGGCCCTTTCTCAATTCCTGTTGGGAGTGGGAAATACTAGAAATTACTCTGGGCATTAAAAATAGCTTAGTTCAACGTGGATTGTGGGGTTAAAAAAATAACAGAGATTGCATTGGTCAAATCTGGACAATTTGAGCATTCAAAAGAATAACAATAATAAGCTATAACATAACTAATATATAAAAAATAATCAATGAAGAATGATATTAAAAAATAAAGAAGGGGAGTTGTTCTTTAATGAAATAAAGCCAGATAATAAATGTGGAAGGAATGACAGAATTTTAAAAAGTGTCACTTTGCAACCACCAGTAATAAAAATTGATTCAGACAAGGATTATCACTGATGGACAGCTGGGTGAAAAGACATCTGAGAACAGGATCTTCACTGATCTAAGTACTACCTCACACATTATTTATTAACTATAGGAAAAATTACTTTTTTAAAAAATGAGACAAGGTCTCACTCTATCACCCAGGCTGAAATATAGTGGCAAAATCATAGCTCACTGTAGCCTTGACTCCTCTGGGCTCAAGTGACCCTTCAAATTCAGTCCCTGGGACTATAGGCTTGCACCACCACACCCAGCTAATTTTTTTTTTTTTTTTGTATTTTTAGCAGACACAGGGTTTCACCTTTTGCTCAGGCTAGTCTAAAACTCCTAGACTCCAGCAATCTGCTCGTCTCAGCCTTCCAAAGTGCTGGGATTACAAGCATGAGCCACCACACCCAGCAAAATAACTACAATGGAGAGACCTGGAAGATTACCTTCAACAAGTGATCAAACCTCATATTACAGGTCACCTGCGATCCCGAGGCAGGAAGGATACATCGCCTATGCAGTATTCTTCCCAAAAATGCTTCACTTGAATCTCATCATGAGGAAACAGAGAAATCCAGATTGTAGGACAATTTACAAGACAACTATCTTTGACTCTTAAAACATGCCAACGTCATGAAAGATCAAAGAAAGTAGAGGAATGTTTTAGATTAAAGGAAATGAAGACATGACATGCAGTGCCTGATCTTTGACTGGATTCTGTACTATTCTTTCATCTTTCTGGCATGTTTGAATTTTTTTCAAAGTATAAATTTGGGCAAAAGAGATAACCAAGTCAATTGATTAATTTATTGTTATGGCTTATTGGGGGCAGTTTCAGAGAGATAAAAACAATCTCTGTAACTGGAGTAAAAGGTTAATCTTAGGCAGTATAGCATGGTCATTAAGAATACAGATTCCACAGCCAGACTAGGCTTAAATCCCAGCTCCACTAATAACGTGAATTTGGGAAAACTGCTTAATCTCTGTTCCTTGGCCTTGTTATAATAGTACCTACCTCTAATGAGTTTTGAGGATTAAATGAAATCAATACGTGAAAAATGCCTGGCACACAGTGAGTGCTCAATAAATGTTAACGACTATAATTATTACGTTACAGAGGTTTTGGGTGGGGAGGGAGGGGGCGCACTTTTCTGAGTCCTCCAAAAGGATGGCTTTATTAGGGCCACATTAAGACTGTGGAAACAGAAGAGTGTTTCATGGATATCTGAAGTCTATGAGTTGGGGGTACAATGTATAGAGTTTTAGATTAAAACTGCATCCAATAAGTTGGCCTGACACATCTTTCAAACCTACAGAGGAATAATCACAAGTGACTGGTATTACTCCTTTGGGTCCAGGGGAAGCCTCTGATCTTCATGGGGACTGGACCCAGAACCGTAACCCAGCATTTTATTATACAGCAACCTTAACTCTGACACAAAGGTGTTTCTTTTGTTTGTTTTGAAGCTGGGTCTCGCTCTGTTACACAGGCTGAGTGCAGTGGTACAATCTTGGCTCACTGAAGCCTCTGTCTCCTGGGCTCAAGTGATCCTCCCACCTCAGCCTCCTGAGTAGCTAGAACTACAGGTGTGTGCCACCACACCTGGCTCATTTTTGTATATTTTGTAGAGATGGGGTTTCATCATGTTGCCCAGGCTGGTCTCGAACTCCTGAGCTCAAGCAACCCTTTCTCCTTGGCCTCCCAAAGTGCTGGGATTATAGGCATGAGCCCAGAGGTTTTGTTATTCTTTTCCTGCCCCCAACTTTTGATTTTAAACATTTTCTTTTTTTTTTCTTTAAACCTTAGGATGGCTGGGAAGCATTTTCAAATGGTCTAATGAACACCTGTATAACTTTCATCTAGAATCAACAGTTGCTAATACTTTACCACATTTGCTCTCCACGTGTTCTAGACAAGCCATGTGAGAGTCAGTTGCAGACATAATGACCCTTCACCATTAAAGACTTCAGTGTGCAGCCCCCAAGAACCAAGGCATTCTCCTACATAACCAGAATACTATCATCACCCAATGAAACTTAATAATATTATCATTGCCTAATATGTAGTCCATATACACATTTTCACAATTGTCCTAATCATATCATGGCTTAAAAAATTGAGAATCCAGGCCGGGCGCGGTGGCTCAAGCCTGTAATCCCAGCACTTTGGGAGGCCGAGATGGGCGGATCACGAGGTCAGGAGATCGAGACCATCCTGGCTAACACGGTGAAACCCCGTCTCTACTAAAAAATACAAAAAACTAGCCGGGCGAGGTGGCGGGCGCCTATAGTCCCAGCTACTCGGGAGGCTGAGGCAGGAGAATGGCATAAACCCGGGAGGCAGAGCTTGCAGTGAGCTGAGATCTGGCCACTGCACTCCAGCCTGGATGACAGAGCAAGACTCCGTCTCAAAAAAAAAAATTAAAAAAAAAAATTGAGAATCCAATCAAACATCACCAAACATCAGACATTACATCTAGTGTTCTTGATTTTTTTTTTCTTTTTGTAGAAAGACATTTAATACTTTTGTTTACAAAATTCAGGCACACATTTCCCTTTGCCCTAGACCGTGTCCAAGGCTGTGTGCTCATCTCTGCCAGGGTGTCTGTGCCCTTCATGTACTGCTGACCAAGGGGGTGCAGAGCAGAGCCTGGGGTCCAGAGGCTTCAGGCTGGGCCATAGTGGGAGAGGAATGTGAATGTGGCCCAGTCCAGAGGACCCCCCATTTCATCGATTTTGGATCGGGTGACAGAGGAAGCAGATGTTGGGGCTGCAGACCTACTGGTCAGGGCAGGGGTCTGGAGACCCCAGGGCTGCCTGCTGTGGCCTAGAGGAGATGGTCAGGGCCACTTCCCACAGGGTGGGGTGGTAGCGGCTGGGAAAGGGGAGGCCTGGCCACCAGGAGCTTTAACATTTGCTCACTGGAGCCTTTGTGCTTGGCCCTCAGCAGCACGGCTGGGGCTGTGGTCCCGTGCGAAGTGTGCTGGGGTGTATGTGGGTGGTTGGTGGTGGCAGCTTGTGCTAGAGTGACACAGGCCTCCGTGGCCCTGGCTGGGGGCAGTTGAAAAGCTGA
>NW_012115010.1:2501751-2531970 GCF_000951035.1 Colobus angolensis palliatus
AAAAAAAAAAGCTGAAAAGGTACTTGGCTTTGTGAGGGCGGGGCTTGGGAGGCGGGGCCCTGAAGGAGGCTATGTTCTCTGTCCTGGGACAGATCCCAGCTGGCCTCTGTCCCCAGGCTGCAAGCTGACAGCAGGCAGGGGAAGCAGTGAGGCCCTCTGCCCTGGCCTTGGGGAGAAGGAGTGCATGTGTGAGGTGGAGGTGCAGTGGCCCTGGAGTGGGGCCAGGGCCCATCTCCAGCACCAGGCTGGGACAGGATTTAAAACCAAGGTCCTGTCTCTGAGCCAACCCAGGGGGACGCTTGATCTCATCCTGTTAAGGCCACAGGACATGAGGGCAGGCAGTGGGCCGGGTCCCTGTGGGGTCAGGATGGAGGTGGGTGCTGCCGCGGTGGAATACTAGTGTTTGTGAGAGTACCTTAGGGTTAGCCCCGCCTGGGCCAGCTAGGCAAGGAGTTGGGGAGTGAGGAGGAGGCTGGCGCAATGCAGTAGGGAAGGGAGCTGTCACTGTTGGGGGTCAGTGGCAGTGTAAACAGGCGTCCCCACCCACCCAGATAAGCCCCCCACCCAAGTGTGGCTCCCTGCTCAGGGAGTACCTCGAGGACCTGGGACTGGGTGACACCGGCAGGCTTGGACACCATCCTAGCAGCAGGAGCCCGGAGGAAGGCAGAAGACCCGGCAGGGGGTGCCGCCCAGTGTGGACAGAGGGGCGGGGCGCTGGCGAGTCACTGCAGCAGGGGCACGAGCGTGTCCACATAGCTGAGCAGGAAGAAGCCCGACTGGCCGTCCAGCATGCCCTATACCAGTTGTAGTTGATCTGGTTGGTCAAGGTGATGATGTCACCCTCATGGAAGCCCAGCTCCCCATGGTTCTAGGGTTCGAAATTGTACAGCACCTTGCAGCTCCGCTCGTCTATGGGTGGCATGCTATAGGAGTCCAGATGGGCTTGTCGGAAGATCGGAAAGATGAAGCTGCGATCTTGGGGACTGTGGTGCTGGGGAAGCCCCCGTTGGACTGCTCAGGCTCTCCGAGGTCAAAGGGCTCCGGGGACTTGGGCTTATACTCCCGCTTGGGGCGTGAGGAAGCTTCCTGCATTCTGCGCTTGGGCTTCTCTGCCAGCTTGTCTGGGATCTGCACAGCCCGCCGGTAGCAGTCCAGCTGCGCCTCCACCAGGGTTGAGAGCTGACTCACCTGCTCGATATTGGTCTCCAGGAGGTTGCGCATGCTGGTTTCTGCCACCTCCTTGGACTCCTCAAACTTCTCCAGCACCTGGCGCAGCTCCTCATTGGGGATCTTGCCCTGCCGCTTCTTCTTTTAGTCAAAGTCCAGGCGGCGGCCCTCCAACTGGTGGTGCTGGATCTCCTTCAGGTCATTCTCGCACAGGTTCTGGAGGTGGTCAATGAAGTTCTGCTTGACCTCTATGTCCAGGGAGTCCTTCACCTCCACCAGGTGCTTCATGGACTTGCCGACATCCAGCAGTGTGTCACCGAAGTTGGACTCACCGCCTAGCTCCTTCAGGTGGGGGATCAGGCACTCACTCAGGAGCCCCTCCGACTGCAGGTAGCTGGGGTTCTTCACCTGGCCCCGGATCTCGGACACCATGTTGAGCATGGTCAGCTTACCTGCGAGGCTTGGGTTGGGCTGCAGGCACTTGATGGTCCTGACTAGCACTTCCGTCACCGCCTTGCTGGTGACATCCACCTTCTCCATCTCTTTGAAGTCATCATCCAGCTTGGTCCCCTCAGCCCCTCCCACCTTCTCACTGACCAGCTGGCTTGCCTTGTAGAAATGGTTCTTCAGCCCCACCACCGACGTGCCCACTGCCGAGCCTCCCACCGGGACAGTGCCAGCAACAGGCTTCCAGGCGCCGCCAACCCTCTGCCCGCCTCAGCAGCCCCCGTTGGCACCGCCTCTGCCACGTGCTTGCCAGCCCCAGCGCCGCCTAGTGTTCATGATTCTTCAGTCTCCTTCAATATAGAACTGTTCTCAGGATTGTTTTAAAATATACTGACAAACCTTTGAGACTGTAAATGACCTGATGTATACATTATCTTTACTTGAGAATGGTAATTTTTCAATACGCCATTAAAGATCATTACACATGAGACAAGACTCAAATGCACTGGCCTACTTACTTTGTATATAAATGTGTAAACTCCTGAAGACTTCCAGTAATAAACTCCAATAAGGCAGTTAGTTCAATGTCTTTATGGCCTTGGTGACAAATGGTTACAGAGAATGAGAGCATTTTTCCTATCCACTAATGGTCAAGAGAAAAGCAGACAGATCCTCACTGTCTTAGAGAACCAAGTGAGAAAGCTGGTTGATGAAGAGGACTTCATCCAGAGAGGAAGGGATCTAGCTGACAGGGAAGATGCTGCAGGAGGCTGAGGGAAGTGAGGCTAGAGCAGTAAAACAGATCTGACAATGTGGTGAAGATAAGAAAGTGGCCTGACAAAAATTAACAGAGTGTGAAATGAAGGGCCCTTTCCATGCTAATCTTGCATACTGCCCTCAACCAGCCTTAGCAAAACAGAGTTTCTATTTAGTTTGCCATATTGTGGGGTGGTGGCACTATTTAAGTTGCAGTCAGTTGTGTAACAAACTCACAGTAGGGCCCTGCAGAAATATATACATATATACACACACACACACATATATATGCACACATATATACATATATATAATTTTTTTTTAAGACAACGTCTTGCTCTGTCGCCCAGGCTGGAGTGCAGTGGTGCCATCTTGGCTCACTGCAACCTCCACCTCCTGAGTTCAAGTGACCCTCCCACCTCAGCCTCCCTAGTAGCTGGGACTATAGGCCTGTGCCACCACATCTGGCTAATATACACATACACATATATATACACATACATATACACACACATATATATACACGCACACATATACATATATGCACACACACATATACACACACACACACACACATCTGTATATATATATAATTGCAAAGAAGGCCAGGCACGGTGCCTCATGCCTGTAATCCCAGTACTCTGGGAGGGTGAGGCAGGAGGATCACTGAGGCCAGGAGTTTGAAACCAGCCTGGGCAACATAGTGAGACCTCGTTTCTCCAAAAAATAAATATACAATTGCAAAAAAAAAAAAAAAAAATCCTCACACCATATATTCAAATTAACTAAAAACGGATCATAGACCTAAATTATAGTATTTCTGGGAGAAGACATAGGAGTAAATCTTTTCCACTTTGAATTAGACAACAGGTTCTTAAAGATTTCTTAGGTACGAAACAAAAAAGCACAAGCCATAAGAAAAAATTGCTAACTTAAAGCTGATCAAAATTAAAAACTTCTACTTTTCAGAAAACACTTTTAGTTTAATTAGTATTATTAAATTTTTTTTTTTTTTTTTTTGAGACAGAGTCTCACTCTGTTGCTCAGGCTGGAGTACAGTGGTGCAATCTTGGCTCATTGCAACCTCCACCTCCCAGGTTCAAGCACTTCTTGTGCCTCAGCCTCCTGAGTAGCTGGGATTACAGGCGTGTGCCACCACACCTGGCTAATTTGTGTATTTGTAGTAGAGATGGGGGTTTTGCCACGTTGGCCAGGATGGTCTCGAACTCCTGACCTCAAGTGATCTACCTGCCTTGTCCTCCCACAGTGCTGGGATTACAGGTGTGAGTCACTGTGCCCAGCTAGAAAATATTTAGAATGAAAAGACAAACCACAACCTGAGAGAAGATATTTACCAAACACATATCTAAAAGGCCTTGTTTTTTGTTTTATTTACTTGTTTAATTTTTTAGATAGTATCTCATTCTGTGACCCAGGCTGGAGTGCAGTGGTGATCACAGCTCACTGCAGCCTCGACCTCCCGGCTCAAGCAATCCTCCCACCTCAGCTTCCCGAGTAGCTGGGACCACAGGTGAGCACCACCACACCTGGCTGATTTTTATATTTTTGGTAGAGACGAGGTTTCACCATATTGCCCAGGTGGTCTCAAACTCCTGACCTCAAGCAGTCCTCCTGCCTCAGCCTCCCAATGTGCAGGACCACTGTACCTGGTCCCTGAAAGGACCTGTATCTAGAGTCTATAAAGCACTCTTAAAATTCAGTAATAATGAATCTTTCATAGGGTTACAGGGAAAAAAAACCTCAATAAAAAGACTAGTATTCAATTAAAATATGGGAACAGATTTGAACAATTTAGTAAAGAAGTTATTTGCACATGAATATTCAACATCACTAGCTATTAAAGAAATGCAAATTAAAACCACAATGAGATTCCACTATACATCAAGCAGTAAAAGGCAAACATTTCTTTAAAAACTGAAATATAAGAATCTGCTGGACCGGGCCAGGCGTGGTGGCTCACGCCTGTAATCCCGGCTCTTTGGGACACCAAGGCGGGTGGATCAAGTGAGGCCAGGAGTTTGAGACCAGCCTGGCCAACAAGAAGAAACCCCATCTCCACTAAAAATACAAAAATTAGCTGGGTGTGGTGGTGCGAGGCTATAATCCCAGTTACTCAGGAGGCTGAGGGAGGAGAATCGTTTGAACCTGGGAGGCAGAGGTTGCGGTGAGCTGAGATCTTGCTGCTGCACTCCAGCAACGAGGCTCTGTCTCAAAAAAAAAAAAAAGGAATCTGCGGGGTCGAGTGCGGTGGCTCACACCTGTAACCCAAGCACTTTGGGAGGCCGAGGCGGGTGGATCAATTAAGGTCAGGAGTTCGAAACCAGCCTGGCCAACATGGTGAAACCCTGTCTCTACTAAAAATACAAAAGTTTGCTGGGCATGGTGGCATGCACCTGCAATCTCGGGAGGCTGAGGCAGGAGAATCGCTTGAACCCGGGAGGCGGAGGTTGCAGTGAGCCTAGGTCATGCCGCTGCACTGCAGCCTGGGCGACAGCGAGACTCCATCTCAAAAAAAAAAAAAAAAAAAAAAAAGCGAAGTGAAAGAAGCCAAACATAAGAGGCGACACGCTATATGATTTCATTTATAAGACATTCTGGAAAAGGCAAAAGTATAGGAACAGAAATCAGATTAGTAGCTAACAGGGGCTGATGGTGGGGGGAGGGGATTGACTACAAAGGGATACAAGGGGCCTTTTTGAGGCAACAGAAATGCTTTATATTGGGAATGTAGTGGTGGTTATGTAACTATACATTTGTCAAAACTCATCAAACTGTACCCTTAAAAAGGGTGAATTACATGAAAATTATATATCAATAAACCTGACTTAAAAAAATAATAAAACAAACCTAAAGATCCAATTAAGTAAAAATAAATCTAAGAAAAAAATAACTTACAGTTTTTCCAGTTCAGCAGTCATCGTGAGAATGTTCTTAAGTGTTGTAAGTGGGACTTGTGTTGCTCCCATGTCTCTGAAGAAGAAAGCCGAAACATTCATGATATGAACCCCAATAAAAAATTCTGTACTTAAAAAGATAATTCAAAGACATGTGATTACTTCAATACTGCCTTCTCTATAAAACAAGTCAGCTCAACAGTTTATTTGCCGCAGAATTCCAGAGACCTCTTATTAAAGAAATTTGATTTGCATCATCAAATTAATGATATTCAAGAATAGAACTCACACTTTTTTTTTTTTTTTACCATTTCTCTTACTTCTCATTTCATATTGCATTCACCCATCTTGATTATTTACTCTTTTCTTCCTTTTTAGAATAATGAACACCTATTCTTCTTTGCTTTCTTGGTTAAGTAATATTCCTCCATGTGTCTACATGTTCCAAATCTATACAGGTTCTTCAACACTGTTCTCTTCCCCTGCTGGCTGTCTTGACCATTACACATCCTTTCTTAATCCTTTTCTTTGCCAATAACTTTTTTCAATAATTCAGTTAAAATTTAAATTATGACTTTTTAGCCTAAATGCAAAATACTTAATCTTTGATGAAAAATTTAAAAAGAGCGTAAATCATCTCATGACTCATGAGAGTGCTATAGTACTTACAGAAATTTTAATGCTGGCAATTTAAAGAGATACGGATCTTCAACAGTTGTCAGAGGACTGTGATTGAGAATTCTGAAAAATGCAATAGAATTAAAATTATCTGCATTTTCAAAGTGTGAAATTGCATAAAAAGTTTATATTCATTTTTTGGTATGGAACTTGTAGGTAAAAAAAAAAAGTCACTTTCTGTTTTTACCTAATAAATCACCATTAGACTCTGTAAAGCATTATTTCTTTGGGAACTACCTAGGTCTCTAGAAGATAAAGTAGAGGAGAGAAACAGGGGAAGAAATAGAAAAAATTAAAAGAAGTGGATAGCGAAGAAAAAATATGCAACAGAACTTTTCAGGTCAAAAACCCTAGAAGTGACTGTGTTGATAGGAAGCCCTGACTGTGTACAAAACACTATTTCTAGCGTCCTCCAGAATTCAGGTTGCTTGTCCATACTTCAAGTTGCTCATTTTTGTTCTTGCTGTTTTGTTTTGTTTTGCTTTTTTGAGATGGAGTTTTGCTCTGTCACCCAGGCTGGACAGCAATGGCTCCATCTTGGCTCATTGCAACCTCCACCTCCTGGGTTCAAGCGATTCTCCTGTCTCAGCCTCCTGAGTAGCTGGGATTACAGGTGCCCGCCACCACTCCCAGCTATAATTTTTTGTATTTTTAGTAGAGACAGGGTTTCATCATGTTGGCCAGGCTGGTCTTGAACTCCTGACCTCAGGTGATCCACTCCCTTCAGCCTACCAAAGTGTTAGGATTACAGGTGTGAACCACTGTGCCTGACTGCTTGCCTTTTATCTTTGCAAAGTTTTTCAAATTCATGGTTTAATTTGCACAGTTAAGGAAAAAAATAGGACCAATTCTTTTGCTTTATAGCCAAAGAAAAAGGGATAAATCTAAGAGAAGGCACGGGTCAAAACCATACTCCCATCATATACTCCCCCTTGTCTTGTATGACATCACAGCCTTTGTTACATTGCATGTAATCACCTGTCTACTTGTCAGTCTCCTGGACTATCAGCTCCTTGAGGGCAGAGACCACATCTTATTCTCATTGTCATCCCTGTGCCTGGCATGATGTCTGAAATTTACTAGGCATTTAATAAATGTTTATTGGGCCGGGCATGGTGGCTCATGCCTGTAATCCCAGCACTTTGGGAGGCTGAGGTGGGCGGATCACCTGAGGTAGGGAGTTTGAGACCAGCCTGACCCACACGGAGAAACCCCATCTCTAGTAAAAATATAAAACTAGCCGGGTTTGGTGGTGCATGCCTGTAATCCTAGCTACTTGGGAAGACTGAGGCAGGAGAATCGCTTGAACCCGGGAGGTGGAGGTTGTCGTGATCCAAGATCGCACCACTGCACTCCAGCCTGGGTAACAAGAGCAAAACTGTCTCAAAAGAGAAAAAAAAAAAGTTTATTGAATAAACAAACGACATTTTGTTTATATGTCAATAAAATGAATAAATTCATTTCGATGAGAATTTTTATTCCAAAATGCTGCAATCTATTTTCTTTTTAATTCTTTTAAGTGAACAAGAAAAAGAAAAGAAATAGGAAGAAATAAAAGAAAATCAGCCTTTACATTAACCCAAGAATCATCACTTTTGCAGAAATTATAAAAATAATAATTATTACAGTGAGTATCCTATTGGGCTGCTAGGTGTTTGTGATCGGCATTTCACATTTAATCCTCACAACAACCTTATGTGCTAGATATTACTGCCCTATTTTATAAATGAGGAAACTGAGGTTACACAACTTGTCCTAGGTCACCAAGCTATTTAGAAGCTAAACTGCTGGGTGCGGTGGCTCACGCCTGTAATCCTAGCACTTTAGGAGGCTGAGGCAGGCAGATCACCTGAGGTTGGGAGTTCAAGACCAGCCTGACCAACATAGAGAAACCCCATCTCTACTAAAAATACAAAATTAACCGAGTGTGGTGGCGCATGCCTGTAATCCCAGCTACTAGGAGACTGAGGCAGGGGAATCGCTTGAACCTGGGAGGTGGAGGTTGCGGTGAGCCAAGATCATGCCATTGCACTCCAGCCTGGGCAATAAGAACAAAACTCCATCCCCCCACCCCCCCAAAAAAAAGAAAGGAAAGAAAGAAAGAAAGAAAAAAGAAGCAAAGCTGTAATCTGAACTCATGTGCTTAATCTGTAGGAAGAAAAAGGGTTTACTTTAACCTTACGGGTTTTTACATTTTTCTTTTCTTTCTTTCTCTTTCTTTCTTCATTTCCCTCCCTCCCTTCCTTCTTTTGAGTCAACATTTCCATTTATTGGCTGGGCATGGTGGCTCATGCCTGTAATCCCAGCACTTTGGGAGGCCAAGGAGGGCAGATCATCTGAGGTCAGGAGTTCCAGACCAGCCTGACCAACGTGGTAAAACCCCATCTCTGTCAGAGTCTCGCTCTATCACCCAGGCTTGAGTGCAATGGCATGACCTCAGCTCACTGCAACCTCCGCCTCCCGGGTTCAAGCGATTCTCCTGCCTCAGCCCTTTGAGCAGCTGGGATTACAGGCACCTGCCACCATGCCCGGCTAATTTTTGTATTTTTAGTAGACACAGGGTTTCACCACGTTGGTCAGGCTGGTCTCGAATTCCTGACCTCAGGTGATCCACCAACCTTGGTCTCCCAAAGTGCTGGGATTACAGGCATGAGCCACCACCACGCCCAGCCTTCATTTATTTTTTGTAACTTCTATTTTAGGTTTAGGGGTACATGTGCAGGTTTCTAATACAGGTAAATTGCATGTCACAGGGGTCTGGTGTACAGATTATTTTGTCACCCAGGTAATAAGCATAGTACACAATAGGTACACCCTCCTCCCACCTGCCACGGGAACAACAGCTCCCCGGTACCTGTTGTTCCTTTCTTTGTCCATATGTACTCAATGTATAGCTCCCACTTATAAGTGAGAACATGTGGCTCTCAGAGTGCTGGGATTACAGGCCTGAGCCACCCCACCCAGCAACAAGGCTAATTTGAGGGTCACTTGTTTGATGCCTTTTCTTGCCCATGCCAAAGGTCAGAACTAGCACAAGCAGAGCAGGTCATATATAAGCTATGTACGTCTCTTGGCCTCTTTGTACCTTAGTTTCCCCATTTGAGAAAAATGAATGGATCTTAAGACATACTTTTCAGAGTTCATAATGGGATTATACCCAGCTAACCAATAATTGTATGTATTTTTATACATAAATAGTTGTTTACATGTATTCATCTTCTATTTCACTTACAACGTGTGTAAAAACTGCATTCCGTGCCAGGCCTGAAATGTTCCAAAGCTGAGTTCTGTGAGTAAATTGCAACCAAGATTTCTACAAAAGAAGACACAAGCCAAAAGAAAAAAACATTTCAGAACATTTATCATTTGCTGTGATTCTAATTTATATAGGATGGAACATAACCCTAATCCTTTCTCTATGCACTAAGGAAATCTCACTGTGGAAGATACTGGCTTATGATTTATACTTTAGCATTGCACATGTGGTGTATTAGCTGCAAAACAGTGAATGCTAGGTAAATACCTGTGATAAGTGATCTTTATTTCTCTAGAACAGGATTTCACAACTTCAGTGCCATCGACATTTTGGACTCTATAACTGTTTGCTGTGGGCATTTGTCTTGTACCTTGGAGGATGTTGAGCAGCATCCCTGGCCTCTGCCCACTAGATGCCAGGAGCACACCCACAGTTTTGTCAACCAAAACTGTATCCAGACATTACCAAATGTCACCTGAGTACAAAATCACACCAGTTGAGAACCACTGCTCTATCATGATTCACTATGACCTTTGTAATTCTCACACTAATCTTTGCTAGAGACAAAAAGGATTTGCTATATAATTTTAGTAGCTTCCTACTAGTAAAATTTTAATCATATTTCAAAGAGGTTTATAATTAAGTTTTATAAAAATTCCAAATGTAATCAAGTTATATTTGTAACTTACATATATTGCAAAAATGGTAGTGATTCAAATGTATGTCTTTCAACAAACTGTATTGTATTGCAGGATAAATCTCTAGGAAAAAGTAAAAGGAAAATATTGCCTTGATTAGTTATTAGAGGTTGATTAGTATGAATAATAGCAAGAGTTTAGAATAATATTGAATACACATTTTTCATCTCAACTCTAAATGTCTCAACTTGTGTTTGAACTTTCCAGAGCCCCTAACCCTGCCCATACCTCTCCTAGAGTCTCACCTTCATGGTTTTCATAAATAGAATATACATCTTAATAGACTTTGGAATTAATTTTTCCTGAGAGCAGCAGACTTGATTAGATGCCCTTTTGTAGTCTCATCAAATCCTAGATTATGAGCTCAAAGTTTTTATATATAGTTTCTAATAGTAAAAAAAAAGTCTCACTTTTTTTTTTTTTTTTTTGAGACAGTCTCGCTCTGTCACCTGGGCTGGAGTGCAGTGGTGGGATCTCAGCTCACTGCAAGCTCCGCCTCCCGGGTTTACGCCATTCTCCTGCCTCAGCCTCCCGAGTAGCTGGGACTACAGGCGCCCGCCACCTCGCCCGGCTAGTTTTTTGTATTTTTTAGTAGAGATGGGGTTTCACCATGTTAGCCAAGATGGTCTCGATCTCCTGACCTCGTGATCTACCCGTCTCGGCCTCCCAAAGTGCTGGGATTACAGGCTTGAGCCATCGCACCCGGCCATAGTCTCACATTTATACACCTTCCTAGTTTAGGTCTGTTTTCCTAAGCCAGTTCAATATCAGAAGAAATAAAACACATCCTTTCACATCATTTGAAAGGAAGTTACCCCTTTAACTAACACATAACTTTGAACTAATTCAAATCATATTCATAGAATCAATTTCTATCATATTAATAGAAACTCATTTTTGGTTTTATATTGCATGAATACTTCATGAAAGCAATTTCTTCAGTTATACAGGGATGGGGCTTGTCCCTCCCTCTTTAACTGGATGGTGTAACGCTGTCTGGCTGATGTCTCCATCTCTAGTCTCTTCCTTTCTAAACTATCCTGCACACAGTCATCAGATAAACTCTCCAGAAGTGGTTTGCAAAGACCAGCATTTCCTGGGAAATTACTGAAGATGCAAATTCTTGGTCCCACTCTAGATAACTGAATCAGTAACCACGAGGGCGGAGTCCGGAACTGAGTTCTAATGCGCCCTCTCAGTGATTGTGATGCAGATCTATCTACAGCACTGCTGCAGTAACATGGTTCCCCATGATGGCTCCTCAGCTGGGCATTCAAAGCCCTAGAAGATCTGGTTCCAATGTCCTACTCTCCCTCCTTGTACTCTACAGGTACTCATGGCATTCCTCGAATACTTTCCTGTGATTTGCCCTTCTCCCATTTTCCTTTTGCAAGTTTAGAATATTTTCCCTAAGATGTCTGTCTGATGTTACACAATGGCCCTTCAAAGTCCTATTCAAACGGCATTGTTCTAGTAACATCCTCCTGGGTCCAGATTGAAGGCATTTTTCCCTTTTCTATGCTCCAGAAACAATGTATCCCTCCTCATGCCCACATCCATTTCTTCTTTTTAATGTAGTTATTTTTTATACCATTTCTTCTGAGCATAAACTCCTTGCAAGCATGGACTAGGTTTTGCTCATCTGCATTGCCCACCATGTTTAAAACTGACACATGGAAATAAAGCAAATTCAAATATTTGTTAAATAAATGAATAGCTGGGGGAGTAGAAGGAAAATGACTATTTTAAAGGAAATGTAGTTTTATTACTTCACAGCCACTGTAGCACTTTGGCATCCACTTGAGGGTCTTTATATCCACTTGCCTTAATTCCTCTACATTTGAAAGAATCTGTTTGCAAAACAGCATCACTAATGAGCTTAATAAGGATTAACGACATACACACCTCTATGGACAAAGGATAAGAATCATGCTTCCATAGCAATGAACATAGTATCTTCTTGTCTCTAAACAGACAGAAATACTATGCAGGTATCCCTTTCTTGGTAACAGGGCTGGGGAGACAGTTATTTTGTAATTGGTGAAGAGTTAGGGGCATTTCTGGTATGCTTCTTAGTGTAAACATTTCTAGCTCTACCACTTAACCATCATTTTAAACATCTGTTTTCATATAACAATTCTTGAAATGAAATCCTTAATACTAGTCTATTCTGTTGGTAGCTTAATATTCTTGATCTATTATTTATACAATTCAGCTGATTTTTAATATTTAATGTTATTTTAATTCATATTAAATTACCAAAAATTTCTGGATTAATGATGTCCAAATAAATGTAGGTGGTCTATATTTTCTTCTCCTTTAGGTAACAATCTGAAGTTAACTTTAATTCCTTTCATCCTACTCAACTAATTTTTTCAAATCTTTTTTTGTGAAAGTCAGACAGTAAATATTTTAGGCTTTGTGGGCCACATATGATCTCTCACATATTTCTCTTTCTTTTCTTTTACTTTCACAGTCCTTTAAAAATGCAGAAACCATTCTTAACTTAATGGGCTATTTAAAAATAGACCATAGATTAGATTTGATCTATTGGTTGTAGACTGAATAGAAGAAGATGGTGTGTGAACCCTTATAAAACAAGGTTCATATGAGTGTCAGTCACTGCTCAGATCTTCTTACCATGTGCAACTTTTTTCTGTCTGCATTTTGTCTATATAATTTAAACACTGAAAATGCATAGGACACAGCTAATGCTAGAGATGGGCTGAGACCCTATACAAACCTACAGAATTGCAGAATTTTATTGCTGGAAGAAATCTTAGAGATTATCTAATTTGAACCCCTTATTCATTTTACAGATAATATGACTAAAAACTTATAAATGTGATTAACTAACTTACAAATACTGGAGGGATAGCAGGCCTTCAAATGAATCCTTATATAATTCAGTCAAATAATTTTCACTGAGATTTCTGGAAAATGAAAAAGTCATTTCTAGATATAAAAAATGCAAAGTACAACTATTTGCCACACAGGACTATGTCCTGCATGTGGGGGAAAGCTGGGTCATGGTCATTTCAAGACGGTGGTATCTGCTCTGCTTTCATTCAAACCTTTCCTTACATTTTCCTTGTTGTGTCCATCTCTGTCCACCACTACACACACACACACACACACACACGCACACACACAGGAAAGCGCACACACACACAAGCGCACACACACACAGGAAAGCGCACACACACACACAAGCACACCCGTACGCACACTTCCCACCAAACTGCCTCCTCTCTAGATCCCAAAGTCCCTGTTAGAATCCACCTCTGGGTGGTACCAAGATCAGCAGAACTTCCATTTCCTCCTCTTTTCCCAAACCTTATTATGAAAGCCCCACATGGAACCATGTCAGGGCTGCAAGTGAAGCCATTCAACCTTTTTCCCCTATCAAAAAAAATGTGAGAACTACAATGTGCATACTGTGCACAGGACATCAATGTTCTTTGTATTTTATTTAATTTAATTTCTGAGACAGGGTCTCTCTCACTCTGCTCCCAGACTGGTCTCAGACTCCTGGCTCAAGTGATCCTCCTGTCTCTGCCTCCCAAAGTGTTGCGATTGCAGACATGAGCCATCTCACCTGGCCAAATATTCAGTTTAATAATTAAAAAGGAGATACCCATATTGTTACAAAAGAACATTGCTAGCATCCCAGAAGCCCCAGTGTGCCCCTTTCCAATCAAATCCCTCTCTCTAACCCAAATCAGGTAACAACTATCCTGACTTTTGTAATAATTGTCTTGCTTTTAAAATGTAGCTCTGGCCTGGCATGGTGGCTCATACCTGTAATCCCAGCACTTTGGGAAGCCAAGGCAGGTGAACCACCTGAGGTCATGAGTTCAAGACCAGCCTGGTCAACATGGTGAAACCCTGTCTCTACTAAAAATATAAAAATTAGTTGGGCATGGTGGCAGGCACCTGTAATTCCAGCTACTCGGGAGGCTGAGGCAGGAGAATTGCTTGAACCCAGGAGGTGGAGGTGGTGGAGGTTGCAATGAGCCAAGATCGTACCACTGCACTCCAGCCTGGGCGACAAGAACAAAATTAGGTCTCAAAAAAATAAATAAAGCAATTCTCCTGCCTCAGCTTCCCAAGTAGCTGGAATTACAGGCACCCACCACCACACCTGCCTAATTTTTGCATTTTTAGTAGAGACGGGGTTTCACCATATTGGCCAGGCTCGTCTCAAACTCCTGACCTCAGGTGATCCACCCGCCTAGACCTCCCAAGGTGCTGGGATTACAGGCGTGAGCCACCGCACCTAGCATGTGTTTTATTTTTAATTTAGAACTCATGTATGGCTTGTCTATATAAGTTGAACTGGTAATGTGACACACAAACTGTTGTGAAAAATGCCAGTTACTTCGAATGTAAGCATTTTTCCAAAATCATTTGTGTCTAAATCAATTCCTTCTATAAATCAGTAAGAAAAGGATGAAACAATTCAACAGGAAAAAGAACAAAGGATAGAAAACTCAGAGAAGAAACACAAATGTTCCATAAACATATAATGATATTTAATTAAATTCATGAGTAATCAGAAAAATTCAAATTTAGGTGGAATCCCTTTTACTCATCCATAACATCAACAAAAAGTTGAAGAATACCCAGCGGTGAAAAGGTGTGGGGCAAATGAATGATGTCATCTCCCCACACTTTTTCACCGCTGGGTATTTTCCAACTTAGAGTAAGTTGGCACAACATTTTTGAGGGCAATTAAAATTTTATATTTACATAGTCTTCACTTCAACAATTCCATTTCTAGATATCTATGCTACAGGAATACTTGCCCATGTTCACAAAGAAGCATGTACAGGGATTTCACTGCAGCAATGCATGTAACAAGAAAACTAAGCATAATCTAAATATTCATCAATGGGAGAATTATTAAATAAACCATGATGCATCCAGACTACGGATGATGCAGGAGTTTAAATGAATGGGGTGACCGTCTGAGTACTGGGAAGGAAAGAAATCTAAGGCATATCATGAAGTGAAAGAATCAAATTGCAAGACGTTACCATTTATGTAAAGAAAAAGATTTTTCAAGCCACACAACAAATCCATTTTGCTTTATGTAAATATGTATGTAGGCAAATGGGAAAAACTCTGGAAGCATGTATACTAAATGCAGAGTAGCATTACCTCAGGGATGAGGGAGTAGGGCACAAGGAGGGTTTTTGTTATAACTGTTATTGCATCTTTATACATTAAAAATAGAATCATGGACCAGGGGTGGTGGCTCATGCCTGTAATATGAGGATGTTAGGAGGCCAAGGTGAGAGGAGAACTTGAGCTCAGGAGTGCAAGACCAGCCTAAGCAGCATGGGAAGACCCTGTCTCTACAAAAAATACAAAATTGGGTGGGCGTGGTGGCATGCACCTGTGGTCCCAGCTACTTGGGAGGTTGAGGTGGAAGGATCGCTTGAGGCTGGGAGGTGAAGGCTGCAATGAAATGTAATTGTGCCATGGCACTCCAGCCTGGGGGACAAAGTAATATCCTGACTCTGAAAAAAAAAGAGGAAAAAAGAGAATATAATCATGTATTATTTGTATGATAAATAAATTTAAGTTGCCTCTTAAAGAGAGCCTACCAAATTTAATTTTAAAATAACCATAGGATTGCAATCAACAGAGGCTGATTTGGGGAATGGAGGGGAAATATCTTTTTTCAGAGGTATTGACCTCAAAATTCTGGACTGAGAAGGATCTTACAATGCAGTTAGTTTTCTGTCATATTCAGAGAGAATATACACTCACAGTTTCTCGGTCCAACTGTATGCTTTCCATACATTTCCATCAATGTGAGAAATATAGTTTCCGTGGAAATCTCTGTGAAGAAACACAGTTTATATCCTTGAATAGGTAGGAAAAGAATGAACAGGATAAGTAAAAGAATCGTGGCAACCTTGTCGGGGATATTCAGTTACATAAAATAACACCTGCTTTCTCATTTCCAGAGCTATCAGCTTCCCTGTTTGTGCAATTCATCAAGAAACAATGTGGGGCCACTGGCACAAATGATGAGGCATCTCCCGGAAGCTTAACTTCCTATCCATCCCATCTCTTGGACAGACAGTGCCAGTTAATTACTTTGAATGTAAGTATTTTATCAAAAAGCACTTATGTGTCTAAACAAACTCCTACAAATCAACACAAAAATGGTAAATAATTCAACAGAAAAATAGGCAAAAGCTTATCACTATCAATAAATAAGTAGAAAGAAACCCTACGTCAGGTAGCACCAAAGCTTTGCCCTCTGTTGAAACATCCTAGGCTTTTTCTTTCCACTCTTATTACAACCGATCCGATTTGGCCCCTTCACACTTTACTCCTATGTTTTGCAAGACCTTTCTAAGTTGTCTCCCTGAAATAAGCTTTTCCTTTTGGGCGCTCTACATATGGATTCAAAAATAATCCTTTGCATGTCTACACTTGAACATAAAGCAAAAAACAAAATAAAATAATTCTCCTGTTTTAGTAATTTAACCTCTCTTGCTTAGAAACTTTCAATGGCTTTCCACACCTCACTGTGTAACTTTCAAACTCCTGTAGCTGATAGTCAAGGTTTTACATAATCATATCTGCATTGCTCCCTCACCTAATTCTTTGCAGCCAGATTGGTCTACTAAATTCCAACCATATCTGTAGCCATGCCTTTGCCTAGACTGTACTCCCATTTTTTTTTCTATTTAACAAATTATAGCTAGTCTTTAAGACCCAAGTAAAGTTTTAGCTTATCCATATAGCTTTCCTTGATCTCCACACCTCAAGGATCATAGATTCTGGTAAATTCTAGCACCGACAGTATGCATTTTCTTTTAGTGATTAATTATATATACCTCCCTTTTTATGCCTATTCTATTTCTTCCCTCCTATCATTTTCATGTTCTGGAGACAGCAGCATACTTGGCCCTGGGTTTCACACAAAACGAGTGCTACATATCGAAAGCCAGGGACAACGATGAGTTGTGGACATAACTAAAGGACTGAGTAATCATGTTAACAGCCAACACTCCTACATATGCTAGGCACTGATGAAGTGTTTCATATATTCACTCACCTAAATTTCACAATCCTATGAAATGGGAACTAGCATAACCCCCAGTTGAAAGATGAGGAAACTCAGTCACAGAGCAGAATAACTTGCTCTGGGTCACCAACCTAATAAACAGACCTGGGTTCAACCCCAGGTAGCCTGGCTCCAGAATCAACTCTTAACCACTTAGAGCCTCATCACAGATCGGGAGAGGGACAGGCTGCTGTAAAGAGGGTGAAGCAAAAATGGGAGGAGAGCAGCGGTTAAGCAATGATGTGATGGGGCTAAATAAAAATGGATGAGAAAACAAGTAAAAGACTGGAGTAAAAGTAAAAGACTAGAGAATGGGTCTAACATTAAAGGAGAATGAGAAGGCAGAATTGACAAGCAAAGGTGAAAGCAGAAAGTCAGTTGTCAGTGTGGCTTGGGGAGATAAAGGAGGCCCAGGAAGGCCTCCAGGAAAAGGCTGCCACATCAGGCAGGACACAGAGGATGACTGAGGAAAGGTGATTCTTACAAGATGGTGAAGGTGCCATTGTAGGTGTTGGGCTCTGGCACAGGCACTTGGCGGAGCCTCTGCTTTGGGCCGAGATTAATACATGACAGCGTCTCATTTTCGCAGGTACAGAGCTCACATATGTTGGTGCTTGTGGAGGCCTTCTGTTCCTCTGGTGCAGTTAAAGTCTTATTTTGGGCGTGACTTTCAGACTGCACCGATGAATCCTGAGTAGGTCCTAGTTCAGTATGTGGACCTGTGACTTCAGTCAGGCTTCGATGCAGAGTCTGAATCTGGTCTGGATGAGAAGCTGTAGTCTTCTCCAGGGCTGAAGAATGTCCAGTCTCGGTAATGGGCTCTGGAGTTACGGCAAGCCCTGGGTCTGGAGGCTGAGTCGAGGTCTCCTCTGTGGTTGCAGATGGTTTAACCTCTGTAGTAGGTTCTGTAGTTATGGTAAGCTCCAGGGCCAGAGGTTGAACTGTGACTTGAGTCAGGTGTGAATGCTGACCCTGACCCTTGTCTGAAGGTGGAAGTGTCTCCTCAGGGTGTTCTGGAGGAGGAGCTGTAGTCATCAGGGCTGTAGAAAGTTCAACCTCCGCAGGGGGTTCTGGAGTGATGGTAAGTCGCAGGTCCAAAGGTTGAACTGTAACGCTGGGTGACATTGGATGCTGAGCTTCATGCTGACCTGGTGTTGGAATTGTTACCTCTTGATGTACTAGAAGTTGGGGTACAACTTTCTTAGTAGACTGAGTTGGGGTCTCCTGCATGGTTGGAGAAAGTTCAACCTCTGTTGTAGATTCTGGAGTGACGGTGAGCCCTAGGTCCAAAGGTTGAACTGTGGCTTGAGTCAGGTGTGAATGCTGAGTCTGAACCTGGTCTGGATGTGGAAGTGTCACCTTAGGATGCTTTGGAGGAACTATAGTCTTCTTCAAGGGTGTAGAATGTTCAGCCTCCGTAGTGGGTTCTGGAGTGATGGTAAGTCCTAGGTCCAAAGGTTGAACTGTGACGCTGGGTGACACTGGATGCTGAGCTTCATCCTGACCTGGTGTTGGAATTGTTATCTCTTGATGTACTGGAAGTTGGGGTACAACTTTCTTAGGAGGCTGAGTTGGGGTCTCCTGCATTGTTGGAGAAAGTTCAACCTCTGTCACGGATTCTGGCGTGATGCTAAGCCCCAGGTCCAAAGGTTGAACTGTGGCTTGATTCAGGTTTGAATGCTCTGCAGGTTGAGCTACAACTACATTAGGGAGCTCTGGAGTCTGAGCTGGGGCCTCCTGCTGGGTTAGAGAAGACTCACTCTCCTCAGCGGTCTGTGGATGCTCAGCTTCAGCCTCCTGCTGGGTTGGAGAGGGGTTCTCACTATTAACAGGTTCCGGAGATTGAACTGAAGTCTCCTGTTGAATTGCTAAAGGTCCAGCCTCTTCCAGTGACTCTGGAGGCAGAGGTGGGCCCCCGTGCTGGGTGGCGAGAGGCTCTGCATCATTACCTGGCCCTGAGAGCTGAGCTGTAGCCTCCTGGAAGACTGGAGAAGTTCCCACCCCTGCACTAGGCTCTATTATGGTGAACTGCATGTCTGGAGGCTTAACAGAGACATTGGGAAAATCTGAATGCTGAGTTTGATGGTGACGAGGAGGTGAAACTGTGACTTCATGATGTTCTGAGGGCTGAGCTGGGGCCTCCTGCTGGGCTGGAGAAGACTCAACCTCCCCAGAAGACTCAGAAGGCTGAGCTGGCTGATCCTGCTCACTAAGGGAAAGTTCAGGCTCCATAGGAGGACCTGGAGGCTCAGCTGGGGCCTCCTGTTGGGTTGCAGAAGGTTCCACCGCCTCTGGAGGCTGACCTGGGGACTCCTGCTGGGCTTGGGAAGATTCTGTCTCGTTTTCAGCCTCTGGAGTCATGGGAACCTCCACATCTGCAGGTTTAACTGTAATGCCGGGCAAGTTATAAAGAGCCTGATCCTCACCTGGGGGGTGAACTGTCACCTCACGATTCGGTAGAGTTAGACTCTCCATAGAGGATGCTGGAGGCAGAGCTGGGGCCTCCTCCTGGGTTGAAGAAGGTTCTTCCTCCTCAGGGAGCTGTGGAAGCTGCCCTGGGGCATCTTGCTGGAGTACAGAGGATTGGATGTATTCAAGGGTCTCTGGATTTTGAGTTTCGGGCTCCAGATGGAATTGAGAAAGTCCAACTTGCTCAGGGGGCCCTGGAGGCTCATCTGAGTTCACCCTGAGTTCTGGAGGCAGGCTTCCGGGATACAGTGTATCCATACTCGAATATTCATCCTGCAAAGTCTGTTTCTGATGCCCAGACTTGGATAACTGGTGTGGAATTCCAACAATCTCAGCAAGGCTCCAACGCTGAGCTACATCTTTCTTCAGGTTCTTGGGCGAAACAATAAATGTGATTGGTTTTGAAACCTTACTGTCCAGCGGAACAAGTCTTTCATCTGCCTGATGACCTGCAGCCCGATCTAGATCTGCAGTTCGAACCTTACTTTTGAGGCGAGGAAGCTGAACTGGGGTCTGGTTCTGATCCCCGTCCAGCAGTGGGACCACCTCTGGGAGCCTTTCTTCTGGAGTCAGCTTGTCATTTAAATCCTGGTGTGCAGTGGAGAACTGCTCTGGCCCCAAGGGGAGCTCTTCAGGTGAATCCGGGTCCAGGAATGGAATCAAATTTTCAGTCGATTCTTGGGGCAGGGCTGACATCTGCGAGGAAGCAGAGGGCCCCAGGTAATCAAAGTCCCCCGGGTCTGCCGGGGGAGTGGGCGCATGGGGAGATTCCCATGGGAGATGGGAGGAGCGGGAAGACCGGGGCTCAGGCGGCCCCAGGGGGTTAGAGGTCAGCTGGAGCGGGTCCTTCACCCACTCCAGAGGCTGAGCCTCCTTGACTAGTAGACACAATAGTTGCCACATGAGGAGAGGCCATGGGCCCCAGAAACGCGGCCGGGACATGACACACGCGGGTGCTGCGCACTGAGCGGGAGTCATTCTGGCAACTTCAAGATGCTCATGCCCCTTATGAGCGTGCGCCCCGCCCTGTCTTTATGACACCTTTATTTATGCCACCTTTATTAGGCTTGGGTCCAGATCTGCTCCATGTCACCAGGGCAATCGTATGTCATAATCCCGCCCAAACACCCCTTCCCACTCCACCCAGCTAGAACACCCCTCCCCCTCCCCTTAGGGAGGAAGGATTTAGGCCACAGACCCAGGTGGTCCCAGGACTCCAGCAGCCTGCTGTGGTGTGGTGGGTTGGGGTCACGGGACCTCGCCTTGGGATCTTCAGAAGTGCTAGTCCAGTTGTGGCAGCCTGAACTCTTCCTCCTCCAAGGTGAAATCCGAGCATACTCTTCCTTTCAGGGAGAGCAACTGAGCTGCAAAATGGGCCCCAGTTAGGGTGGCAGGCACGACGCACATTACAGTCATTTATTCCAAAATGTTGCCGTTTTCGCTAAACTGTCGCATGTTTGATAATGAATTCACCACCCTACCAGGTAGGGGCTGCCAGGGAATAAGCGAGGACTCCAAATTTTCTGTAGGAGGGGTGGTGGGGGTGGGCAATTCAGTCTGGGAAAGAAGGCTTTAATCCAAGTGAAGAGCCCTTTGCACTAACAGGGAGGAGGCTGAACCGTCATCCTGCCTTGACTCAACACAGCCATTACCCTAGAAGTTACAGCGCCACCGTTCAGAGATCTACCCTGTGTGCACACATGGAGAAGAGGCTTAGGCTGTTAAAGTCAACATGTTAAATAATTTCCTGAAATGCGACTGTAATTAGAACGCAGCTGACTTCCCCCACAGCCATTCTTACCTATTACTGTCTGGCACAATTATCAGCATGTAAACTCCAAGAAGGTGCTTCATCTTATTCCAGTGCCTAGCATAGGCATAAGGTGCATAGTGACGGTTTTAAAATTGAAGGGGGGGCTGTGCACAGTGGCTCACACCCATAATGCCGGAACTTTGGGAGGCCGAGGTGGGCAGATCACTGAGGTCAGAAGTTTAGACCAGCCTGATCAACATGCTGAAATCCCATCTCTACTAATAGCCGGGCGTGGTGGTGCATGCCTGTAATCCCAGCTACTCGGGAGGTTGAAGCAGGAGAATCGCTTGAACTTGGGAGGCAGAGGTTGCAGTGAGCCTAGATCGCAACATTGCACTTTAGCCTGGGCGATAAGAGAGAAACTCCGTCTCAATAAAATAAAATAAAATAAAACTGAAGGGATTCCAAGATTCACCTTATTTAGGGATGGATCTTTGTTATAATCAGATTTCTGAAATCAGTGCTGATTTCCTCTCACATTTCACAGGAACCTAGACTTCTTTTTTTGTTGTTGTTTTTTGAAATGGAGTCTGGCTCTGTCGCCCAGGCTGGAGTGCAGTGGCTGGATCTCAGCTCACTGCAAGCTCCGCCTCCCAGGTTCATGCCATTCTCCTGCCTCAGCCTCCCGAGTAGCTGGGACTACAGGCGCCTGCCACCTCGCCCAGCTAGTTTTTTGTATTTTTTAGTAGAGACGGGATTTCACCGTGTTACCCAGGATGGTCTCGATCTCCTGACCTCGTGATCCAGCTGTCTTGGCCTCCCAAAGTGCTGGGATTACAGGCTTGAGCCACCGCGTCCGGCCAAACCTAGACTTCTTAAAGCTTGAAGTTTACTGGGTGGGTTTTATTTAAATGGAGTTAAAATAATTATTTTACAGGGAAGGACTTCAAAACACATTGCAACTTCGGGGTGAAAGTTAAATAAAACACTCTAGCCCCAAATTAAGTTTCCACTGAAAGGAAACTTTTGCTCCTTTTTTTAAAAAAAATTCCATAAATAGTAAATAATGACTTTTCTTTTGAGATTACTTTAGAAACAATCCCTATTTAAGAGCTTTCATATGCAGTCATGTGTTGCCTGCCATGTGAGGAGCTTGAGAAGTGTGTCATTAGGTGATTTCACCATTGTGCTAACATCATAGCATATACTTACACAAACCTAGGTGGTATAGCCTACAGCACACCTAGGCTATATGGTATGGTCTATGACTCCTAGGCCACAAACCTGTACTATGTGTTACTGTACTGAATATTAAAGGCAACTGTCACAGAATGGCAGGTATTTGTGCATGTAAACATGGAAAAGGTATAGTTAAAATACTGTATAAAAGATAAAAATGGGGCCCAACCACAGTGGCTCATGCCTGTAATCCCAGCACTTTGGGATGCGGAGGTGGGTGGATCACCTGAGGTCAGGAGTTCGAGACCAGCCTGGCCAACATGGCAAAAACCAGTCTCTACTAAAAATACAAAAATTAGCTGAGATGGTGGCGCATGCCTATAATCCCAGCTACTCGGGAGGCTGAGGTAGGAGAATCACTTGAACCCAGGAGGTAGAAGTTACAGTGAGCTGAGATCACACCATCGCACTCCAGCCTGGGCAACAGAGTGAGACTCCATCTCAACAACAATAACAACAACAACAAAAAGATAAAAATGGTATGCCTGTATAGGGATAGCTCCATTATACTCCTATGGAACCACCATCATATATGTGGTCTACTGTTGACCAAAACTTCATTTTGCAGCACATGATCATAAATGATTGACAGAAAGATCTTCAGCAAAATAGTCCACCCAAGGTTTATGGGAGATATTGAGATCCAAGTAATAAGCCATATTTGAAAGGCATTATAGTTTTTGAAAGCTGTAGCACAATCAGTCTTAAGGCCACTTACATTCTCCCCACATCTCTGGGATCCTGTTTGAAGGGAGTTCTAAAAAGGCCTGTGTTCAAGCAGCCCAGCATCCCTTACTCCTGGGGCCAGGGGAGACTAACCCCTCTCCTATGTCCACAACTGTAGTCATACAGTCCTCAGTTCTGCTCTCCAAACTTCAAATAAGGGGTCAGAGTCAAGGGTCAAGACTTTAGGAAAAGCCCCAGAAATACCCTGCACTCAAAAAGCAGTTTCAGAGTTTCACATGTTCCTGAGAATGAAACAAATTATCCTCCAAATTCTGCTGCTTATTTTGAATTATGGTTATACTGGATATGTTATCTGACCCTTGAGATTTTTTTTTTTTTCTGAGATGGGAGTTTCACTATTGTTGCCCAGGCTGGAGTGCAATGGAGCGATCTTGGCTCACCACAACCTCCACCTCCCAGGTTCAAGCGATTCTCCTGCCTCAGCCTCCCAAGTAGCGGGATGCATGTGCCACTGTTTCCCCATGTTGGTCAGGCTGATCTTGAGCTCCCAACCTCAGGTGATCCGCCCGCCTTGGCCTCCCAAAGCACGTTTGAGCCACTGCGCCCGGCCCTGTTACCTTTGAGTTTTTATCTCCACATACTTGAATTAAACCGTGTAGTTCTTCTGCCCATGTGACATCTATAATCTCTTCACTGGGTCTGTACTCCACAGCTATTTTATCACTTTCTGAAATAAAGTCAGCAAGGATCAATTCAGAATGTTTTTCATTCTAAAACTTCCTGCATATATTGGTAGCAGCCCACAATGAAACATTATTTTGGTTTCTAAAAGCAGAAAATAAGAGCACCTTCCTGGAAGTTCCCTCATTATACCCTTGGATTTTTTTTTTTTTTTTTGGAGACAGGGTCTCACTCTGCACCCAGGCTGGAATGCAGTGACACTATCAGAGCTCACTGCAGCCTGGAATTCCTGGGCTCAAGTGATCTTCCCGACTCAGCCTCCAGAGTAACAGGGTCTACTCCCCTGTGCCCAGCTAATTCTCTTTTTTAGAGACATGGTCCCGCTTTGTTGCCCAGGCTGATCTCAAACTCCCGGCTTGAACTGATCCTTCTGTCTTGGTCTCCCAAAGTGCTGAGATTTCAGGCGTGAGTCACCATGTCTGGTCTCACAGCTCAGTTTTTAACATATGTATGAAATATCAACTGTGTTTGGGTCACAGAACTTTATGATGTTACAGATAGGAACTAAGGAATAATAACATAGGAAATAAAAAATGTGGAAACAAAAATGTTGAATCACAATATGACTAAATGGAAAGGCATCAGGTGTGGGGTCAAAGTAAGTTCAAATCCAAAATAGAGACCACGGGGCTAGTAGACACTTCACATTAGAAGCACAGCTAGGTGTCTACTCACTGAGAACCAGAATTCCACCAGATACAATGAACAAAGCTTCAGAGTGAAAACATTTGAACATTTTTTTTGACAGAAAATGGCCCACATGCTCCATAGACAATACAACTTCCTTTAAGGCAAACTAGAGCTATAATGCTTTTGGTCTAAGAAGTTTTGAGTGTGTGCAAGGGATACCTCTGCATACTAGGGAGAGGGAGACAACCCACACATTTGGCTTCATTATTAAAGGTCCTCCCTCCCTGTAACCAGATGGGTTATTTCCCCTAAGATCCAGATGAGTAAAAATTCATATACATTCGATGAAATTCCAGAGGTTACCTTCAAACTCTGCTACTCATTGAATGCCATGAAGATATTGGAAAAAAAAGAAAAAGAAAAAAACAAAAAAACCACCTTTCTGCTCAACAAGAGATTGATATTATCACGTTTGAGAGAACTTCAGAATCTCAGGCCTAAACCCAGGGCTGCTAAATTAGGATCTGCAGTTTCTCACAATCTTCAGGTGATTTATATGGTCATTGAAGTTTGAAAAGCTGCCTTGAAACAGTCCTTCCTAAAACTGAAATGGAGGAGAAGCAAAAATCATCTGGTAAATTGTTCAAAGTAATCTCAAATGAAACCCAAATTTACAGAATCCCAGATAAAGCTCAATAATCTGTATTTTTATCCTTCTCCCCAAATAATTCTGATGTGCAGGCAAGTTTGAAAACTACTGCTTTAAAGAAAATGGATACTCCCCTTACCAAGCAGAAAGTAGGGTTTTGGAAACTCATGCAAGGGAAGCAAAAAGATGCCTCAGGAGGCAATAATTACAACAGGATTGATGCAAAGGGAAGCCGAAGCTTAACCAAAGACATTAATATGTGCCTACAAAAAAAAATGCTAAGGAAGTCAAGTGGTCTGCATGAATTCTGAAGAAAAATGGAGAAACAAAGAACAAAATTTGTCAATGAATTTCCAGCACAGTCTAGGTTAAGGGAGTGACTTTCTTGACTGAATGACACAGACTCTGGACCACCTGATCTGTTATTACCTTAATGGAGGAATTATATTACAATGTACAGGTACTTTAATTAGAATGACCTGGCAGTTACTGAGGCAAAATTTTCTGCTCCTTTGTATCCTGTAATACAAGAAGGATCTACATGGATGTTTTCTCTGAACTGTTTCGATGAACTGGTCAACGGCACTCATTATGCCTTGGGTTTTAAATCTGCATCGTGGTCATAATGTGTTAATTAATTTCTCATATTTTTAATAAAAAGTTTGCCTGTATATTTTAGACAGAAATTACCTTACTTTGCTGAAATTCTGAGAAATCCTAGACAGTTTTTAAGGCCGGGCTCAAATGTCACCTCTACTACCCTTTGCTGTGCCTCCTGGCACTGTGCTTCTGACACTCTGTACAGTCCTCCATGACAGCGTGAGCACGATTATATACAGCCAATTACTCATCCCCCCTGGCTCATTTGTTGACTCCTTTAGAGCACAGATCATGTTTTATTTACTGTAACAACTAAAACAGTGTTTGTTCAACCAATGACACCCATAAACAAAACTGCCTGCCGAGGGCAGAGATGCAGGGGTAAAGTCATGCCAAGATTAAATCTCAGAAACCACTGTAGATTTTTCGGAGTTGACCAATACGTTTATTGTATTAATTATAAAAAAAATTTACAGTGTTTTCAGACTTCTAGACTTCAAAAGACAACTCTACACAATGTGTGTTTCTAGAAGGAAAAAGTGTAACATTGTCCCCTTATTTCTAATTGGTATCTGAGAAAAAGAGGCCTCACTCAGTTTTGGTATAGGGAAGGGGGAAGTTCATTTCCAGCAGAAGTTAATACTCCAGAACTAATAAAATCTAATTATTTAATCTGCTATTACATATCTATAAACCATGAATGGCATATCAAGAAGAAATAATCTATGACGCATTTAAAGCTTTTTAAAATGATGAAACGTATTTGTCAAATGTAACAAGGATTCACCTTCTAATTTAGAATAGTGTCCCAGTCTAGTATTAACGTTATTAATGAACAAGGCTATGCTCTTCAAGTACATTCCATTTGCCCCCAATCCCTATCTTCTGTGTCAATAATAATATAAAAATCACCAGCTAGCTTTTATAGGTGCTTTCTTTTTTTCTGGGACCGAGTCTCACTCTGTCACCCAGGCTGGAGTGCAGTGGCACAATCTTGGCTCACTGCAACCTCCACCTCCCAGGTTCAAGCCACTCGCCTGCCTCACTCCCAAGTAGCTGGGATTACAGGAGCCCATCACCACACCCGGCTAATTTTTATATTTTTAGTAGAGATGGGGTCTCACCATGTTGGCCAGGCTGGTCTCAAATTCCTGACCTCAAGTGATCCACCCGCCTAGGCCTCTCAAAGTGCTGGGATTACAGGCGTGAGCCACCATGCCTGGCCTATACAGTGCTTTCTATTTGCCAGACATTGTGCTAAGCACTTTAAAGCGCATTATCTCATTTTATCCTCAGATCAGCTCCATAAAATAGCTACCATTATTACCTCTACATGTATATAGATATACGTGTGTGTGTGTATATATATACACACACATATATATATCTACATACATTGAAAGTCTCACCAGTGTTTTCACTTTTGCCTTCAACCACTATACATATTTTAAAGAGTTTAAGAGGAGAAACAATCGTTTGTGTTTTAAAATTTTCCCAGATACTATTTCTGCTGCTCTTTCTTTATCTCTGAAGTTCTAGTATTACCACTGGTATAATTTTCCTTTGGCCTAAAGACCTTCTTATACATTTATTTTAGAGCAGAACTTCTGACAACACATTCTCTTAGATTTTCTTCATCCGAAATGTCTTTTTTCTTTTTCTTTTTGCCTTAATTGTTGAAGGATATTTTTGCTGGATATAGAATTCTGGATGGACATTTCTCTCAGTACTTTAAAGATGTTCTGTAGTTACTTGAATCGCTGAAAGGCTTAAAGTTGGGGACCGGCTCTACCACATACATGTTTTACAGAAAGGTTCATTACTTTTATATCTTCATTGTGGACCATAACCTTTATCATCACTAAATCTTTGTCTCATTTGAGTTTTTAACTTTTGCTTTGAACCTAAACTTTTGTAACTCCTTTCTTTTTATTTCCTACAATGTGAAGTTTATTGGGGACAACAAAGGCAGTTGGAAATACATAAATGGAGTTTAGAAGAGAGGTCTAGGTAGGAAAATAGATCTAGAAGTCATTGATATTTTGGTGGTAATTGAGTCAACTGATAATTAGGGGAAAGTTGGGGAAACTAAATGCTGAGGACTATCACATGTAAGAGGGATGTTTGAAGGAGGAATAACTGGTCAAGAAAATTGGGTCATGAGTGGCAACAGGAAATGTATGTAGATATATGTCTACATACATATACACTATATGCATGTAGATATATGTCTACATACATATACACTATATGCATGTAGATATACATTGAAAGTATATATATCTATATCTCATTGAAAGTGTATATGGATATATACACACATACACACACATATATATACAATTATAAGGGAGGGGATTAGAATAAAGAAACCTAAATGGTTGCAATACTTTTATGTTTTATTTAGAGGTAAAATGTTAACTCTAAGTAGGTAGGTTAGGTATATATTTTGTAATTCCTACAGCAAAAACATAGCACAGATATGACCAAAAGCCAATTAATAAAACATAACACTGAAAAATATTCAATTAATCCAAAAGTAGGCAGAAAAAAGAAACAGAAGAAACCCCCCAAAAAAGAGATAATCAGAAAAAAAAATAAAATAGGAAACCTAAATCCAGTCATTATCGATCATATTAAATGTAAATGGTCCAAAACACATTAATTAAAAGATGCTGTCAGATTACATTTAAAAGAAAAACTAAAAAAAAAAAGAAACCATTTGAAAATACAATGATATGGCCAGGTATGGTGGCTCATGCCTATAATCTCAGCATTTTGGGAGGCTGAGGTGGGCAGGTGGCTTGAGCCCAGGAATTGAAGACCAACCTGGGCAACATGGCAAACCCCCATCTCTATTTTTACAAATTAAAAAATAAATGAATATCATGATATATAGATTAAAAGCAAAAGGGTAGAGAAAAATACGTCACTCTAACACTAGTCAAAAACAGTTTTATATTACTAATATAAAACACTAATTTTATATTAGTATTAAATAATGGGTTTTTGTTTGTTTTTTGTTTTTCTAAGACGGAGTCTTTCTCTGTTACCCAGGCTAGAGTGCAGTGGCACGATCTCGGCTCACTGCAACCTCTGCCTCCCGGCTTCAAGCAATTCTCCTGCCCCAGCCTCCCAAGTAGTTGGCATTACAGGTGCTTACCACCACGCCTGGCTAATTTTTGTATTTTTAGTAGGGACATTGTTTCACTATCTTAGCCAGGATAGTCTCGAACTCCTGACCTCAGGTGATTCACCCGCCTCAGCCTCCCAAAGTGCTGGGATTACAGGCGTGAGGCACAGCACCCGGCCTTTATTTATGTATGAATTTATTTATTTAGAGATGGAGTCTTGCTCTGCTTCCCAGGCTGGGGTGCAGTGGTATGATCTTGGCTCACTGCAATATCACCCCTTGGATTCAAGTGATTCTCTTGCCTCAACCTTCTGAGTAGTTGGGACTACAGACATGTGCCACCATGCCAGGCTGTTTTTCTATTTTCAGAAGAGACAGGGTTTCACCATGTTGGCCGGTCTGGTCTCGAACTCCCGACCTCAGGTGATCCACCCGCCTTGGCCTCTCAAAGTGCTGGGATTACAGGCGTGAGCCACCATGCCTGGCCAAATAATGGTTTTTAATATAATGATTATTGCCAGAAATAAAGGTTATTTCAGAATGATAAAGGGGTCAAATAATCAAGAGGACAAAACTGTAAATGTTCCTGCATCTAATAACAGGGCCTCAAAATACAGGATGTGTAAACAGACAGAATTTCAAGGAGAAAGAGAACAAACTCATAACAATCATTGTAGACTTCAACACTCCTTTCTCAGTAATCACTAGAACAAGCAGACAGGAAATCAGCAAGGATAGAGAAGACCTTAACACGATCAACCAACTTGACCTAATTATTATTTATGAAACACTTTACCTAATGGCAACAGAATACATCTTTCCTATTACAAACTGAACATTCACCTAAACAAACCATGTTTCAGGCCATACACAAACCTCTAAATTTTTTTTTTTTTTCTAATTCATCATACCAAGTATGTTCTCTAACCATAATGGAATTAAATTAGAAACCAACAACGAAGATGTCTGGGAAATCCCAAAATGTTTGAAAATTAAACAGTATGTTTTAAAACAAATAATGGGTCAAAGAGTAAGTCATAATAGAAATTTTACAATATTGTGAACCAAATGAAAATGAAAATAAAACACATATCACAAATTCTAAGATATGTTTTTAAAAGTGCACAAAGGGGCCGGGCGCGGTGGCTCATGCCTGTAATCCCAGCACTTTGGGAGCCGAGGCAGGGGAATCACCTGAGGTCAGGAGTTCCAGACCAGCCTGGACAACATGGTGAAACCCCATCTCTACTAAAAACCCAAAATTGGCCGGGTGCGGTGGCTCAAGCCTGTAATCCCAGCACTTTGGGAGGC
>NW_012115010.1:2535736-2536056 GCF_000951035.1 Colobus angolensis palliatus
CATTTCAACCCAGTAGGTGGAGGTTGCAGTGAGCCAAGATCGTGTCACTGCACTCCAGCCTGGGCAACAGAGCAAGATTTTGTATCAAAAAAAAAAAAAAAGCATAAAGGAGCACGATGGTTTAGCCTGGAATCCCAGCACTTTGGGAGGCCAAGGCAGGAGGATTGCTTGAGCCCAAAAGTTCAAGCCCACCCTGGGCAATATAGTGAGACTTCGTCTCTATTTAAAAATAAAGAAAGAAGGCCAGGCGCGGTGGCTCAAGCCTGTAATCCCAGCACTTTGGGAGGCCGAGACGGGCGGATCACGAGGTCAGGAGTTCG
>NW_012115010.1:2536294-2537368 GCF_000951035.1 Colobus angolensis palliatus
AAAACCTGGAGGACATTATGTTAAGTGAAACAGGCCAAGGACAGACAGACAAGTATCACATATTCTCATTCATATATGAGAGATTAAGAAGTTGATGTCACGGAGATAGGCAGTAGAATGATGGTTACCAGGGGCTGGGAAGCAGGTAGGGATGAAGACAAGTTGATTCATGGGCATAAAAACTCAGTCAGATGGAATAAGTTTTAGTTTTTGTTTGCACAGTAGGGTGACTACAGTCAACAATAACTTAGTGCATATTTTAAAATAGCTAGAACATTTGTTATGCTCCCAATACAAAAAAACGATAAACATCTGAGATGATATAGCCTAATTAACCTGATTTGATCATTACACATTGTATGAATCTATCAAAATATTACATGTACCCTTAAAAATATGTACACTCTACCTTAAGGAAACAGTGAAAAAAGAAGGTGTGAAACAACAGCGACCACAACAAAATCAAAGAGGAAAATCTTTGTGAACTTGGGTTAGTCAGGCCAGGAATCGGCAAACCATGGCCAATCCCCTACCTGTTTTTGTAATAATCAAAAGAATAACAATGTAACTGATAATTTGAAAATTATGTGAAATTCAAACTGCAGTGTTCAAAAAGTTTTACTGGAACAGCTATTCTCATTCACTTACATATTGTCTATGACTGCTTTCATTGCTACAATGGCAGAGTTGCAACTGGGACAGCAAGCTTGAAATATTTACTATCTGACCTTTTACAGAAAAAGTCTGGCAAGGTCTGGGTCAGGCAGAGTTGTCAGATGAACACCAAATGTGTAAGAAAAAAATGTGGTAAATCAGACTTCATTAAAATTTAAAACTTACGCTCTGGGACAAAGACACTGTTAAGACAATGAAACACAAGGCACAGATAGGGAGAAAAGATATGAACATCACACAGCCTAACAAAACACTTATATCCAAAATATATAAAGAACTCTTACTACCCAATAATAAGAAATTGGCCAGGCATAGTGGTTAATGCCTGTAATCCCAGCACTTTGGGAGGCCAAGGCAGGCAGATTGCTTGAGCTCAGGAGTTCAAGACCAGCCTGGGTA
>NW_012115010.1:2538358-2554265 GCF_000951035.1 Colobus angolensis palliatus
GAGGCTGAGGCAGGAGAATGGTGTAAACCCGGGAGGCAGAGCTTGCAGTGAGCTGAGATCTGCCCACTGCACTCCAGCCTGGGCGACAGAGCCAGATTCCGTCTCAAAAAAAAAAAAAAAGATGCACATAAGAAGAGACTCAGAACCATCAGTCACTAGGGACAAGCAAATTAAAAGCAGAAGGAGCTACCACCATATACTTATTAAAGTGGCTAAAAATAAAATAACAAAAACTGACGATGTCAAGTGCCAGGGAGGACACAGGGCAACTAGAACTCTTCACACATTTGCAGGTAAGAATGCAAAATGGTACAGCTACTTTGGAAGACAGTTTTGGCAATTTCTTATAAACATACAACCCAGAAATCATACTCCTAGGTATTTACTCAAGAGAAACAAGTATTGTGTTCATACAAAAAACATTATGGAAATGTTTAGGGCAGCTTTATTCATAGGTCCCAAAAACTAGAAATAACTGAAATATTCAACTGTTGAGCATCAGATAAGTGCACTGTGATACACTCATGTAAGGGACTGCTACTCAGCAATAAAGAAACTACTGACACAACAACATAGATGAATCACAAATACATTATGCACTGTACATGTATAAACTATTTTATTAAAAAATTAAGATACCTTTTTAAAAGTCAAACAGGCCGGGCGTGGTGGCTCACGCCTGTAATCTCAGCACTTTGGGAGGCCAAGGCTGGCGGATTACCTGAGGTCAGGAGTTCAAGATCAGCCTGGCCAACATGGTGAAACCCTGTCTCTACCAAAAACATCAAAAGTGAGCCAGGCATAGTGGCGGGCGCCTGTAATCCCAGCCACTCAGAAGGCTGAGACAGAAGAATCACTTGAACCCGCGAGGCAGAGGTTGTGGTGAGCTGAGATCACGCTATTGCGCTCCACCATGGGCAACAAGAGCGAAACTCCGTCTCAAAAATAAATGAATAAATAAATAAAAGTCCAACAGTACATGAAAAAATAATGTGATCAAGAGAGGTTCGCTGTAAGAATGTAAGGGTGAATCAATATAATATCTACTAATATGATTCTATGAATATACACCACTATAATTAATATGTAGCAAGCAGGAGGAAAACTATATGAATCATCTTAAAAGATACTAAGGTGACATTTGACAAAATGTAATAGCCGTATCTGATTAAAAAAAAAAAAACTTACAAAAACAATTGAAACAGGCGAATACACTCAAACATTAAAGGCCTCAAACCAACAGCTAACCATTACATATCTGCATTAGCTCCGCTGAACCGGGACAGCACTAGATGCCTATCATTATAACTAACACGTGACACTGTGGTGGAGGTGGTGGTAGGGAATGTAATGTTTTTCCCTTTGTTTTTTTTTTTTTATTACCCAGGTTCCCATCAATGGTAGAGGCAATGTAATTTGAAGAGAAGAAGGAGATATAATAAGAATATCAGATGTGTACATGATTCATGTTTGCAGATGATACAACTTTATTCCTATATAAAGTTATTCCAATCAAAGCAAAAGCTACAAGAAACAATTAGAAAAAAAGAATAGGTGACTGAATTCAAAATTAAGTCTTTAAATTAATGAGTTTTCAACTAGAAGCCCCCTAGGAGAGCAGGTATTTTTATAGACAAATTAAAGATAAAATGAGATTTCATGGTATAGGTGAAAATATTTAGCAAATAAATTATACTTCGCCCAATTTTGTAAAAAGTATGTACATACACATGTGCTGGGTGCAGTGGCTCACGCCTGTAATCCCAACACTTTGGGAGGCTGAGGCTGGCAGATTGCCTGAGCTCAGGAGTTTGACATCGCCTGGGCAACATGGTGAAACCCCATCTCTACTAAAAAATACAAAAAATTAGCTGGGCGTGGCAGCGAGCACCTGTAGTCCCAGCTACTCGGGAGGCTGAGGCAGGAGAATTGCTTGAACCGGCGAGGTAGAGGTTGCAGTGAGCCGAGATCGCGCCACTGGGTGGCCTGGGTAACAGAGTGAGACTCCTGCTCAAAAGAAAGAAAAAAAAAAGTATGTATGTACACATGTTCACCTAAAGATGGTTACCTAACGAGAGGAACCAAAATATTAATGTTCTGGGTTTTCTGAATTTTTTTTTTTTTTTTTTTTTTTTTTTGAGACGGAGTCTCGCTCTGTCGCCCAGGCTGGAGTGCTGTGGCCGGATCTTAGCTCACTGCAAGCTCTGCCTCCCGGGTTTATGCCATTCTCCTGCCTCAGCCTCCCGAGTACCTGGGATTACAGGCGCCCGCCACCTCACTCGGCTAGTTTTTTGTATTTTTTAGTAGAGACGGGGTTTCACCATGTTAGCCAGGATGGTCTCGATCTCCTGACCTCGTGATCCGCCCGTCTCGGCCTCCCAAAGTGCTGGGATTACAGGCTTGAGCCACCGCGCCCGGCCCTGAATTTTCTACATTACTTTCCTGATAAAGAGAAAAAGCAAAAATAAAATTTAAAAGTTTTACTAGATTTCCAGAAGCATTATTTATGAAAGTCAAAGCTTTTTTCCTAAACTAATTATCAAAATCACAGGCTAATGAATGTCAAGAGCTCAAAAATGGGGTGAAAAAACTATGGCCAGCCACAGCCTGTTTTTGTAAATAAAGTTTTATTAGAACACAGCCACACTCATTTGTTTACTTATTATTTATGGCTGCTTTCATCCTACAAGGGCAGAGCTGAGCAGCTGTGACAGAGCCAGGTGGCCTGCAAAACCTAAAACATTTACTAATTGGTACCCTAAGAACAAGTCTGCCAATCCCCTGACCATCAGATAATCTAGTCCATCCTACACCCTACAGGTGAGTAAACTGAGGTCCACAGAAGAATGGCTTCTCTATGGTCCAAACTCAAGTTAAGTAAGAAGCAATGAAGACTCCATTTCCATGGTACTTTCTACCACTTGCCCAGGAAACTCTCAAAACAGACATCCTGCTGTTTGGGAGGTAAACCTCAGTCTCCTATCACATCGCAAGTGAGTGTATTTGCCAATAAATTCATGAGAAGAGGACTTTGGGCCTAGTAACTATCCAAGAACACCTGCTAAAGGTCTGAGTAAACCTTAGTAGATTCTAGAAAAAGTTTTAAAAACCGCATAGGCCAGGCGCAGTGGCTTACGCCTGTAATCCCAGCACTTTGGGAGGCCCAGGTGGGCAGACTACCTGAGTTTAGGAGTTTGAGACCAGTCTGGCCAACATGGTGAAACCCCATCTCTACTAAAAATACAAAAAAATAAGCTGGGCATGGGGGCATGCACCTGTAATCCAAGCTACTCGGGAGGCTGAGGCAGGAGAACTGCTTGAACCAGGGAGGTGGAGGTTGCAGTGAGCTGTGATCACACCACTGTATTCCAGCCTGGGTGCCAGAGTGAGACTCCATCAAAAACAAAAACAAAAACAAACACATAAGCACAGACTAGGGAAGGTTTAAAAACAAACAGATGCTGAGAGTATAATCTGGTTCAGTCTTTTAAATGGCACACACTGTAACTCAACAATCCAGTCCCACTCCTAGAAACCTACCCTATAGAAACACCAGCTTAAGTGACTAAAGATACTTCTCTAGCACATTTAGGACAGCGCTGTCTGTAAAAGCAAAAAGGGCCTGAATTCTAGGCAAATAAATATTATCAGCAAATGCAGTTATGTGTTAATAAAGAAGGGGGCGCTTCATGTCTTTACCTTACAGAGGGTCCTAACCTTCTGAGCATGTAAATTTGTGACCCTTGCCATAAACAATCTCCACTGTTAGGTTTCTTCCGAGACACAGAAGATTCACAACTCACGCCATTAAGGCAGTGAAGGACAACCAGCATACCTGGAAGAAGGTAATCTTCCCAGTTTACAGAGGATCAGAGATCCAATGCATTTCTCCTGGATAATTCAGACTCAAAAGCTCAAATATGTATCTGAAATTACAGTAAAGCCACTTTAAAACTTTTTATTCTTTGCACAGCACTTTGAAAGCACAGTACAGTCATAAAGTGGAGAAATGAGTAACTTACTGAATGAGACTTTCAGAAGTGAGTGAAATAATTTTGATGTCTACAGAAACGGGGAAAAGTGCACTTTCTTTCTGTCTACTTGTTCTCTTGATTACTGTGAGAAGAGTGTTGAAGTCTACAATATTGTTAAGGATGTGTCTGGTTCTCCTTGGAGTTCTATAAGTCCTCATGTATTTTGAGGCTCTGTTATTAAGTTCATAAACCTTTAGGAAGGATTGTTTTAGGATGGGCTAAGATGTTATTCACTGTTTTAAGTGTTGGACCACTTCTTGGTCCAAGGACAAGAGAAATTCCACACAGATTAATATATGCATTTCTGAAATACTTTTTAACTCCCATAAATAGAATATACACACAGACCTCAAAAGAGGCACTATGAACATTCTGATATCGAGCAGGAAGCCATATTTCTAGTAAAATATATAAACTGCACCTACTGAACATTGCCATTTGGTATGAATCACATGGCCATGCCATTTCCCAAGTGTGTGAATTACAGAACATATCCATGAGTAGAGAGGAGTCCAAGCATAACTTTCTTAGCAGACCTCAGGGGGTTCCATAGATAAATAATTTGACCAGTGACTCCTGAAAAAGAGGTTTTATATAGGAGAATCCAGACACACTAGGACATACTAACATCTCAAATTCAGTTTATGTATCAACATTTATACTTTTATAACACTGAAATTCTCTGCGTTATCAAATTTAATTTCTCAACCAAAAGTCTCTGAATCCTAATCTTTCCTTCCCTTCTGGCTTACATATATGACTCTTAGCTTAATTTTACCAGGACTGTGGCAGATTTTCTAATTATGTGGTAACTGACTGCCTCTTCACCCTACCACAAAGAACAAATAATGGAAAGTCATCTCACACATGACCCCAAATATTATTGCAGAAATGCGATACCATCACGTACACAAATAATGCAGGGCCCAGAGTCTCCACAAAGGAGGACCTCACACAGCCAGATCACTGGGGCTATCCAAGCTGTGCAGGATTTAGGGCAAATACAAGGCTAGAAAAAAGAGAGATGTCAGGTAAATTCTCACTGGTCTAACAGAGGCAGACTGCCTACAATGAGTCCAGGGGAACTTTCTGCAATGATGTGAAATGTCCCAAATGCTCTACATTTGTGTGGTGCAATACACGTGGTTACACAGCACTTGAAATGAACGTATAATAGCTAGTGCCACTGGAGAAAGTGAAGTTTTCATTTTACTTTTTTTTTTTAAGAGATGGGTTCTCATTCTGTCACCCAGGCTGGTGTGTGGTGGCACAGTCCATAGATGACTACAGCCTCAAACTCCTGGCCTCAAGCAATCCTCCCACCTCAGCCTCCCAAATAGGTAGGACTACAGGCACGCCATCCTATGCCCAACTATTTTAATTCTTTTGTGAAGACAGGGTTTTTACAAAACTCTGTTGCTCAGGCTGGTCTTGAACTGCTGCCTCAAGTGACTTCCCACCTCAGCCTCCCAAAGTATTGAGACTACAGGTGTGAGCCACCACGCCTGGCCTACTTAGTTTCAATTAATTTAACTCTCCACATGTGGCTAGTAGCTACCATACTGGACAGTACAAGGGTGAAAACAATGCACAGGCTTTGACTCAACATTCAGTTCCACAATTACCTGTGCTGCCTACTGCATTCAAGAGATTTAACCAGGCACTACAGAGACTGAATGGGACATTCCCTGCCCAAAGTAGGTTGTAATGAAGGAAAGGCCGGATCATTAACAGGCCATTTCAGTTCCACGTCTTAACAGACAAAGATATAGATAAAGAGGTTAAGTAATTAAGAGGATAAAACAATCCTTCCTAAAGGTGTATGGACTTTAGGAAGAAGCCTCAAAATACATGAATACAGAGCCTCAAAACACATGAAGATTGCTAGAACTTCAAGGAGAAACAGACAAATCCTTCACAATAGCTGTCGACTTCAACACTTCTCTCAGTGATCAACAGAACAAGTAGAAAGACAGATCTTAATAACACTATTAACAAACTTGACCTCATTGATATTTATGTAATATGCCACCTAACAAAAGCAGAATACAATATTCTTTTCAAGTATGGAACATTCACTTAGAGTGACAAAATTTTGGGGTGCAAAACAAACTTCTAAAAATGTTTTACAAAATTAAAGTCATACAAAGTATGCTCTCTGAACAAAATGAAATTAGAAATCAGTGCCGGGCGCAGTGGCTCAAGCCTGTAATACCAGCACTTTGGGAGGCCGAGATGGGCGGATCACGAGGTCAGGAGATCGAGACCATCCTGGCTAACATGGTGAAACCCCGTCTCTACTAAAAAATACAAAAAACTAGCCGGGCGAGGTGGCGGGCACCTGTAGTCCCAGCTACACAGGAGGCTGAGGCAGGAGAATGGCATAAACCTGGGAGGCGGAGCTTGCAGTGAGCTGAGATCCGGCCACTGCACTCCAGCCTGGGCGACAGAGCAAGACTCCGTCTCAAAAAAAAAAAAAGAAAAAAAAGAAATTAGAAATCAGTAACAGAAAGATACCTAAAAAATCCCCAAATATTTGGAAACTAAAATAATTAATGCACATGGTCCTGGAGGTTAAGGGGGTGGGAACCAAAGGAACTCAGCCCCACCTGGGGGTACAGGGAATGGTGATCAGAGAAAGCAGGCTGGAGAAGGTGATGGATGGGTGACTAGGAGTTAGGTGTGTGGGAACTACAAAGAAATCAATATTACTAGATCAATTTGAGATGAAAAGAAGAAATAAGGAGTAAATAAGGAAAAAAGAAATAAGGGAGATGTAAAAAGTAAAGCAGAGGTTCCTCTTCAAAGACTTTCCTCCCTGTCTAATTAGGAATAAATAGTAACTTCTCTTAGAAGCAACATTTATTCAAAGACCTGTGCTAACATTCTTAAATATCTGCTAGCCGTAATAAAAAAATCAATGTGCTTTATGTTCTTAGCTCCCACCATGTACCGTAAATATTTGCCCTGGCATGCTTATAGTGGTCCAAGCAAGCATTAGGTCATAGCCTGTTCCATTTTATTTTATTTATTTTATTTTATTTTTTTGAGATGGAATTTCACTCTTGTTGCTCAGGCTGGAATGCAATGGCACGATCTTGGCTCACCACAACCTCCGCCTCCCAGGTTCAAGTGATTCTCCTGCCTCAGCCCCCTGAGGATCTGGGATTACAGGCACGTACCACTATGCCCGGCTAATTTTGTATTTTTAGTAGAGATGAGGTTTCTCCATGTTAGTCAGGTTGGTCTCAAACTCCCAACCTCAGGTGATCTGCTCAACTCGGCCTCCCAAAGTGGGCGGATTACAAGCATGAGCCACGACACCTTGCCTCCTCTTCCTTATTTAAAAGTGTTTTTACCTTTCTCAACGTTCCGTAAGTTACTTCTTCCTTCCTTTGTTCCCCTCTACTTTTGCCTCTTTTAAAAGTTCTAAGTTACTAGCCAATAGGGACAAATACAGAATGTGAGGTCCCATTCCAGTCAAAGGAAACCAGACACAGCAGTAGGGTAGACGCTTCAGTTTATAAATGACCCTGTCTTCTTTGTTCGGTGTACTCTCGTGGCAAAACTGCTGGCGAGTGTACCCTTTCGGCAGGAAGTAAAAATGGCCTTACTAAATAAATTACATTTATGTTCAAGTGCTATTTCTTTACGGCACTGGGGAGCAAGCATTTCTAACAGGAGATTTAGAGGTCAGTTCATCCATGACTCCTTTTCTCCCACTCACCACATCCCAGCCTAACCAATCTATCATTAAGGATTCATTCCAACTCCTGAATTATTTTCTGCCAGGCGCAGTAGCTCACACCTGTAATCCCAGCACTTTGGGAGGCCAAAGCGGGTGGATCACTTGAGGTCAGAAGTTCGAGACCAGCCTGGCCAACACGGTGAAACTCCCTTCTACTAAAATTACAAAAATTAGCCAGGCGTGGTGGCGCACACCTGTAGTCCCAGCTACTCAGGAGGCTGGGGCACGAGAATCGCTTGAACCCAGGAGGCAGAGGTTGCAGTGAGCCATGGTCATGCCACTGTACTCCAGTCTGGGTGACAGAGTGAGACTTTGTGTCAAAAAAGAAGTTAAAATTTAATTTGCAATAATTCAGTAAATAATCGTAGTTATCTACCTAAGAGAAATGAAAACATATGTATAGATAAATGTACACGAATGTGCTCAGCAGCATTATTCATAATAGCCAAAAAGTGGAAACAGTTCAAATGTCCATGAACTTACGAAATGGATAAGCAAAACATGATCTCTGGGCACAGAGGTGTGTGCCTGTAACTCTAGCTACTCTGGAGGCTGGAAGGCTGAGGCAGGAAGCCTGGGCCCACGAGTTTCAGGTCAGCTTGGGCAACATTGCAAGACCCTGCCTCCATTAAAAAAAAAAAAAAAAAAGTGGTATAGCCATACAATGAATATAGTACTGATACAAGCTAAGATATGCATAAACCTTGAAAACATTAGGCTAAATGACAAAAGCCGTACATTATACTATTCCACTTAATAAGAAATGTCCATAAGAGACAAATCAACAGAGAATGAAAGTAGATTAGTGGCTGCCAGGGGATGAGCAGGAGGGAGGTGAAGAACAGGGAGTGACTGCTGTAGGTATGGGCTTCTTTTGCAGGGGCATAAAAACGTGCTGGATTAGGTAGTGTTAATGGTTGCACAACTCTGTCAATATACTAAAAAAAACCTAAATTATATACTTTACAAGGGTTACATTTTACAGTATGTAAATTATACCTCCATAAAGCTGTTACCTTTTAAAAACTGAATTTTCATAAATATTGCTTGAAAATCATTCTGCAATTTAAAAGATGTTCAGTAAATGTTAACTATTACTGTCACTGTTTTTAAAATGTGACAATCACAAAATAATATTTGAAAATAATTATCTAGAAAAACATAAAAGTTTTAGATATATGCCAGCAGACAAAACAATTAAAACATTATATTTAATTACGTGCATTTTAATTCTTTCCATATGGTCACTTTTGATCTTTTAAAGTGCATTTTAATGTATAATTTTTTTTTTTAAGTTAAGAAACATGTTGCCTCCTGATGCTTATGTTAAGGAACCAAAAGCATGAAAAAAATTAGAGGCCGGGTGCGGTGCCTCAGGCCTGTAATCTCAGCACTTTGGGAAGCTGAGGCAGGTGGATCACAGGTCAGGAGTTCAAGACCAGCCTGGCCAATATGGTAAAACCCTGTCTCTATTAAAAAGTACAAAAATTAGCCGGGTGTAGTGGTAGGCGCTTGTAGTTCCAGCCACTCAGAGGGCTGAGGCAGGAGAATCGCTTGAACCCGGGAGGTGGAGGTTGCAGTGAGCCTAGATTGTGTCACTGCACTCCAGCCTGGGTGACAGAGTGAGACTCCGTCTCAAAAGGAAAAAAAAAATTAGAATAATTAGTGTCAGTGTTAAGCTAGTGCTGAGATCATAGCCACTGTCAACAGGCACTCAAAGAGAAGGAAGAACAAGGTGTGCAACAGGACTCAGGGAAGCTCTCCCAGAAAGAGGGATTTGAGCCTGGCTAAGGAGCAGGAAGGGCAAAGGGCATCAGCTAGGATTTGCTCCTGCGTTACCCAGATTATGACTTACCCACCATAACTACCACTCTCTCACCCCTTTGTCTCCACCAGTAAGGGTCTTTAGTCAAAGGGAAGACACAGGGTCTTGAGGACTGAGGAAAGGAGGGCCTAACAGAAGAGACCAGAGCTCCTGGTCTTAATATGCCCAGTCCTGTTATATGCATGTTTCAATACAAACTTCCAAACACGCCCATGGGTGAGCACAATAGAAAAGCACGAACTGTATGCAAGACTATTTATTACTGCCTAACTAGGACACACCTCTCTACTACTCACAAATCATGTTGCCTAACTTTTTCAAAACCCTTTTGGCTCTCATTTTAATTCCCATGTTTAACCTCTTGAGGTACTGATACCTGAAAAGAGATGTCATTAATTTCCCTTATAATCTTGACCTCCCTATTGTTACTGAAAGTACTACCATTCTTAGGGAGGCATAGGTGATGCATTCCTCTCTCTACACTCTATGTGTCAAGGCCTGAAGAACTCGAAAGTACCTCCTGGACTGCTCTTCCATTCAGGACTACAAAACCCACCAGCTACTATCTTGTCCTTGTCAATCCATCCTGCAGAACAGAGGCTGTGCTAAACTTGGTGGCATGCTCTGAAATCATACCCCACTCTTTCAACATCTTCCGATCATCCCAATACCCAAAATTAAAGATTTGAAATAGATTTGAAAGAGAGAGAGAGTTTCAGGCCACTTCCCCAGTAATTCTCTCAGTTTGGGAGAAAGGGCTACACCAGTGGTTCAACAGCATCTCTGCGATTTGATGTGGTTCTGTTTCATGTTTGTGCATGGTGCTGCTGGGAATACACCATATCTCCTCGGGGTGTTCAGGTGGGAAAAAGGTCTCAGGATCACGATCTAGCCCAATCTTTATTCTACAGATGAGGGGGAAAGCACAGTTGCTAGAGCCTGATCCTCGAGGTACTGCCCAACACAGCATACAAGGGAGCTTTGGTTTATTTCCTATTCACACCCTCAGGCTCTTGTTAAACGGAGTTACTTGAGACTGCCCACACTTTACAAGTGTCTGCCACTCCTCCTGCTCCCTCCCCCTCCCTCCTTCAATCTGCCTGTCCTTACTCTCCACAAGCCCATCCAGGAAGCCTACACCCACACCAATCCCCTTAAACAGGGTATATAATCTCGCCCTCCTTTAAATGTCCACTGCACTTTGTACCTCGCCTGCAGCAGTCAGAAATTATACTGAAAAGATATTAAGTTGACACTGGTGGGAATAATATTGTCAAACCAGTGACAAATTCTGTTTAAGGTAAATCTATGGTTCACTCATGGCATCTCTGCCACTGATCTCCACTGTCACAATCCTTAGAGGACATAAATCACTAACTCTCCCAGGACAACACCAGGGCTTTTGTTTTACGAAGTCATCAGAGGTTCCAAGTTTTAAAATTCCTAGTAAGTATTCTCAGAAGTCTCACACAAGACTGAGACTGAAACACAACATTCTGTTTTAAATACAATTTCTTAAAATTAGCAAATGCTTAATTTCAAAGTGCTGTCAGAACTTCACCAAATGGCTATTGAAAACACTTCCTATACAATCCTTCTCATTATACTGGCAATGTCATAAAACCTATAGGCTGAAGTAATTCTAAATTTAAAAAGTCAAATAAATTAAAGCATTATTCAGCCATATGCCTTCAGCTTAAGCAAAACTAGGTGATTACAATTTTATACTAAAAAGTTGCCATCCTTACATTTTTTCCATAAAAGGAAAACAGTCTTCAATAAATAAACCTTGCATGACTTTAGTAATATCAACTAAAGTCTTTGCATTAAGTTATATTAGTCACAAAATATTGAGTTATTTCTTATATTAGAAGTGGGTGATTTCTTATGTTAGGAATGTCAAATGTCAGTAACTAAGCCAACGTTGCAAACTATAAAAATTAATCAAATTACTCTAAATTACCAATAAAGTAAATTCCTCTTTCAGCCTTCGCAGTACAACAGGATTCAAATTCATCAATCATACATCTTTATGTGTTATTCGGATATCTTAAACCATTCTTTTCTTCCATCTACACATTTACCTGACAGCCCTCCACCCAGGAAGTACAGACTATAAAACCACTGAAACTAGTACTGAGCCTAAACAACTCACTGTCACGCGTTGTTACTCATTCGAGCCAAGTGGGCATATTCTAAAAGTTTAGAACTCAAAACGTCACTCACATCTGGGGGGTTGGGGGGCAAGAGAAGGGAACTTAGAGGGCAGGTCAACAGGTGTATCAGTCCACCATGGCACCCGTATACCTATGCAACAAACCTGCACATTCTGCACATGTACCCCATTTTGTTTTTAGAAGAAATAAGGAAAAAAAAGTCACATCCATTTTACCATAATCTTAACAAATAATGTGCTGCAAAAGGTAAAACATCCAAATTAACATCACAGACAATAAAGGAAAATGCCAGGCAAGCAATATGAAACAGCAACTCAAAAACAAAGTAACTCTTGCAATGAAAAACATTCACTGGGCTGGGCGAGGTGGCTCACGCCTTTAATCCTAGCACTTTGGGAGGCCGAGGAGGGCGGATTGCCTGAGTTCAGGAGTTCGAGAACAGCCTGGGCAACACGGTGAAACCTCATCCCTACTAAAATACAAAAAATTAGCTGGGCGTGGCGGTGTGCGCCTGTAGTCCCAGCGACTCAGGAGGCTGAGGCAGGAGAATTGCTCGAACTCGGGAGGCGGAGGTTGCAGAGAGCCGAGATCGTGCATGCCATTGTACTCTAACCTGGACGACAGAGTGAGACTCCGTCTCAAATAAATAAATAAATAAATAATAAAAATAAAAACATTCACTGATCAAATCATCCATTAAAACCCAATTAGAAAAGAACAACAACAACAAAAAAACAAAAACCAATTAGAACAAATTTTAGTTTCCTAAATCCAAAATATTTAGGGGTTATGACACCCACTGTAGAATTATCAAAACTTCATCTATTACAAGTTCTCATCTACTAACAATAATTTATCCAACCAACCTTTGATGAGCAGCCGCTATGCACGAAACACTGTTACAGGAGCTGCAGGGGAATAAGCTCAATACTGTCTCTACAGAGTTAATCATTTCATATACGGATAGGACAAGTAGACACACAGTAGGCTACAAGTGTCATTAAAAAAAAAAAAACAAAATGTCAGGCCGGGCATGGTGGCTGATGCCTGTAATCCCAGCACTTTGGGAGGCTGAGGAAGACGGATCACCTGATGTCGGGAGTTCGAGACCAGCCTGACTAACATGGAGAAACCCCGTCTCTACTAAAAATACAAAATTAGTCAGGCGTGGTGGTGCATGCCTGTAATCCCAGCTACTTGGGGGGCTGAGGCAGGAGAACTGCTTGAACTTGGGAGGCGGAGGTTGCAGTGAGCCGAGATCGTACCATTGCACTACAGCCTGGGCACTAAGAGCAAAACTCCTTCTCCAAAAAAGAAAAACAAAATGTCACAAAAGTATCAAAAGTAAACACATTTTTTTAAAGGACACCTAGCTACAAATTGTAATTTAAGTCAGCATATGAACAACCATCAATCCTAAATATTATTTGCTAGGCCTTCAAAAAGGACTTACTGCCCTGCCAAAATGTCTCAGCTCTAACCAGAAAAAACTTCTTCCACGGGTGTATGCAATCCAGTCTCCATGTTTCAATTACCGGCTCTGGGTACAAAGACGAACATGTGATTTCTTAAGGTAAAAATTATTACTATAAAAGATGTACTAGGCCAGGCGTGGTGGCTCACGCCTGTAGTCCCAGTACTTTGGGAGGCCAAGGTGGGCGGATCACGAGGTCAGGAGTTCAAGACCAGCCTGGCCAACACGGTGAAACATCATCTCTACTAAAAATGCAAACATTAGCCAGGCGCGCTGGTGGGCGCCTGTAATCCCAGCTGCTCTGGAGGCTGAGGCAGGAGAATCCTTTGAGCCCGGGAGGTGGAGCTTGCAGTTAGCCAAAATTGCACCATTGCACTCCAGCCTAGGCGAAAAAAAAAAAAAAAAAAAAAGCATTAAAAATTAGGTTGGCAAGAATTTACATGTATTCCTTTCTACATATAAGACATACATACCGGACACTTGATTCATTCTCTTCATTCTTTAGCCAGCCTTCCAGGGCAAGTCTGGCAATGATTCTGACTATATGGCAAAAGAAATTACCTTTTTCAGTTTATGTTAGGACAATCTACGTGGGTTTACATTTGGCTTAATATAATACTACCCTACTTCTCCAATAAGTATTTAAGCATTTATTTAAAAAAACAGACATTTTTCAATTTAACCACTTCTACTACCCTAGTTTCTCTGAGAAAAACATGACACAACTCACTTCAAGGAAAAAAGGGTACTTTTTCATCACAAATATTTCCTCATAAACTATTTTTTAAATGTTTTTAAAACCAGATTCTAATTTGATTAATCTAGATTTGCAAAATTATAAAGGAAAGTCTTGCCGGTTGTTGCTTCGGTTAATTTCACAATTTAGTAAATTGCAACCACGTATTTAATACAAAATAGACTTTGCGGTGGGGGCAGGGGGCGGGGGTGTTTAACAAAATGTACCAGCCTAAAGAAATTTTTCTGTGTGAAAATAGAAGAGGGGTTACCATGGAGAAATTCACTACGGATTTCGGGAGGGCCTTTTCCTCAGAAAGAGAGTGAAAAGAAAAAGTCCCTGTGTAAGAAATCTGACACTGACGCTGTGACAGAAGTTGGTCCAAAAGTTCATCTTCCGCGATTATGTCCAGAGGATCAACTACACATCTTCTGCAACAGGTGACACGAAACTGCATTTCCCAAGCAAGGCAAAGCGATCAAACGAGTTAAGACGCGCGTTCCTGCGGTCTTATACTTTTATTTTTGATTTAACCAAAACAATTTTGAATCGGATGAATTACCAAATTTGGTTGGGTCTTGTTTGGCTTTCTGCTTGGCTTTTTAATCAGCCATTTACCAGCAGCTGTTGCACAGGCCCATCAGCACTCGAAGAATAAAAACACACAGGACCAGATAAGGTTCCCCTACTAACCCAAATGATCCGTTTCCTTAACACAATTTAAAAAACACAGCTAGGGGTGTGAAAACAGGCATGTTTTTGTGTGTGTTTGTGTGCCACAATCTGTCCAAATCCTTAACTCCCTTTTAAGGAACAGACATATAATAAAAATCCGAAAGGAACCACATTAGAAATGCCAAGAGGTTTGCAAAACATGAGGCTTCTTTCATTCCGGAAAACCACACCAAAACAAGGGGAGAAAAATGAATGCAATGGATATGTGTTTGCCAAAGTTTCAATCCTGCCCGGTGGAGACACTGCACCGGCACAAATTCTGAAGAGGAAAAAGAGGGGGTTGGCGGGGGGTGGGGGGAGGAGACAGAGAGAGAGCGAGCGAGTGTGGCCTGCAAACTGCAACAATGCAATCTCCACTTTGAACAATGTGCCTCTTTCCCCCTCGCATTTTTCCCCTCTGCTTAGGGGTCGGCGGGAGACCGGGGCAGGATGCACACCACATAAGTGAGCAAGCGGGGAGGGCAGACAAGGTGAGGAAGGAGTCTGCAGCAACTGAGCTGGGGGGGTACCTGGAGTGCTGCTGTAGGTACTACCGCTCCTGAAGCTGCTTTCCGTGTAGTAACTGGCGTCCTCGTCGTTGTCTTCCAGCTCCTCCCGATAATTGGAGTCATCGTCGTGCACCACTTTGTTGACGACGCTCCGGGCCGCGGTGGTCCGAGCTAGGTGGCTGCCCCAGCCCCTCGCCCGCCCGGGTCGCTGGTACTGGCGCCGGGGCCCGGCGACGGCGGCGGCTTCCTCCGGCTACTGCTGCCCACCCTGGGCGAGCTCAGCCGCGTCTTGGGCGCCACCTCAGCCTTGCGGCTGCCCACCTGCCCCGGCTGCTACGGCGTAGCTGCGAACGGAGCCTCCAGATGGGTCCGGACGTGGGCGGCGGCATCGGGGCGGGGCGCAGCGCTACGCAGCGGGAGCCGCGGGATGCTTGGTCGGCCTGCCCCACCGGCTCTTTGTTGGAGCCTGAGGCGGGGAAAGAAGGGCAAGTGGACGGGGAGGGCCGGGTGCAGTGGGGGCGGTGGGGAGCGCCCGGGCCTGGTGGGGAGGCCCTAGGGGCCGGCGGAAGCGGGTGGAGGGAGGAGGCTCAACCGAATTGCTGGGGCCCCACTCCTAATCGCCTTCAACAGCCATCTTATTTCTTCCGGCTACTGGAGCGCTCTCACGGGAGCTGCGCCGTCACGGGAGCT
>NW_012115010.1:2554708-2558360 GCF_000951035.1 Colobus angolensis palliatus
GGGGGGCGGCCCGAGCGACCTAAGGGACGGGGCAGCGCCAGCGACCGAGGGAAATTAGTCGGGGTCGGGGGACAGGGAGACAAGCACCCAGAATTTAGGAAACTGCGAGGCTTGGAGCTGGAGTCCTGAAATTGACTCCGATGATAACTGCTCGGGATCTGTGCCAGGAGCCACGCCCCGGGCTGCCCCGCCCGGAGGGAGGGGGCCCTAAAACCTGTTGTGCGGGATCCCCACTCGGAAAGCCTCAATAAACTGCAGAATGCAAGTACTGCATGTTCCAATCTCCCGCCACCTTCCCAGTGTCCCAGGTAGGACCCCGACCACCTAAGCAAGAACTTACCTCTCTTTTGCAGTGGAAAAGAGGGAATCCTGCCTAAAACCTACTTCACGGTGTTACAGGTTTGTATTATCGGGAAATAACCTTTATTTACTTGACAAGTCACTAGGTTTGAGCTTATCCCAGGGTACGTATCATGATGACATTTCAGGCACCCTCAAACCTTATCACAGGGACTCAGCTCTGAGTGGTTGAAGTCAGCTCTTCAGATAAAAGATTTTATAAACTTTAATATTTATTGAGATAAGTGACAACCAAAAAGTAATTAAAAAATAGTTGGCCGGGCGCAGTAGTTCACGTCTGCAATCCCAGCCCTTTGAGAGGCCAAGGCTGGACGATAGCTTGAGGTCAGGAGTTCGAGACCAGCCTGGGCAAGATAACAGGACCTCATCTCTAGAAAAAAATTGAAAAATTAGCCAGGCATGGTGGTGCGCACCTGTGGTCCCAGCTACGGGAGAGGGTGAGTGGGGAGGATCGCTTCAGCCTGGGAGGTGGATGTTGCACTGAGTCGTGAATGCACCGCTGCACTCCAGCCTGAGTGACAGGGCAAGACCCTGTCTCAAAATTTTAAAGAAAGAAAAGAAAGAAAAGAAAGAAAAAGAAAGAAAGAAAGAAAGAAAGAAAGAAAGAAAGAAAGAAAGAAAGAAAAAGAAAGAAAAGAAAGGAAGGAAGGAAGATACCTAACAGGATTCTGTACGTCAAATGGCTTATTTCAATCTAGTTAGGAAAATGGAACACATACATGAAATGAAAATTAAAATACAAGAACTAATTGCCAAATAAATGCACTCAATACAATTTGGTTGAGCTCTAAGGGTGACAAATGTGTATATGGCTGCAGGGACTAGGTAAGTAATGTAAGTCAATGAAGTAGACAAGGTGAAAACCTAGGCCAATGGAAATGCCATGTTTTGTTTGAAGAGGATGGCCAGGTGCGGTGGCTCAGGCCTGAAATCCCCGCACTTTAGGAAGCCAGATGGGCGGATCACTTGAGCCCAGAAGTTAGAGATAAGCCTGGCCAACATAGTGAAACCCCGTCTCTGCTAAAAACACAAAAGTTAGCCGGGCGTGGTGGCATGCGCCCATAGTCCTAGCTACTCAGGAGGCTGAGGCAGGAGAATCGCTTGAACCTGGGAGGCAGAGGTTGTGGTGAACCGAGATGTTGCCACTGCGCCCCAGCCTGGGCAACAGAGCCAGACTCCATCACCCACCCCCCAAAAAAGAGAAAAGTTAAACAAAACAAAACACACCCCCAAAAAAAACAACTTTTCTTTGAATGGATTAGCAGGTATTTGATGTTTTGCTACTTTGTGTTTTAATGAATTTATCTTTCTGTGGCTTCAAGAAGAAAAATGTTAAGTCAGTGAATACTGTATAGGTTGAGCATCCCTTATCTAAAATGCTTTGGATCAGAAGTGTTTTGGGCTTTGGAATATATGTATTATACTTACCAGTTGATTGTTCCTAATCTGAAAATCTGAAATGCTGTAATGAGCATTTCCTTTGAACAGATGTTGGCACTCAAAAACTTTTGCATCTTGGAGCATTTTGGATTTCAGGTTTTCAGAATCAGGGTACTCCACCAGTATCCTTTTATTTATCTATGATTTAATATAGCCCTTCTTTCTCAGAATTACTGAGTGACTCATTCCCATAATGCTGCTAAATTTTTATTCATTTATTATCTTAATAATAATATTTAACATTCATTGATCACTGATGTGCCCAGGCACTATGGTAGATGCCTTATCATTATACCTTTAAGTCCTATAGTGGCCCGTAAGCAGGTTTTATTATATCCTCATTTTACAAGTGAGGTAAATAAAATGTCTTAGAGGCTCAGAGAGCTTGTGTTTTGTCCATGTCCACGTATCTTATAAGCAAATGAGCCTATTTAAAGCCAGATCTCTCCTAAAGCCCAGTTCTTTCAGTTCCCTCAGTTTGCCATTGAGGAAACAGGAAAATCAGACACATTCTCATCAATTGCCTCACACATGCTCTAGAATTCCTTTTGAGTGGGAACAGAAATACCATTATATGTGTTCCTCTACGTCTAGTCCTAGACATTACTTTACCTGTTTCTTTTAAGTTAGTGACCATCTCTGTTGAAGTCTTTAACTCCATTAAAAGTGAATGGAACTTTAGAAAGGTTTTAGGCAGGAGAGGAAGCTCCTTTCCAGTTTGAGCTTCAGTTGTCCAGAAGTAAAGAAGAGGGATGAGATATTATTTGAGATAACTCCTTCAAGAACCAGAATTTAGCAAAGCATTTACACCATTTTGATGAAAATATTTCTAAACTATATTATAAAATTATCCAGGTATGGTGGCACATGTCTATAGCCCTAGTTACTTGGGAGGCTGAGGCGGGAGAATTGCTTGAGCCTAGGAGTCTGAGTATGCTGTGAGCCATGATGGTGCCACTGCACTCTAACCTGGGTGACAAAGTGAGACCCTGTCTCTAAAATAAATTTATTTTATTCTAAAATAATTCTAGGCTGAGTGTGGTGGCTCATGCCTGTAATCCCAGCACTTTAGGAGGCTGAGGTGGGTGGATCACAAGGTCAGGAGATCAAGAACATGTTGGCCAATATAGTGAAACTCCATCTCTACTAAAAATACAAAAATTAGCTAGGCATGGTGGCACATGCCTGTAGTCCCAGCTACTCTGGAGGCTGAGGCAGGAGAATCGCTTGAACCTGGGAGGCGAAGGTTGCAGTGAGCTGAGATTGCGCCACTGCACTCCAGCCTGGGCGACAGAGACAGAGTTTGTCTCAAAATAATAATAATAATTATTATTATATAGTAAATACTCACATATTCATTATCTAGATCTGTACTTTACTATATATTTATAGCTAAATATACAGCTTACTATATTTGCTTTATCCTGTGCCTGTATTGTAATTAAGTTTTATAATGCTTTATTTTGCTTATTTGAAGGAAGTTTATTTTTAGAAGAAATTTTTCTAAGTAGAGATGGTTTCTAAAACCTGTTAGGTTCATTCTTTGTTTAGTTTTGAAATATTCATGCAAAGTGTAGAATATACATGTTTATAGAATATGCATATTTAGTATAGATCAGATACAACATAATTTTCTTTCATCCTTTAATGTTTTTCCCTCTGCTGAACACTGGGTCTGTTTCTCTTGTTTTGTTGTTGTTGCTGTTGGTTGTTTTGTTTTTGTTTTTTGAGACAGAGTCTCGCTGTGTCACCCAGGCTGGAGTGCAAGTGGCATGATCTCAGCTCCCTGCAACCTCAGTCTCGTGGGTTTAAGCAATTCTCGTGTCTCAGCCTCCCAAGTAGCTGGGATTAC
>NW_012115010.1:2558410-2568252 GCF_000951035.1 Colobus angolensis palliatus
GGGTTTAAGCAATTCTCGTGTCTCAGCCTCCCAAGTAGCTGGGATTACACTTGTGCACTACCACGACTGGCTAATTTTTGTATTTTTGGTGGAGACGAGGTTTCACCATGTTGGCCATGCTGGTCTCAAACTTCTAGCCTCAAGTGATTCACCTGCCTCAGCCTGGTGAAGTGCTGGGATTCCAGGCCTGAGCCATTGTGCCTGGCCCTATTTTTGGTCTGTTTTTCTTATGGCTATGACTGTCATAGGTTTTTGGACCTAAAAGCACTATGAATGTGTGCATGTATTACACACACACACATACACATATATACACACACACACACACATACACACACATATATACACACACACATACACATACACACACACACACACATACACACACACATACACACATACACACACACATACACACACACATACATACAAGAGTGTTTAGCAAGATAGACTATTTGAAATTAGAATCTTCATAGAAAATCAGAGAACTATGGCCATCCAACCTGTGCTTTTCAACCAATTTAAATATTCTACACTTAGTAGGCAATTAAACATTTTTTTATTTGATTTTCATTAAATGGCCTGGGAAAGTAGGGAGGATGTACAATGATTTGGTTAAGAAAAGCTATAGGATGTAGCTATGTTTGAAAGACAGCCGGGCATGGTGGCTCACACCTGTTAATGCTAGCACTTTGAGATGGGTGGATCACTTGAGGTCTGGAGTTTGAGACCAGCCTGGCCAACACAGTGAAACCACATAGTGAAACCCCGTCTCTACTAAAAATACAAAAATTAGCCAGGTGTCATCAATGGTGTGTGCCTATAGCCCCAGCTACTTGGGAGGCTGAGGTGGGAGAATCTCTCGAACCTGGGAGGTGGAGGTTGCAGTGAGTTGAGATTGTGCCATTGCACTCCAGCCTGGGCAACAGAGCGAGACTCAAAAAAAAAAAAGAAAGAAAAGAGGAAATCTGTGCTTCTAAGAAAAGCAGATAATCAGTAACTACATTTCTTTTTCCAAATAAAATGTTCTTTAAAATATAGTAATTAAGGGCTGGGCACCGCTCACACCTGTAATCCCGGTGCTTTGGTAGGCTGAGGCAGGGGGTCACTTGAGGCTGGGAGTTCAAGACCAGCCTGGGCAACATAGTGAGACTCCATCTCTATTTTTAAAAAAGATTTAAAAAGTAGCCAGGCGGCTGGGCACAGTAGCTCATGCCTGTAATCCCAGCATTTTGGGAGGCCAACGCTGGCAGATCATGAGGTCAAGGGATCGAGACCATCCTGGCTAACACGGTGAAACCCCATCTCTACTAAAAATACAAAAACTTAGCCGGATGTGGTGGCACGCACCTGTAGTCCCAGCTGCTTGGGAAGCTGAGGCAGGAGAATGGCGTGAAGCCAGGAGGCGGAGCTTGTAGTGAGCCAAGATTGTGCCACTGCACTCCAGACTGGGTGACAGAGTGAGACTCCATCTCAAAAAAAAAAAAAAAAAAAAAGGAAACACAAACCCAAAAATCCAAAGAGGAGTACTGTGGATATACATGGTATTAAAAGTGTTTCTTCTGGCCTGGTGCAGTGGCTCATGCCTGTAATCCCAACACTTTGCGAGACTGAGGCGGGTGGATCACCTGAGGTCAGGAGTTCGAGACCAGCCTGGCCAACGTGGTGAAACCCCATCTCTACTAAAAATACAAAAATTAGCCACATGTGGTGGTGGGCGCCTGTAATCCCAGCTACTTGGGAGGTCGAAACAGGAGAATTACTTGAACCTGGGAAGCGGAGGTTGCAGTGAGCCAGGATCGCACCATTGCTCTATAGCCTGGATGACGAGCAAAACTCCATCTCAAAAAAAAAGGTGTTTCTTCTTATTCACAAATATTGTACTCTAGTTAGTAAATTTATTTTTATGAGGAAACAGTTTAGCAATTCCGAAACTATTTTACTATGTACTAGGAATGGAATGAACAAATAACTAGATACATTATAGATAATGTGAGCCAGATTTCTCACTGTCAGAGAAGTTACAAATAAGCAAGTGGGCAATGGTAAATGAACCTACACAGACACATAGGCTTTCACTCATGCACATATGTGCCCGCACAGATAAATACAGAAATAATATAGATGTGTATATTTATCACTACATTTCTTAGCTCTGTTGACCAAAAGACCCTAGAAAGCAACACTCCAGTTGTAACAAGCACACCAAGCACCTAGATTGTGACTTCTAACATCATTCTCCAATTTGTTCTTCAAAAAAGAACAAAGGCTCCTTGGAGAGATGGTGGATTCCAGGACTGGGGCAGGGAAAATACAAGGTGAGCCTGGAGCATCTTTTAGTACTGGAAAGTAAGAAAACGCTGAATGGATGGATGAATGAATGGATGGATGAATGAATGGATGGATGAATGAATGAGTGAATATGTGTCAAAAGGACACTGGACTTGGAAAGAGTCCCAAGTGACCAAAGCTGAAACAATTTGTGCAACAGAATTAAAAGTGATAGGATTGCATGATAACCCAAAGAATATAATTAATATCCATGAGTCCCTGATACACGCTGGTTTCTGTGCACTGTGGTCCTTCTATATCCCACCGTCTGTAACATGCCATAGCATCACTCTGTCTAAGTTGAAAGCGGGTGAGTGTGCTTACAGACTTAGTGACTTTCAGAACAGTTAAGGGATTTCAGAGAGAAAGTTCTTACAAAAGGGCCTCTGTTTTCTCATGTTACAATTGAGGAAATGATGGCCTGGAGAGGTTAGGTAGCTTGCCCAGAGTCACACAGCTAATCCAAGTCAGATTTGCAGTGGGTTTTGGGTTTCTAGGTTTTGATCACTACAGTGTGCTGCCCAGACTGTGGGTCTATGTCAGCTTGCAGTTTTTGTCATCTGTCACAGATATCTATATCAAGCCTATATTTTAAAAAGATAGACCAACTTTACTTAAAAAAAAAGTAGAACGCATAATTAGCATGTATTTTCTAGACGTGAAGATACACCACATTGGTTGAACGCTCTAAACAAAATTTTGTTTGTAATATTGATTCTTATTTCATAGGTCTAATGCTTTAAAAATACTTAATTTTTCCTCTTTAATAGCTTGTATTGAAACTCTTAAGTGGCATTTGTTGTACTTACTGTTCTATTTGGTTATATATAGAAATAATTTTTTATTTGTTTTCATTATAGAACAAATTTTGGAATCTATAAGAGCCAAAAAGGGAGACACTGATAATGTTAAAAGCCCAGAAGAAACAGAAAAAGACAAGAATGAAACTGAGAATGACTCTAAAGATGCTGAGAAAAGCAGAGAAGAATTCGAAGACCAGTCCCTTGAAAAAGACAGTGAATACAAAACACCAGACGATGACCCTGAGCAAGGAAAATCTGAGGGTAAAAAATTACTTGATTAAAAAGAAATGTTTCATCAGTGTTATTTATGAAACCTCCAGTTTTACTTGCAAAATGAAAGTGAAATATTGCAAGCAACTACTTAATTTAATATTTCTAAAGAGATCAGGATACCGTCCCCTTGTAACACGTGTGAGAATTGTAATGAGTTTTACATAATAGTGAATTTGCTATAATATTATACTCATGTCTCTATTTATACTTCTCATTAAGTTACTATTTCCCTATGAAAAAGTACTATTTTTATATTATAACCAGAATATATACTTTTGTACGTGATAAAATGTGTTCATTTTTATATTAATTACTTAAACATTCTTAATTACTTAAATATTCTTAAATACTCTTTGGATTACCTATTGCAGCAATATCCCAGAATCTAATTGCTTTAAAATGGCCATCCAACGGAAGCAGGTTTCTTTGGTGATTGATCATTTTTAGTAGTTGACTGAATGTGGTCATTTGTCCTGAAGCAATTTTAAAGAATATCTTTAAAGTTTTGTTGTGCATTTTGCTGTAGAGCCAATAGAAGTTGGGGATAAAGGTAACTCTGTGTCAGCAAATCTTGGTGACAACACAACAAATGCATCTTCAGAAGAGACTAGTGCCCCTGAAGGGAGGAGCCCCAAGGGGTGTCTCTCAGAAACCCCTGATAGCAGCAACATGGCAGAAAAGAAGGTGGCATCTGAGTTCCCCCAGGATGTGCCAGGTACAGAGGGCAGCATATCAATGCCTCTGTAATGGGGGGAATCCTTCCCTTTTGTAGTAAAATCCGAATGTCACCTAAAACTTTATGTGTTCATTCATGCTGCTTGCTTACAGTGCCATCTGTTTTTGCTAAATTGTTACCTAACATTTGGAGTTTGATTAATGTCCTCGCGGTTAGTGCTTGAAACTCATCGTGATTTTCATGCTTCTTAAACTTCATTTAGCTGTTTTTGTTTAATAGATTTTTATATTTTATCACCAGACCACACTGGCAGATATTTTAGTTTTAATTACTTACGTGCTAATGGCTCAATGTTGAATGATCTGACCTTTCTAGTTCTGTAGATACTAATAAATTAATTTTATGTTTGCATGTGCTCATGTAATATTTATAGCATTTTAAACCATAGTGTTATGGTAGCAAATCATGATCACAAAACACTGTCGTCAGATGTATTTTGACATAAAAATGTAAGTTGACCAGTAATTCATATTTTCAGTTTTTAAAGTTAAAGTTATACTCCAAGTAAGTTATATCACACCAAAAATGGCCTGTTGCACACCATGAAGGATTTTGACAACCTACCGTTCTTATGGGGATGACTTCCATTTGAGTACTGGTCAACAGTGAACTGTGTTGCTGAAAACACCAGTTTAACAGGGCGCTACAGATAGGGATGTAAGTGTAAGCTCCAGAAGAACTGCAGCAATCAGCAGTAAGTCTGCCATATTTTATATTGTTGAGAGATTGGTCATTAAGATCAAGAAACGGGCCAGGTGCGGTGGCTCATGCCTGTAATCCCAGCACTTAAGGAGGCCAAGGCGGGCAGATCACCTGAGGTCAGCAGCTCAAGACCAGCCTGGCCAACATGATGAAGCCTCATTTCTACTAAAAATACAAAAATTAACTAGGCATGGTGGCAGGCACCTGCAATCCCAGCTACTCGGGAGGCTGAGGCAGGAGAATCGCCTGAACCCCGGGGGCGGAGGTTGCAGTGAGCCGAGATTGTGCCACTGCACTCCAGCCTGGGTGACAAGAGTGAGACTCCATGTCAAAAAAAAAAATCAAGAAAACTCTGGAAACCATGCCACCTGGTGAAATGAATAAAGAAACAAATGTTGTTTGGACTCAGTGGCTCATACCTCTAATCTCAGCACTTTGGAGGCCAAGGTGGGCAGATCACTTGAGGCCAGGAGTTTAAGACCAGTCTGGGCAACACAGTGAAACCCTGTTTTTTCTAAAATTAGTCAGGCCTGGTGGTTCATACCTGTAATCCCAGCTACTCGGGAAGGTGAGGCACAAGAATCGCTTGAACCCAGGAGGGTTGCAGTGAGAGGAGATCGCACCACTGCACTCCAGCCTGGCCAACAGAGTGAGTCTCCATCTCCAAAAAAAAAAAAAGTTTTTATTCTAGAAAAGAATAGGGGCTTGACATTGAGGGGTGGGCTGAAAATAACGTAATTGTTCTCAGATATCTGAAGGGCTGATGTGTGGGCATATGAGACTTCTTCTTTGAAATGTAGGGTGCTAAGTCATAAATAGAAATTATAATGAAGAATATTTTGATTAAATATTAACAACTTAAAATTAGAGCTTTTTAGAAAATAGAAATAATAAATTCCTTTTCACTAGAGGCATTTGATAAGTACCTATAAGAGATTATTTCAGTGAGAGTCCTTTATTGAATAGATTGGAGAAACTCAGAGATCTGTAATTTAATTTTATAATGTTATGGTTAAAGTTCTGGGTCCTCTCTAGTTCTTAAAAATTATATTATCCTGGCCGGGCTCGGTGGCTCAAGCCTGTAATCCCAGCACTTTGGGAGGCCGAGACGGGCGGATCACGAGGTCAGGAGATCGAGACCATCCTGGCTAACACGGTGAAACCCCGTCTCTACTAGCAATACAAAAAACTAGCCGGGCAAGGTGGCAGGCGCCTGTAGTCCCAGCTACTCGGGAGGCTGAGGCAGGAGAATGGCGGGAACCCGGGAGGCGGAGCTTGCAGTGAGCTGAGATCCGGCCACTGCACTCCAGCCTGGGCGACAGAGCAAGACTCCGTCTCAAAAAAAAAAAAAAAAAAAAATTATCTTATCCTGACTCACATATTCAGGGTTAAAAGTTTGAAAGTTGATTATTGCCCCCAAAATAATGTGGAAAATATTTAATTCTTATTGGAATCATGATTACAATCTTAGTAGATACTTTTTAAAATATTCTTTGTACTTTTACATTGATCAGTACATTACATTACATTGAGGTTTACATTGTAAATCTCAGTCTTACTAGTGGGTTTATGTATGATCTAGTTCTGTTTCTAAACCAAACTCAGCTGAGTAACAGCTATACTTAGATTTTAGCAGACATTTGCTTTGTAAGGTATTATATTACCAGTTTATTTCTCTGAGATATATGTTCTTTTGTTATTAGAATGATTTAAGGGAGAAACTATTATCCTAGTATCTTACATGTTTTTAAAGAATGTTAAATGAATAATATATATATAAAGCACTTAGGATTGTGCCCGACACATATTAACTGCTCAGTAAATGTTGAGTGTTACTGTGACTGATATTTATAGTTAACTCCTTTGAAGAGTGAGAAAGCCTAGCGAGAATAATGAAGTGAGTGGATTGAATTACACTTTTCCTGATTCAGTAGTTGTTAATCAACATAAAAAATGCTGATTTGATGATCTGTTGAACATAACAAATGTTGATCTCTTGTAAATGAGAGCCTTTGTAGTTACACTTCACAGTTCAAATATAATAGTATTTTCATGTATTTAAATATATATTTATGGCCAGGTGCGGTGGCTCACACCTGTAAGTAATCCCAGCACTTTGGGAGGCCAAGGTGGGCGAATCACCTGAGGTTGGGAGTTTGAGACCAGCTTGATGAACATGGAGAAACCCGATCTCTACTAAAACTACAAAAATTAGCTGGGCATGGTGGCACACGCCTGTCATCCCAGCTACTTGGGAGGCTGAGGCAGGAGAATCACTTGAATCTGGGAGGCGGAGGTTGCAGTGAACTGAGATCATGCCACTGTACTCCAGCCTGGGTGACAGAGCAAGACTCCATCTCAAAAAAAGAAAAAGAAAATATATTTATATGAAAACATAAGCAAGCAGTTTCAAGAAAACTAGAATGGGAGCAAATATAGCAATCGTCAGTAGCTGGCATCAGAGGGGATTTTGGGTCTTAGCAGGGTGAGAGTGCTGGATAGCTGAAAATGCTGTCTCTACAACAAATTCACAACCTTCCCATTTAATAACTCCTAGTTCTCTTCATGACTAGAGTAAAAAACAAAACAGAATTATCATATTTATTTCCAAAACATGAAAAACGTTTTAAAAGACTTTATTAAATATATCATACCAGATTTTAAAGAGGAGTTTGGTACTTTTATAAAGTAGAGAAGCATTTTAATAGGTTCCTGACTTCAGAATATACTAACGGGGATATATCAGTGACCAAAATAGATAAGATCTGGGACCTTGGTGACTTACATTCTAGTGGGCAGTAGACAGACTTAAAAGAGTTGTGACCTTCAGAGAGAATTACCTGCTTCCCTCTGTTTCTGTGGCTCTCTATGCAGTTATTTATTCAGCAGATATTTATTGAGTGCCTACAATGTGCCTGGCAATGTGCTAGACACTTTATGATATCCCTGGACCAAACTCTTACTGCTGTTTACTACCTATGGTCAGTGGATGAGATGCCTTGTTAGACGAATTGCGGTGGGCCAGGCACGGTGGCTCACGCCTGTAATCCCAGCACTTTGGGAGGCTGAGGCAGGTGGATCACCTGGGTCAGGAGTTTGAGACCAGCCTGGCCAACATGGCAAAACCCCGTCTCTACTAAAAGTACAAAAATTAGCTGGGTGTGGTGGCAAGCGCCTGTAATCCCAGGTACTTGGGAGGCTGAGGCGGGAAAATCGCTTGAACCTGGAAGGTGGTGGTTGCAGTGAGCTGAGATCGTGCCACTGCACTCCAGCCTGGGCGACAGAGCAAGACTCTGCCTCAAACAAAACAAAACAAAACAAAAGAATTGGGGTGGAAGAATTATTCAAGGCAGATTAAGAACAATAGCCATGACAGAAGACATCTTACTTGGTTTTCTAAACTTTCAGAATGTATTTAGACATCCAATTTAATGATTAAAACTTATCAATAAAAGAGACTGTTAGATTGGATAGCATTTCAGATGGAAAGATATTTTTGGTAAAGTTTTTTTTTTGAGAGAGAATCTCACTCTTTCACCCAGGCTGGAGTACCGTGGCGCGATCATGGCTCACTGCAGCCTTGACCTCCCAGGTTCAAGCGATCCTCCCACCTTAGCCTCCCGAGTAGCTGAGACTACAGGTGTGCACCACCATGCCCAGCTTATTTATTTATTAGAGACAAGGTCTCACTGTGTTGCCCAGGTCAGTCTGGAACTCCTGGGCTCAAACCATCCTCCCACCTCGGCCTCTCAGAAGTGCTGGGATTAACAGGCGTGAGCCACTGCACCCAGCAACTCTTAAAAATTGAATTGTAACCTGCAGTAAAGTTTACAGATATTAAGTGAATAACTTGATGCATGTTTACAAGTTAACATACTTGTGTAACCAATATTATGCCCCCTCTCAGCCACCATTGCACCTAGCCCAATAAAGATAATAACTGTTCTGATTTATATCACCATCAATTGGTTTGCCTTTTTAAAAAAATTAATGGAACCATACAGTATGTACTCTTTGATGCCCGATAGCTTTTTTCTCACCTCAACAAAGTATCAATGAGAGCCATTCAGATATTGCTAGTAGCAGCAGCTCATTGTTTTTTATTGCAGTGTGATATTCCATTATATAGATAAGTCATGATTAATGTATTCGTGTTACATGTTGGTGGTTATTTTAATGGTTTTTGGTTTGGGACCATCATGAATAATACTACTATGAATATTTTACATGTTTCTTGTGCACATATATATGCATTTCTAGAGCTATAAGCCTAGTTGTGGATTTTCTAGATCCTGGAGCTGGTTTATGCTTATCTTTGATAGACACGGCTAAACAGTTTTCCACAGGGGTGGTAGAAGTATTCGCTTCTACAGTGTATGAGAGTTCTAGCTCCTCTGCATCCTTGCTAACACTTGGTATCATCAGCATCACTCTTTGTCTTTTTGGAGGATTGAGGGGACATTCTGGTGGGCATGTAGGGATATTTCATTGTTCTTTGCACTTTCCAGCTCCCTGGTGACTAAGGATGTTGAGCGTGTGTGCGTGTGTGTGTGTGTGTGTGTGTGTGTCACTTAGATATCCTCTTTTGGGAAGTACCTGTCTGCTCCTTTGCTCATTTTCTATAAATATTCTGTTTTTTGCTTTGTAGTTGTTTCACGGAAGAGGATAAATCTGGTTCTTCCCCTCCACTTTGACTGGAAGCAGAAGTACCTACATTGAATTTTGAATGTTAGCCCAATCTCATGTTCCTGGAGTAAATACAACTTGGTTGTGATGTATTTTCCTTGTGGTTTACTATAGCATCCAGCTTACTGATATTTTGTTTAGGATTTTTGCATTTACTTTCATGAGTAAAATTGGCTTGCATTTTTCTTCTCTGATAATGTCAGCCTTTAGTATCACGAATATTTTGGCCTCATATCATGAGTTCGTACTGGAAGAGTTTTTGTAGGGCTGGCGTTAATTATTTCTTAAATGTTTGCTGGAGTGATTTGGTC
>NW_012115010.1:2573717-2574094 GCF_000951035.1 Colobus angolensis palliatus
TATGCACAAGCCCTTTTCCTCCTCCAAAACAGGCCCTATATGATCCAATCTCATCTCCTCTCTCCCCCGCTCATTCTGTTCCAGCTGCGCTGGCTGCCATGCTGTCCCTAGAACCGTGTGGCTCCCTTCCTCCTGGCATTCTGGTCTCTGCTCAGATGTCATCTTATCAGAGAGGCATTCCAGTCTTTCCCACACCTACCCTGCCCCCTTACTATGCTTTTCCTTCTTCCATAACACTTACCATCTGACACGTATTATTATTTATTTTACTCTGTAGCCCAGGATGGAGCGTAATGGAATAATCTCATCTCACTGCAGCCTCGAACTTCCAGGCTTAAGGGATCCTCCCACCTCAGCCTCCTGAATAGCTGGGACCA
>NW_012115010.1:2575064-2575499 GCF_000951035.1 Colobus angolensis palliatus
TGTATCTTCACGGCTTCTCCCTGCTTATGTGTGTGACTTCACAAAGGCAATCAATATGGAAGGATACAAAATCTCTAGAGTTAGGAGGCCTGCTGTACACTCAACTCACCTTTTGCAGAAGCATCACAGCTCTGTACCATATTAACAAGAATATATACTGATAAAGTTAGTCTCATTTTATAATCACTTAATTTCCACATCAGAGAACAAACATGTTTTCTATTTTTTAATTGATTGATTGATTGATTTTGAGATAGAGTCTCACTGCAGCCCAGGCTGAAATGCAGTGGCATGATCTCGGTTCACTGCAACCTCCACCTCCCGGGTTTAAGCAATTCTCCTGTCTCAGCCTCCTGATTAGCTGGGATATAGGCACACCATCACACCCAGCTTATTTTTGTATTTTTAGTAGAGACGGGGTTTCACCATATTTGT
>NW_012115010.1:2575549-2578840 GCF_000951035.1 Colobus angolensis palliatus
CTCAGCCTCCTGATTAGCTGGGATATAGGCACACCATCACACCCAGCTTATTTTTGTATTTTTAGTAGAGACGGGGTTTCACCATATTTGTCAGGCTGGTCTTGAATTGCTGACCTCAGGTGATCCGCCTGCCTCAGCTTCCCAAAGTGCTAGGGTTATAGGCATGAGCACTGCACGTGGCCAAAACATTGTTTTTTAAAACATGTAAAGTTTATTATAATACACAGCATTCTAGGTCTAGCTATCTACAGCAAAACTTGAGACAAAAGCTTAAGTGCAGGTACTTGCTTTGGGAAGTGATCCCAGGGAGCAGGAATGAGGGCCTGAGGGAGTAAAACAGGGCAGAAGGGACAGACAATAGAAGGATGAGTTATCAAGCTGGGCCCCCACTGTGGGACCAGTGCTCGCTGTTGCTGGACATTCTAAGAAGCCATATCAAATGCCCGTCAGAACTGTCCACCCAGGAGACAAAAGAGGAAACAAGTATCCTTCAGTACCCATTCCCTGTTAGTCAAGAACAACTCAACAGGTGTTAGGCCACCCACACTTCTGGGTCACATTGGTATGAACACCAACAGATTCCTAGGGCATCTGTATAGTAATGAATTTGGCTGTTCTAGAAAGTAGCCTCTAAACCCTTGGACTTTGCAGAGTGATAGGACTGTCTTTGTTATCATGGCGGGCCCACATCTGTAAGTTTATGCTAATAAGATGACTCAGGGTGGGCCCCTAGATAGTTTATGCTAACAAGATCACCTCTGGAAAAATGAGGGTGCTAAAGTTTGAGTCACGTGGCCAATGATTCAATCAATTGTGCCTATGCAATGCAGCCGCAATAAGAATGATGAATACTGAAGCTCAGGAGAATGTCCCTGGTTGGCAATACTCTATACATTGTCACGTGTCGATAAGCAGGAAAGGTAACGGCCCCTGTCTCCACGGGGAAGAACACCGAAGGTTTTGTGTTTGGTGCCACCCCAGATCTATGAGTCTTTCCCTTTGACTGATTCATTTGCATCCTTTTGCTTTATTGATCAATTAATAAAACTGTAATTGTACAGCTGTACATGAGGGATGGGATATAACTGTACATCCCTGAATTCTGTGAATCATTCTAACAAATGATCAAACCTGAGGGGGTAGTGGAAATCGCCAAATTTGTAGCCATCTGGCCAGAAGTGAGGGTGGTCTGAGGACCCCTAAACCTACTGCCAGCTGGTGGCTGAAGTTGGGGATTCTTGTGGAGGATGGTGCCCTCAACCTATGAAATAAAGCCCAACTCCAGGGCATTGGTGCCGGAAGTCTCTGCAGCATCCCATACTATAGCATCAGATACATCCCAGGAAGTAAAAGATACCTGGGGCAGGCCAAAGAAAGGCACCACCCCATCACACCTGAGTGAGGGTGACCAAAACCTGCACAGACCCAGTCACTGCTACATTGGTTGGAGGAAGCTGTGGGGCCAAAAGCATCTCCAGGGAGGGGCACAGGAAGCATCCAACACATCCTCCAAGAACAGGAAGGGGAGATGCCCTTGGCGGTAGTTCACGTGACATTAATGATAACAACAATCTGTCAACCAGGTTGTGGTGGCTCAAACCTGTAATCCCAGCACTTCAGGAGGCCAAGGTGGGCAGATCACTTGAGGTCAGGGGTTCGAAACCAGCCTGGCCAACATGGCAAAACCCCATCTCTACTAAAAATACGAAAATTAGCCGGGTGTGGTGGCGCACACCTGTGGTCCCAGCCTCTCAGGAGGCTGAGGTGAAAGAATTGCTTGAATCCGGGAGGCAGCGGTTGCAGTGAGCCAAGATTGTGCCACTGCTCTCCAGCTTAGGTGACAGAGTGAGAACCTGTCTCGGAAAAAAAAAAAAAAATTGTGTTTGGCTAACAGTAAGCCCTTAACACAAAAATGTGAACTGGCTGCCAAAAGAACAGTTTGATCCTAGGCTGCATCACCAGTAGTGATGGGGTCTCAGTTCCTAGGACATGGGTGACACCAGGCTTACTCTATATCAGGCAGAACATCCTGGGAACGTTACACAGGCAGTGCTGGACCCCACACTCTGAGATGTGGGCAAACTGAAGAAATTCAAAAAATGACCAGGAGAGCAAAGGCATTAGACACTCGGCCATATGAAGACCAGCTGCTGTAACTGGAGATTTTACCTGGAGAAAAGACTCGTGAGGGGCTGATGGCTATCTTCAAGTAGCTGAAAGTCTATGATGTAAAGAGGATCCAAGCATTTTACAGAGCTCTGTGAGGTGGACTGAAGATCAGTGGTGAAAACTACAGAAGTCAGCCTAACAGAGTGTCAGCAGATGAAGATGCAATGGGCTGCCTCAGAAGGCATTCCTGTCACTGGAGACATTTGTTTGTGCACAGCTTCAGTCACAATTCATGGGGACCCTGCAGAAGAGACCCTGGAAGGAAAACAGTAGCAGGATAAGATGACTTCTTAGTTTCATTTGACAATGAGATTTCATGACTATGTCCAGGAGACTAAACCAGTGCTGGCTCTCTTCCCTTTCCCTCCGTGCCTCCCAGGCCCACTCAACAGCTGCCTGAACCCGCGGCTCCAGAGCAGCTATGGCTGATAGACAGCTCCCGCGGCTTCGGCATGTTTGGGGCTTACGCGTGAGTCAATGTCATGTCTGCTACATCATATCAGATTAAAAAATGAAAAACATTCAAATCTCCCCTGAAGATTTCATATGCTATCAGCAGTTCTGGTCTCTCATCATAACTAAGCAAGCCAGATTATCCAGAAATTTGAGATCCTTAGTCACCAATGCAGAACTGACAGGGAAGAAGCTGCCATATTATCCCTTTGCCATTCCTAATAAAGCTTTGTAATATTAGGTACCATTTTATACTGTCTTTATATAGGTCCTTACCCAAGAACCTAACATCAGACTGATCCTACATCTGAACTAGGAGAACCTACAAAAAGCATATTTATGGCTGGGCACAGTGGCTCACGCCTGTAATCCCAGCACTTTGGGAGGCTGAGGTGGGCGGATTACCTGAGGTCAGGAGTTCAAGACCAGCCAGACCAACATGGAGAAACTCCGTCTCTACTAAAAATACAAAATTAATCAGGCATGGTGGTACATGCCTGTAATCCCAGCTACTCGGGAGGCCGAGGCAGGATAATTGCTTGAAACCAGGAGGCAGAGGTTGCGGTGAGCCGAGATCACAGCATTGTACTGCAGCGTGGGCAACAAGAGTGAAATTCTGTCTCAAAAAATAAAAGTATATTTACACACGTTACTATTAATGTGTTTTTT
>NW_012115010.1:2580105-2581207 GCF_000951035.1 Colobus angolensis palliatus
TCCATATCCATGGATTCAACCAACCATAGATAGAAATTATTCAGAAAAGGAAAAAACTGCATCTGTGCTGAACATGTACAGACTTTTTTCTTATCATTATTCCCCAAACAATAGAATTTCACAACTATTTATACAGGATTTATGTTGTATTTAGCATTATAAGTAATCTAGAGGTGATTTAAAGCAGGGGTCCCCAACCCCTGGGCCACAGACCAGCACTGTTAAGAACTGGGCCTGTTAGGAACAGGGCTGCACAGCAGGAGGTGAGCAGCAGGTGAGTGAGAGAAGCCTCATCAGTATTTACAGCCGCACCCCATTCCCATCTCTAGCATGACCACTTGAGCGCCACCTCCTGTCAGATCAGCTGCAGCATTCGATTCTCATAGGAGCGTGAACCCTATTGTGAACTGCGCAAGCGAGGGATCTAGGATGCCCGCTCCTTACGAGAATCTAATGCCTGATGATCTGTCACTGTCTCCCATCACCCCCAGATGGGACCATCTAGTTGCAGGAAAATAAGCTCAGGGCTCCCACTGATTCTACATGATGGTGAGTTTGTATAATTATTTCATTATATATTACAATGTTATAGTAATAGAAATAAGGCAATGTGCTAAATCATCCCCAAACTAGCCCCAATCCCCCTCTCCAGCCCCCGGGTCTGTGGAAAAATTATATTTCATGAAACCAGTCCCTGGTGCCAAAAAGGTTGGGGACCACTGATTTACAGTATAAAGGAGGATATGCATAGTTTATATGCCAATACTACACCACTTTATATCAAGGCCTTGAGTATCCAAGGATTTTGGTATCCATGGGAGGTCCTGGAACTAATCTCCCACAGATACCAAAGGACGAGTATACACCTTTTCTTACTTTTGAATTTTGAACCAGATAGATACACTGCAATTCAACAAATTAAAATAACTGAACCTACAATCAAGGAGAAAAATATTTCTCCATAATACCTAATGGACCATCTTATGCATTCTATAAAAATATCAATCAAGAAATCACGGCCAGGCGCAGTGGCTCACGCCTGTAATCCCAGCACTTTGGAAGGCCAAGGCGGGTGGATCACTTGAGGTCAGGAGTTCAAGAC
>NW_012115010.1:2586458-2588458 GCF_000951035.1 Colobus angolensis palliatus
TGGGAGGGGAACGGAATGGTTAAGGGACAGGAATGAGACAATGACTTTTCACTATACAGTCCGCCCTCCACATCCATGAGCTCCATATCCATGGATTCAACCAACCATAGATAGAAATTATTCAGAAAAGAAAAAAACTGCACCTGTGCTGAACATGTAAAGACTTTTTTCTTATCATTATTCCCCGAACAATAGAGTTTCACAACTATTTATACAGGATTTATGTTGTATTTAGCATTATAAGTAATCTAGAGGTGATTTAAAGCAGGGGTCCCCAACCCCTGGGCCACAGACCAGCACTGTTAAGAATTGGGCCTGTTAGGAACAGGGCTGCACAGCAGGAGGTGAGCAGCAGGTGAGTGAGAGAAGCCTCATCGGTATTTACAGCCGCACCCCATTCCCATCTCTAGCATGACCACTTGAGCTCCACCTCCTGTCAGATCAGCTGCAGCATTCGATTCTCATAGGAGCGTGAACCCTATTGTGAACTGTGCAAGCGAGGGATCTAGGATGCCCGTTCCTTATCTGGGAGGCTGAAGTGAGAGGATCGCTTGACTCCAGGAGGCAGAGGCTGCAGTGAGCCGAGATTGTGCCACTGCACGAGACCCTGTCTCAAAAATAAAATAACATAAAATAAAATAAGGAAAACAAAAGGCAGAGAAAAAGAACAACTGCTGTAGAATAAAAGACTAAAGGGGCAAAACAACAAAATGCACTGTGTGAACTTTGATCCAGATGCAAACAAAGCAGATGTGGAAAAGATACTTTTTTTTTTTTGAGATGGAGTCTTGCCCTGTCACCAAGGCTGGGGTGCAGTGGTGCGATCTCAGCTCACTGCAACCTCCATCTCCCGGGTTCAAGAGAATATCCTGTCTCAGCCTCCCGAGTAGCTGGGATTGCAGGCACACACCACCATGCTTGGTTAATTTTTTTTACATATTTTTAGTAGAGATAGGGTTTCACCGTGTTGGCCAGGCTGTTCTCCAACTCTTGACCGCAGGTGATCCACCAGCCTTGGCCTCCCAAAGTGCTAGGATTATAGGTGTCAGCCACCACACCCAGCCAGGATACATTTGATACAACTGGGGGAATTAGAATAAGGACTAGGTGCTAGATATTAAAGAATTAGTATTAATTTTGGAGATGTTATAATGGCATAGAGATTTACATATATATCTATATATATAAGGCCTTATCAGTTGGAAACGAACACTAAAGGATGTATGAATAAAAGGCATCATGTCTGGGATGGGCAAAATGCTAATAACTGTCGAGGCTTGGTGATGGGTATGTGGGGGTTCGTTATGTTATCTTCTCTGTCTTTGTATTTGTTTTAGATTTTCTGCTAAAAAAGTTAAAAAAAATAAATGCACTACTTTGAGAAAAAACATTCTAAAATCTATAGCCTGGAAAAGCTAACTGCAAATAGAGTTAATTGCCAAAGGTAACAGCTAAAACAATGATATAAAATATAGAGGGACAGTCGACAAGGGTATTTAGTCGGGAAAGACTGACAAATGTGTAAGTCTTTACTATCAAGTACATGCAGGAGAACCTTCAAAACGAACAGACTCCAAATAAATTCTAAAATGAGTAATTTGTAGATTTCATATGGTTAATATTTTACATGAAAATCAGGGTGTAAAAACTATAGTCAGCCCTCTGTATCCACAGTTTCAACCCACCTTGAACCAAAAATATTAAAAAGTAATTAACGCAGGCCGGGCACGGTGACTCACACCTATAATCCTAGAACTTTGGGAGGCTGAGGCGGGCAGACTACCTGAGGTCGGGAGTTCAAGACCAGCCTGACCAACATGGAGAAACCCTGTTTCTACTAAAAAGACAAAATTAGCCGGGTGTGGTGGTGCATGCCTGTAATCCCAGCTACTCAGGAGGCTAAGGCAGGAGAATCACTTGAACCCAGGAGGTGGACGTTGCGGTGAGCTGAGATCATGCCATTGCACTCCAGTCCGGGCAACAAAAGTAAAACTCCATCT
>NW_012115010.1:2588508-2591476 GCF_000951035.1 Colobus angolensis palliatus
CAAGAGATCCAGACCATCCTGGCCAACATGGTAAAACCCCGTCTCTACTAAAAATACAAAAATTAGCTGGGTGTGGCACGTGCCTATAGTCCCAGCTACTCGGGCAGCTGAGGCAGAAGAATCACTTGAACCTGGGAGGTGGAGGTTGCAGTGAGCCGAGATCGCGCCACTGTACTCCAGCCTGGCGACAGAGCGAGACTCTGTCTCAAAAAAACAAAAATAAAATAAAATAAAAAAGAAATCACAAACTGTTCAAATTCCAATCTACCTACACAGTTAAATATCTTAATAGAGAGCTAAAAGCATTAAGTTCTATCATACTCAACATACTTATGAAGAAAATTTAAACTAAAAGACAGCCTGATCTTTAGAAACTGGCAGAAAAAATAGGGGCTGCATCCAAGACCACTCACAGCAAGTCCATTCTTCCAGCAGCTCCCAATTGCTATTTCATGAAAAGTCCAAATTACCCACCCTAAGGTCCTAGCCAGCTCCCTACCATCAAAAGCAATAGTCACCGAAACTTACTAAAATTAGGCTTATTATGAAGAAAAGAGTGAAGAAATAAAGGCATTTATTTCATCTTGTTATTTGAATGTGAAAACTCCCAGTAGGGTAAGAAAAAAGAATTCTGCCAGAGAAATGATGAAGTGAAACCTCAAACAATTTGGGCTTTTGAGTGCCTACTGTCATCCAGCCATGAAATGGCTTTTTACATAAGCATTTTACATAAGTAATTTAAGCCCGATGATGCAGGCAGTAGGTATCATCTCCATTTTAAGATGAGGAAATTGAGACAGATGAGATTACCTAACTGTCAAGGTTTCACCACAGAGCTGTGGTTCAAACCCACGTGCTCTAGTTTTACTGCAGTTAAGAAACTGCAAGGGTTTGCCAAGTTGTCAAGTGCCAGTCCAAGACAAATGGATGCTCTGAGTATCAAAAAATATATATAATCTGCAGATCGAAACACAAAGATACAAACATCTAAGAGTCACCATGGGAGTTGCTGGGGCATCCAGTGGTTTCTCTGAAAATCCATGAAGGAAAAGAATAAAGCATTTTTCCAGCCTTTCCTGTACAAACTATATTTCAGGGAAACCAAATATTTGATGAGGGAATTCTTTGTTTAGAAAGATTTTAGCTAATAAATGGAGAGGAATAACAAGATTTAGGAGGGGAAAAAAATCACCATTTTATAACTTCGAATAAAATAATGGGTTTAGGCAATAGCTTTCAATGGATGCTAAAATGATCAGGTGGAAAGTTGATGGAGAATTTTAATTCAGGGGAATTAAGCTGATATCATCTGAAACCATTTGGCATCACTAAAAATGTGACAACCTGGTGGTTGCCAGGGAGTGGGGGGACTGGGTAGGGGGGACGCAACAGGAGTTATAGTTTACGGGTACTAAGTTTCAGTTTTACAAGATGAAAATAGTTGCAGAAATGAATAGCGGTGATGGCTGCAGAACATTATGACTGACTATACACTTAAAAATATTTAAGATAGAGCTGGGTGCAGTGGTGCACACCTGTAGTCCCAGTTATGCAGGAGGCTGAGGCAGGAGAATCACTTGAGCCCATGAGTTCAAGACCAATCTAAGTAACATATAGAGACCTCATCTCACAGAAACATCACTACCACAAAACAAAACAAACAAAAAAAATGGTTAAGATGCTAAATTTTAAGTTATGTGTATTTTACCACAACAACAAAAAAATGAGGTTGGGTGCGGTGGCTCATGCCTGTAATCCCAGCACCTTGGAAGGCAGAGGCAGGTGGACCACAAGGTCAGGAGTTTGAGACTGGCCTGGCCAATATGGTGAAACCCCGTCTCTACTAAAAATACAAATAAACTAGCCGGGCGTGGTGGCTCACGCCTGTAGTCCCAGCTACTTGGGTGGCTAAGGCAGGAGAATTGCTTGAACCCAGGAGGCCAGGGTTGCAGTGAGCCAAGATTACACCACTGCACTCCAGCCTGAGCAACAGAGCGAGACTCCGTCTCAAAAAAAAAAAAAAAAAATTAAAACATAGTTACCCAGCAATTCCACTTCTAGGCATACACCCAAAGAACTCAAAGCAGGGACTCGAACAGATACTCGGACATGAATGTTCACAGCAACATTATTCATAATAGCCAAAAGGCAGAAGCAACTCAAGAGTCCATCAACAGATGAATGGATAAACAAAATGTGGTATATCCGTACAATAGAATATTATTCAGCCATTAAAGGAATTAAGTTCTGATACATACTACTGCATAGATGAACCTTGAAAACACTGTACTAAGTGAAAGAGGCCAGGGGCTGAACTTCGAAAGACTAATATACAATTCCACTGAATAGGCAAATTCATAGAGAGAGAGTAGAACAAATGTTACTAAGGGTTGGGGGAGAGGGGAATGGGCAGTTATGGCTTAATGGATACAAAGTTTCTGTTGGGGATGATGAAAAAATTGTGGAAATGGACAGTGGTGAAGGTTATAAAACATGGTGAATGTACTTAATGCCACCGAATTGTATACTTAAGAACAAACTTATAATTTTTATATTATGTATATTTTGCCACAATAAAAATTTTTTAAAAATGTTTAAGTGTGACAACTGAACTTCTGTGTTAGGATAGGAAGAATACTTATGAAGTATTCTTGCCTCTGAAATGAACCAGAATTTAATCAAGTCTCTAGAATAAACAACCAGTTCACAGGAAATCCACAGATAGCCAAGCAAGTTAGACGGCACCATAATAAAGTAGTCAGCCAAATCCAGAATGTGGAATAAACAGTTAACAACCAAAAAAAAAAAAAGGGGGAGGCCAGGCAAGATGGCTCACACCTATAGTCTCAGCACTGTGGGAGGCCAAGGTGGGTAGACGCTTGAGCCCAGGAGTTTGAGACCAGATTGGGCAACATGGTGGAAAACCCATCTCTACAAAAAGTATAAAAAAATTTGCTAGGTGTGATGG
>NW_012115010.1:2596211-2596758 GCF_000951035.1 Colobus angolensis palliatus
GACTATCACAGTGTACTTCAGAGCAGAGAAGCCACTGATGGGACTGACTTCCACTTCCACCATACAGTGTAAACGCCAGTCTACATCTTTACCCATGCTTTTCTTTCTCCCTCTTGGAACAACAGAAGAGGGTAACTCTCCTTCACCAACTCCCTCCCTCTATGAGCCAGATCCACTCCACCCAGACTGTCTGGAACTTTTTACTATTCCTATTCTGTCCCATATCTAAATATCTCCAATCTGTTCACCTTGGCATGCTTAAGTCTTTTACATCTTTAAAAGCAACGGAACAAACCTTTCCTTGACCCCCACTTCTTCATCTGCACCCTCTTTCTTCCTTCCTTCACCCTCTTCCTTCCTTCCTTCACATCTTCACCCTCTATTTGCTCTTTTTTTTCTTTTTTTAAAGAGACAGGGCCTTGCTGTGTTGGCCAGGCTGGAGCAGAGGTAGAATCATAGCTCACTGCAGCCTCAAACTCCTGTGCTCAAGGGATCCTCCTGCCTCAGCCTCCCAAGTAGCTAGAACTATAAGCATGAGCCACCATAC
>NW_012115010.1:2598491-2599619 GCF_000951035.1 Colobus angolensis palliatus
CGAGGCAAGCGGATCACCTGAGATCAGAAGTTCAAGACCAGCCTGACCAACATGGCAGAACCCCATCTCTACTAAAAATACAAAAATTGGCCAGGCATGATGGCGCACGCCTGTAACCCCAGCTACTCGGGAGGCTGAGGCAGGAGAATCACTTGAACCCGGGAGACGGAGGTTGCAGGGAGCCGAGATCACACCACCGCACTCCAGCCTGGGCAACAGGGCAAGACTCTGTCTCACAAAAGAAACCACCCCAGTAAGTGTAAGGAGACCCTAAGAGGGGAAATGGCTGACAGTGTCAATAGAGCAGAGCACCACAAGGTATCACTTCAAGCATCCGTCTTTAGAGACATTTCACAGAAACAGTATCAAGGCTATAGACTGAATAATCTTTACCTTTTGTGTTCTGGAAAATATGCTGCCACAGAGGTCTGATTTTGAAGTGGCTGCCAACATCCCAGACTGTGAAGGTGATATTTTTATATTCTACCATCTCCGAATGGAAACCTAAATGAAATAGGGGGAAAACGTTTAATTATGATTTGTGCTGGTTGAACAATTCAAAATAATTTCAACATGTGGATAGTACTTTTACTTTACAAAGCAGCCTGCTAGTCAAAGATCTATAGCCTTCAAAGAGAATGTGCTGGCCCCCTCTCCCATTCATCAGGACAGGTATCTCAAACCTTCTCTACTCCCCAATCTCCAGCCATGCACCTGCCCTTTCTCTCAGCAGGAGACTATCACAGTGTACTTCAGAGCAGAGAAGCCACTGATGGGACTGACTTCCACTTCCACCATACAGTGTAAACGCCAGTCTACATCTTTACCCACGCTTTTCTTCCTCCCTCTTGGAACAACAGAAGAGGATAACTCTCTTTCACCAACTCCCTCCCTCTATGAGCCAGATCCACTCCACCCAGACTGTCTGGAACTTTTTACTATTCCTATTCTCTCCCATATCTGAATATCTCCAATCTGTTCACCTTGGCATGCTTAAGTCTTTTACATCTTTAAAAGCAACAGAACAAACCTTTCCTTGACCCCCACATCTTCATCTGCACCCTCTTTCTTCCTTCCTTCACCCTCTTCCTTCCTTCACATCTTCACCCTCTATTTGCTCTTTTTTTT
>NW_012115010.1:2603620-2607983 GCF_000951035.1 Colobus angolensis palliatus
AGTCAAAAAAAAGAAAAGGATATATAATGTAACCTGGTTTTTGGCCTCTAAAAATGTATCTCTTGGAGTAGACAAGATTTTTAAAAAGGATTATTCAATAACAGAAGCAGCATGTAAAAATAAAACGTATTTCTCTGGTGAAAAAGAACCTAAAAGAAAAAATATATAACATACTAAATTGTAAACTGGAATTGCCGCAGGTCTTTCATTAACTCACCTACTGTAGGGATGGTAGGCACAGCCTCCCCCAGCTTCAATTTATACAAGATGGTGGTTTTTCCAGCTGTATCCAAACCCAATATAAGAATCCGTATCTCTTTTTTCCCAAGTAGACTCTTAATGAACTTTTCAAAAATGTTTCCCATTGTAACTGAATTCTGTAACATGACAAGAAAAGCAAGTCAAATAATTGTTCTTTGCAGAGATATAGAAGCAACATGCATAAAATACAAGTGTCAATTAGAAATGGCTTCAAGGAAAAATTAAACAATTTTAGGTACACTTTGGCCAATGAGTAGTGAGTCTTATCTTCAAAGGGAAACTCAACTAAACCTTTCAATGCCTTACCAGAAAATTCTATTTTCCACTGCAGCATCCAAGTGGGATATACAACATAACCTCAGCACTGCTACAACAGTGGTAGCCTTTAGTCAATTTAGTACAGAGGTACAGGACCAGGCGCGGTAGCTCACACCTGTAATCCCAGCACTTTGGGAGGCCAAGGCGGGCGGATCACCTGAGGTCAGGGGTTCAAGACCAGCTTGGCCAACAAGGTGAAACCCCACCTCTACTGAAAACAGAAAAATCAGCCAGGCCTGGTGGCGCATACCTGTAGTACCAGCTACTCAGGAGCCTAAGGCATAAGAATCGCTTGAACCTGGGGAGGCAGACGTTGCACTGAGCCAGGACCACGCCACTGCACTCTAGTCTGGGTGACAGAGCAAGACTATCTCAAAAAATTAATTAATTAATTAATTAAATTTAAAAAAAACAGAAGTACAGAAGCAATGATACAACAAATACAACTGTACCTCATTCTAAACTGTACTGAAATGAGAATGTTTATTTTATGCAATAATAAACAAAGTCTTTAAGGCAGGTTAAACAACTATATCCCCTGGAAACGTAGTAGTTCCCCATGGCTAGCAGACAGCCTAGTAAATAACCTAAGAAATTTCAGAGGCAAAGAAATTCAGCGTTGGAAAGCTTCACTGCCAAGACAGAGAACTTGGCAGAGTTGAGGAGGCACCACAGCATCCAGTTTTCATTTGAGTTTTTTAAGACAGGGTCTCACTCTGTCACCCAGGCTGGAGTGCAGTGGCACAATCACGACTCACTGCAACCTCAACCTCCCCATCTCAAGCAATCCTCCCACCTCAGTCTCCAGAGCAGCTGTGACCACAGGCATTCGCCACCTCGCCCAGCTAATTTTTGTATTTTTTGTGAAAATTAGGTCTCACTCTATTTCCCAGGCTAATCTCAAACCCCTGGGCTCAAGAAGTGATTCTCCCGCCTTAGCCTCCCAAAGTCCTGGGATTACAGGCGTAAGCTACCAGGCCCAGCCAGTATCCAGTGTTCTATTGCTGTAACTATCACCTTACTCTCAACCAGTTCTTAGAACTTTTTATTTAAGTATAGTTTACATACAGATATAAACGTATATAACTATAAAGTTCAATAAATTTTCATGAACCAAACACACCTATGTAACCAAATCAAGAAAAGATGATTTATCAGGCTGGGCGCAGTGGCTCACGCCTGTAATCCCAGCACTTTGGGAGACCAAGGTGGGCGGATCACCTGAGGTCAAGAGTTCAAGACCAGCCTGGCCAACAGGGCAAAACCCTGTCTCTACTAAAAACACAAAAATTAGCCAGGCATGGCGGTGCACAGCTGCAGTCCCAGCTACTCAGGCAGCTAAGGCACAATAATCACTTGAACCTGGGAGGTGGAGGTTGAAGTGAGCTGAGATTGGGACACTGCACTCCAGCCCAGGGCAACAGAGCGAGACTCCATCCCAAAAAAAAAAAGATGATTATCAGATCAATTCTCCTTGTGCCTCCTCCCAGTCATTACTCCATAAAAGGTAATCACTATATTGACTTCTAACAGCATAGATGTTCAATATTTTATTTTTCAGTAGAGATCATGGTAGCTTACATAAAGTACATCAGTAGCAAAGTTAGACTAACTTTACAGAAATTTACAGTCTCTTTGAGATGAGCCTACTTGAAATGTGAGCTTGACATTCTAAGTAAAGACTTAAAAGCAGTGCTGGGTCTACACCTCTAACCAAGCTCTTGGAAGTCTATAAAGATCTTCAGACCAGGCAGGGTGGCTTACCCCTGCAATTCCAGCACTTTGGGAGGCCGAGGCAATAGGATCACTTTATTTTTTGCTTACTAAGATAACAGAAAACAAGGGAGGATTGCTTTAGGCCAGGAGTACAAGACCAGCCTGGGCAACATAGCAAGACCCTGCCTCTATTTTTAAAAACAAAACAAAAAAAGACCTACATCCTTGTTCCAGAGACTGTGATTTATTTTCCTATTAAATTGCTAACCAAAGAAAGCTTTACTCCTGGGCAGCGGAGGGGGAAGACACAAAGAGGATAGGCAATCAACCATTCATTCGAACTCTGGTGACCACAGAGGGGAGGTAACCAAATTCCACAGGCCTCACCGCTGAAATTCAACAGTGGTCAGCAGTAGCTTAATATCATGGATTACGCCCAAATACACAACATTCCTTTCTAGGATGAGAGAAAGCGAGCCCAGAATTTTTCCTATTCACAAATATGGAACATGCTGGGGGAGGGAAGGTATTTCCCGCTCAGACGCCCCGAGGCAGATAGTTCCCCAGATTCCCCCTGCCAACCGCACAGACACACCCCCTTGACCTCCCTCTCCTTTCTCTTTCCTCTTCTTGCTACTCATGTGCCCCAGACCCCCGCGGTCCTGACACTCCTGCGCCGCTGGAGACCCTCTGGGGTATGATGGCTCCGATTACAGGGCCTTTTTGGCACGCTCACTCTCCCGGCCCCAAGCGCCAAAAGCGCATTAGGGAGAAACGTCGGCACGACGTCAAGAACACGAACGAGCGCGGTGGCCCAGGTGAGCATGCGCGGCAGCCAGGCACGCCCGGCTCCTGGGGAAGGACGCTGAGTACCTTTTTTACCCGGGCCGCCAGGCCGCTGCTTCTCAACTTGTGCGCCCCTGGAAGAGCAGAGAGAGGGCCTTGCGTGGAACCTACGAAGCCTCCTTCGGTTCCTCGCTGCTCCCGCCGTCGAGAGGGCAAAGAAGGAACAGCGGAGCCCAATACCTTTCCGCAAGCCACCGCCACCCTCCAGTTTCTGGCCCGCAGACGAAGTAGAGATCCAGCCAGGTCTTGAGTGCTGCCGCCCCAGGGGAGCCAGAGATTCACCTGTTGCCACTCAAGGCACCGCTACCTACATCACCGCCGACTCCGCGGCCTTTAAGATTTCGGCTCAGTTCAGCTAAACCACAACCGGCGTGGGGACAGGAACAGCAACCAACCAATCACCCACCGCCTCCTGGAGCTTTTGCACCAATGAGCTGGAAGTTTTATGAGTGACGACACATCTGACCAATGCAAGAACAGTAAGGGCCTAGGAGGGCGGGAGCGCCATAGGCGACGCCACGAAGCTCTGGCAATACCCTGTTCATCTTCAAATGACAGCTCAGCGAGTTCCGACGAGACTCGCCCACGTCCTCCATGCCACGTGCGACCAATCAGAAAAGCAAAAGGATTGTCTATTTGCACAGCCAATCCGCTGGGAAAATCGCTGAGGTTTGAGCTAACCGCGGAGCGTTCACACCAACCGGGAGGGACATGTGGGCAGGGCCAGGTTAATAGTGCCATGGAAGGAAATTTACTGCAGTTGAGTTATACGTAGACATTAGTTTGGGGAGGTGTTCCGCGTAGGAAATACCAGACACTGACACTGAAATTAGGCATAAGGAAGGTTTCCTATTCCGCCTGAGGCTAGACTGCCCTCCCACCTCTAAACAGATTTTCAACAGTTGGGGAAAATACTGGCCACCCGCACCTCGTTAAGATGTCGCAGAACCATTCGTGGTTACTGAGCATTGCTCTCCATAACCAGTTCCCTAAATGCCCACCTTGTTAGCTAAAAAGGTTACAAACGCCTGTAAATGGTACATAACTGAAATCATCAGAATTACAAAATCTATTAAACATACGCTATGGGCCAGAACCTATATCAAGAACTTTAGCTGGCGCGGCACAGTGGCTTACTCCTGGAAGGCCAAGGCTTTGAGCTAGGAGTTCGAGACCAGCCTGAGCAACATGGCAAAACCCCACCTCTACAAAAAAAAAAAAA
>NW_012115010.1:2612234-2613014 GCF_000951035.1 Colobus angolensis palliatus
GGGGTTTCACCATGTTGGCTAGGCTGGTCTTGAACTCCTGAACTCAAGTGATCCACCCACCTTGGCCTCCCAAAGTGCTGAGATTACAGGCATGAACCACCACGCCCAGCCACCTTAATCTTTTTAAACAAATACAGAATTGAAACTGCCCTCACAGGATTAAGAAGAGTTACAAGCCAGGCTTTAAGACAGCATTATATATAGTTAGCTATTATCTAGGGTGCACAAGTGTACTTTGACCCACTTCCCTGCAGCTGCTAACTCACTGAACGTCACCCAGCATGCTAGACCACCTGCTACCTGTTTCCCCACGGTTCTTACCATGAGTAAGAATTTCTGACGCTAGACTCTATAAGATCTTTCTGCTCAAGAACTGTTTTTCAGATCCTGAATTCTGACATACCCCACCAAGGAACCCACTCAGCACAAGAATGAGGTTTCTTGGTCTCCCTGTCTCATGACTTCGCCCTTCACTTCTTGACCAATCATTGATCCCCACACTACAGCCCCTGTCCAGAGGACTTAAAAACCCTGTCCCCCAAACCTCTCAGGGAGGTGGATTTGAGGCTTCTTCCCATCTCCTCGTTCAGATGCCCTGTGATTGTTAAACTCTTTCTTTGCTGCAGCCGGGTGTCTCTGTATGCTGACTCACTGTGCATTGGGCAAACAAAACTATTACAATTACAGTACTGTACTTACTCTTCTAATTACAGTGCTTGTATGTATGAGGGTTAATATAAATACATATGACTCCTTAAAAATTAAAGTATCTTTTTTCTG
>NW_012115010.1:2618122-2618666 GCF_000951035.1 Colobus angolensis palliatus
TTTTTTTTTTCCCCAGCATGAGAAAAGAAGGGAAATAACTAGAAGAGCTGAACATGCATAGTGATTTAAATTTGAGAACTAATAAAATTAGACAGTGACCTGAAGATGAACTAGGGACAGAAGAAAAAATTAACGCCAGCTGGGCGGGGTGGCTCATGCCTGCAATCCAAGCACTTTGGGAGGCCAAGGAGGGCGGATCACCTAAGGTCAGGAGTTCCAGACCAGCCTGGCCAATATGGTGAAACCCCATCTCTACTAAAAATACAAAAATAATCCGGGTGTGGTAGGGGGCGCCTGTAATCCAAGCTACTCAGGAGGCTGAGGTGGGAGAATCACTTGAACCCGGGAGGCGGAGGTTGCAGTGAGCCGAGACTGTGCCACTGCACTCCAGGCTGGGCAACAGAGCCAGACCCTGTGTCAAAAAAAAAAAAAAAATTCACGTCAATTTTATGAAGTCTCACACTGAACCTGAGGACCAGGTTGCTTCCTTGACCAAATCAGATGTTAGCTAAATCATGGGTGGGTCAGAGAGGTTATCAGGAAA
>NW_012115010.1:2624316-2625375 GCF_000951035.1 Colobus angolensis palliatus
TGACCCTTAGTATCACCTGTTGCTCCCTGATAGGTAACCAACATCTGTAGGTGGAGGCCTGATTCAAAGACTTGAAAACAGTGCACTGATAGAATTTTACATTCAAATTATGTCCCATGAAACATCACTTAACATGTGCTCCATCAAAATAGGCTGAATAACATTTTGGTTATATAGACGTTTGTTTGCAATCGTTGTGGTAAAAGAATTTAACTGGGGGAAAAATAAATATCTTCTGTGATTTGTGGAGTGAGGGCAATATGAAACATAAAAGTGAACAGATTCACTGTAATCCACTTTATTTAACAAAGCAATCTATTTGGTGTTTTCATATAAACTAAAGGAAAACTACCTTTAGTCTGTGGAAACTGTGGGTTAAACAAGTGAAGCTGGGTACAGAGTTTTTAGTCACTGCAGAGCTGTTTCAAAGGTCTTCCAGCGGGATTGTATGTAGGTGTTTCAGGGAACAGACCTGGTTGGTGAATTCACCACTGCATTGTAACTGTCAGAAGGCATCCTGCACTGTGTGTGTGTGTGTGTGTGTGTGTGAGTGTGTGTGTGTGTGTGTGTGTCAGAGAGAGACAGAGATGAAGACCTGCACTTCCCCTCTTGCAGAGGATGTCACTGTGAAGCACACAAAGGTGGTCTTCAGAGCACCTTTTATTCCCTTCCTGCTGCACCCCTTCCCCTCCTTCTCAAGTTCTTTCAGTATTAGTAACCTAATGTATTATCCTTCCCAGGAGTAGTGGCAATTTAGGAGAATACCGACAGGATAGCAGTTAGTATTCTCCTAACTAACCTAAGAAAACAAACCTCAAAAGGCAACACTTCAGAGACTGTGACACTGTATGGGGAGCCATCTGTATATAGAAAGCCTTCTCTTGCCCCTCCAATTGTAACTCACAGGTCAGCCACACATGCCATGCAAGCCTAGGCTTTCTGGGAGCCCCATGGACACTTAATTTTACAGCCCTGTCACAGCCAGTTTTAGGATGATGGAGTTGCCATCTGTTTGTTTACTGTCAGAGAAACTTGTTTTCTACAATGATGGATAAAGCT
>NW_012115010.1:2626207-2626611 GCF_000951035.1 Colobus angolensis palliatus
TACCCCAGAGGGTCTCCAGCGGCGCAGGGGTGTCAGGACCGCGGGGGTCTGGGGCACATGAGTAGCAAGAAGAGGAAAGAAAAAGGAGAGGGAGGGCAAGGGGGTGTGTCTGTGCGGTTGGCAGGGGGAATCTGGGGAACTATCTGCCTCAGGGGGCATCTGAGCGGGAAATACCTTACCTCCCCCAGCATGTTCCATATTTGTGAATAGGAAAAATTCTGGGCTCGCTTTCTCTCATCCTAGAAAGGAATGTTGTGTATTTGGGCGTAATCCATGATATTAAGCTACTGCTGGCCACTGTTGAATTTTAGCGGTGAGGCCTGTGGAATTTGGTTACCTCCCCTCTGTGGTCACCAGAGTTCGAATGAATGGTTGATTGCCTATCCTCTTTGTGTCTTCCCCCT
>NW_012115010.1:2626661-2628206 GCF_000951035.1 Colobus angolensis palliatus
CTGTGCCTGGCCAAGGATTCTCTTAAGGGCAGGTTTATGGAGGGCTGTTTCTGAGGTAAGGAACACAGCTTTCCAAGAGAGGAAGAAGTCATCCCTTGAGCAGAAGTTTGATTAGAAGAATAAGTTTAGTAGCACGTGGGGGAAGGTGGTCTGGGTATTCTGTGTGCCATTTAAGCTCTAACTACCATACCAATACCACTATTACTACAACTAATCCTAATTACACTATTAACTAATTTTAAAGTCTAAGCCAGAGATGAGGAGCTTTCTCCAAATAGGTTTATCACAGTGAAATTCTCTTTCTGCTTCTCCCAGGAGCACTTTGTCCTTTCCATGCTTTACAAATAACATTATATTGACAAGATGTGTTTTCTATTAAGGAAAAAATAACTCTATTAAATCAATATAATCATAAGCAATTCATGCTTATTGAGTCATTGCAGTTCGAGATGTATAAACTTGCCTGAGCAGCCATTGTGATTTCAATTAATCCTCCCTCTTAATTGTCAGAGTTTTAATTTTTAAAAAATAAGTTGAGTTTTCCATTTTAAAATCAGTACACCATTTTCCCTCGATCACTTAAAAACAATCACAGTCCTACCTCCTGAATATATTCACTAGTAAGTTAGGCCTATTTTTAGCCTCTCCCCTATACATTCCTCATGCATATCATTATAAAATTCTCCCTGTTTTTCTCTGTCTATATGTATGTATTTTGTTTATTTGTTTTTTGAGACAGGGTCTTGCTTTGTCTCCTAGGCTGGAGTGCAGTGGCACTATCTTGGCTCACTGCAACCTCTGCCTCCCAGGCTCAAGCAGTCCTCTCATCTCAGTCTTCTGAGTAGCTGGGGCTACAGGTGCACACCACCATGACCAGCTAATTTTTGTATTTTGTATTTTTGGTAGAGATGGGATCTCACCATGTTGACCAGACTGGTCTTGAACTCCTTGGCTCAAGCAATCTACCCAACTCAGCCTTCCGAAGTGCTAGGATTACAGGTGTGAGCCACTGCACCCAGCCATATGTATTAAATAGATAGATAATATATATAAAACATATATGTATATGTGTATGTATTCATGTGATTATAATTGTTTAGCAATTGAATGCCATGTGGGCAGGAACTTTTGTTTATTCAGAGGCTTGTGAAAGCAAAATAAAAACTTGGGACCCCAATTCATTCTGCCAAAAGAAAAAAAATTAAGCTGAAAGCTGAGTCATGCAAGCAGTTGCCTTTCCTTTCATTCCTAAGCAGGACTGGCTGCAGCAAACTACTCTATGTCCACCTTATCTTCTGGTAAGCATGAGAGTAATACATAATTGACTATTCCCCTACCTGCTCCTTGTCTCTTGCAATATGTGAATTCAGTAATGTGAGCATACTCTCCTTCTTTCCCGTCCAGCCTGCTTTTCCGTTTTAAATATTAAATCCTGGCCGGGCGTGGTGGCTCACACCTGTAACCCCAGCACTTTGGGAGGCCGAGGCAGGCGGATCACAAGGTCAGGAGTTCAAGACCAGCCTGGCCAACATGGTGAAACCTCGT
>NW_012115010.1:2628256-2629511 GCF_000951035.1 Colobus angolensis palliatus
CAGGCGGATCACAAGGTCAGGAGTTCAAGACCAGCCTGGCCAACATGGTGAAACCTCGTCTCTGCTAAAAACAACAAAAATTAGCTGGGCATGGTGGTGTGCACCTGTAATCCCAGCTATGGGGGCGGCTGAGCCAGGAGAATGGCTTGAACCCAGGAGGCGGAGGTTGCAGGTAGCCAAGATCGTGCCACCGCACTCCAGCCTGGGTGATACAGCAAGACTCCGTCTCAAATAAATAAATAAATAAACAAATAAATAAATAAATAAATAAAATATTAAATCCTGGCTGGGCATGGTGGTTCACACCTGTAATCCCAGCACTTTGGGTCGCTGAGGTGGGCGGATCACCTGAGGTCAGGAGTTGGAGACCAACCTGGCTAACATGGTAAAACCCCGTCTCTACTAAAAATATGAAAATTAACCAGGAGTGGTGGCACATGCCTGCTAATCCCAGCTACTTAGGAAGCTGAGTCATGAGAATTGCTTGAATCTGGGAGGCGGAGGTTGCAGTGAGCCAAGATTGTACCACTGCACTCCACCCTGGGCAACAGAGTGAGACTCTGTCTCAAAAACAAACAAACAAACAAACAAAACAAATCCCTCAAAATCACCTTTGGAAAATGGCACCGGCCTATCTCCCAGAGGAGCGTCCTTAATTTTGGCAAAATAAACTTGTAAATTGATTGAGACCTGTCTCAGATACATTTTGGTTTACAGGCTCAGTGCAGATCTTGGAAAATAATGAATATTCTTAGGCTATGAGGGATGGAAGGATAAATTCTCACAGTTATCAGCTCCAGCATTCCTTCTGTAGGAACAAACAATGCTAAATAAAAATCTTACCTTTGTTATTTCACCTTTTTTTAGGTTATGACTCCATTCAAACAAACAACCTTCACAGTTGCTGGCCAAACAACTTTCTGTCTTTGCCTTCGAAGTCAGTAGGACATGAATATATCATTTCTAATAGATGAAATAAAAATACTAGTGAATATTGGAAAAATAACAAGTCATCAAAGAAATGAAAATTAAACTAACATGAGGTGTTTTTCTGTTTTTTTTGAGACAGTCTCACTCTGTCACCCAGGCTGGAGTGCAGTGGCTCCATCTCTGCTCACTGCAACCTCCGCCTTCCGGGTTCAAGCGATTCTCCTGCCTCAACCTCCCAAGTAGCTGGGATTACAGGAGTGCGCCACCACGCCCAGCTAATTTTTGTATTTTTAGTAGAGACGGGGTTTCACCACGTTGGCCATGA
>NW_012115010.1:2636821-2637786 GCF_000951035.1 Colobus angolensis palliatus
TAGGTCATGAGATTCTAGAGTCAGAAGGCATCTTAAAGGTCATTTAGTTTGGCTTCTTTCTCTTCCTTTTCCCCATGGTCTCTCCTTTTAAGGCTAGTCCTTCTACTAATACTTCAGACCCTATCTGTATATTCATCTGCTCCTTCTTAATGTAATCAAGCTTCTCTATCTTAAAACAAACCCTTCCCCCACCCCCACAGCTGTCACCTTTTCCCTTCCCACTTTACAGCAGGAAATTTGATAGAGTTGTCTATATTTATTGTCTTCCATTTGCTTACCACCTACTCACCCCTTAACCTACTGCAGTCTGATTTCTGTCCCATCATACCACTGAAACCTGTCCGTCAACTTAATTGAACTTTTCAGTCCTTATTTGATATCTCAGCAGCTTTTGACGTTGTTGACCGTGGCCTCCTTGACGGAAAGCACTCTTTACATGTGTTCTTGGATGCCTAGCGCCTGGTTTGACTCAGACCTCTCTTTTGCAGATCACCCTCCTCTAGTTTGTATATTCATTGCTGGTGTTCCTCAAAGGCCGTCTTCTCTCAATTTTCTGCTCAGGCAATCTCTTGTAAGCCCATAGCTACAACTGTCTATATGGCAGTGATTCTCAATATTTTACCTCCAGTCCAGACCTGCCCTTTAAGTTTCAGGTTAATACATCCAACTGCTTATTTAAAATCAAGGCCCCTGAAACTCAGCTTTTTCAACTCCGAACCCAGGATCTTAGCCCACCTAACTTGTGTAGATGCTCGTCGACTTAACGATGTAGTTACCTTCCGATAAACCCATTGTAATCTGAAAGTATCAGAAGTTGAAAATGCATTTAATACACCCCATCTACCGAATATCATAGCTTAGCCTAGCCTACCTTCCTTACACATCCCCAGAACACTTACATTAGCCTACAGTTGGGCAAAATCATCTAACATAAACCTATATTATAAAATGTTGAATACCTCATG
>NW_012115011.1:0-862 GCF_000951035.1 Colobus angolensis palliatus
GGTGGCTCAAGCCTGTAATTCCAGCACTTTGGGAGGCCGAGGTGAGTGGATCACCTGAGGTCAGGAGTTCGAGACCAGCCTGGCCAACATGTGGAAACCCCGTCTCTACTAAACCCCGTCTCTACTAACAAAATACAAAGATTAGCCAGGCATGGTGGCGGGCACCTGTAATTCCAGCTACTCGGGAGGCTGAGGCAGGAGAATCGCTTGAACCTGGGGAGGCTGTGGTTGCAGTGAGCCAAGGTCTTGTCACTGCATTCCAGCCTGGGTGACAGAGTGAGATTCCGTCTCAAAAAGTAATAATAATAAATAAGATTTCACAGCGATGCTTTGAAAAAAAAAGTGGTCAATATTTATGAAGCGTATCCAACATCTAGACACCTCCTGGTGGAATTATTGAACCTCAAGGGCAATAGGGAATCTGTCTGTCCTCTGGGAGGAGAGGGAAATGGGGCTACTTGCCCAGAAAAATTATCGGGCTGGCCTTGGACCCTTCCCTCAAGGTACTCATACTCCTGCTCTTTATTGAGAAAATGCAGTGGGGTGGAGGCAGACATCCCTCACCGCAGCCCACCCCGCTCCAGCCCCTCCAGGGTCAGCGGGAGTGCTACCCCACTGTTAGAGAGTGAATGTCTAAAGTTTGAGAGTGAATATCTAAAGTTTGAAAGGCTTTGTGGTGTTAGTTGGGATGTGGGTGGATTTGACTCAATGCATTTTATCATTTTGACTGCTGTTATTTTGCAATGTCCAGATTAGTGGCAAGGGCAAGCTTCTGAGGTGGGGTGATCTCAGGGCCTCCCGGAGTGACTCAGAGGTATTTGGCTGTGTGATGCTGGCAAACATTTTTCGTCCCTTTCCAGTT
>NW_012115011.1:2344-2755 GCF_000951035.1 Colobus angolensis palliatus
CCGTTGGCAAGGTGGGGGTGTGGTGCAAGGCATTGGTGGGACGGAGGCGTTCCAGGCTCAGTGTGTGTCTACTGACATCTGCTGTGTACCAGGCATGGGAGGTAGTGGTGAGCAAGGTGATAATGGACACCGCTCCAGGGCCTCAAAGGCTGTGGGGAGTGGAGGGGCGGACAGAGGCCGGCTCTAAATGGCCTCATTGCCCTGTGGGCTGAGGACTTCATCTGAAGCCCAGAGGAGCCATCTGGAATGAACCTGTGGCCTGGGAGACTGGGCTGGAGAGGGTGAGGCTGTCTCTCCCAGACTGGCATAGTGTCTCAGCAGGGAACAACAGGAGTTTATCATCATTTTTTAAACCTTTTCTAAGACTGGAACTAATTTGCCATTTGGAATTTAATTCCTTCAATTCATAAA
>NW_012115011.1:6930-8168 GCF_000951035.1 Colobus angolensis palliatus
TTTTTATTTATTTATTTATTTAGACATGGAGTCTCGCTTTGTCACCCAGGCTGGAGTGCAGTGGCGTGATCTCGGCTCACAGCAACCTCTGCCTCCCGGGTTCAAATGATTCTCTTGTCTCAACCTCCCAAGTAACTGGAATTACAGGCGCCTGCCACCATGCCTGGCTAATTTTGTATTTTTAGTAGAGACAGGGTTCCTAAGGTAGGTGCCTTAGGGTTTGATGTACAGATTATTTCATCACCCAGGTAATAAGCCTAGTACCTGATAGTTTTTCAATCCCCACCCTCCCCCAACCCTCCATCCTCAAGTAGGCCCTGGTGCCTATTGTTCCCTTCATTGTGTCCATGTGTACTCAATGTTTAGCTCCCACTTGTAAATGCGAACATGTGGTATTTGGTTTTCTGTTCCTGTGTTAGTCCACTTAGGATAGTGGCCTTGAGCTCCATCTACGTTGCTGCAAAGTACATAATCTCATTCTATTTTATGGCTGCATAGTATTCCATGGTGTATATGTATCACATTTTCTTTATCCAGTCTACCATTGATAGGCATTTAGGTTCCATGTCTTTGCTATTGTGAATAGTGCTGTGATGAACATAGGCATGCATGTACGTGTCTTTATGGTAGAGTGATTTATATTCCTTTGAGTATATACCTAATATATATATATAGACACACCCAATATAAAGGGATTGCTGGATTGAATTGTAGTTCTGTTTTAAGTTCTCTGAGAAACTGCCGAACTGCTTTGCACGGTGGCTGCACTAATTTACACTCCCACCAATTGTGTTGTGTGTAAGTGTTCCGTTTACTCTGCAACCTCTCCACCATCTGTTACTTTTTTGACATTTTATTAATAGCCATTCTGACTGGTTAGATGGTGTCTCCTTTTGGTTTTGATTTGCATTTCACTAATGAATAGTGATGTGGAGCATTTTTTCATATGTTTGTTAGTTATGCATCCGTCCTCTTTGGAAAAGTGTCTGTTCATGTCCTTTGCCCACTTTTTAATGGGTTGTTTTTGCTTGTTGATTTAAGTTTTTTATGGATTCTGGATATTTGACCTTTGTTGGATGCATAGTTTGCAAATATTTTCTCCCATTCTGTAGGTTGTCTGTTTACTCTGTGGATAGTTTTTCTTTGTCTTTTTTTCTTTTTCTGTTTTCTTTCTTTTTTTCTTTTTTTATCTTTCTTTTTTTTTTTTTTTTTGCTGTGCAGAGCTGTTTAGTTTACTT
>NW_012115011.1:13558-13898 GCF_000951035.1 Colobus angolensis palliatus
CCTATTTCTCCACATCCTCTCCAGCACCTGTTGTTTCCTGATTTTTTAATGATCACCATTCTAACTGGTGTGAGATGGTATCTCATTGTGGTTTTCATTTGCATTTCTCTGATGGTGAATGATGATGAGCATTTTTTCATGTGTCTGTTGGCTGCATACATGTCTTCTCTTGAGAAGTGTCTGTTCATATCCTTTGCCCAATTTAGATGGGGTGGTTTGTTTTTTCTTGTAAATTTGTTTGAGTTCTTTGTAAGTTCTGAATATTACGCTTTGTCAGATGAGTAGATTGCAAAAATTTTCTCCCATTCCGTAGGTTGCCTGTTCACTCTGATGGTAGTTT
>NW_012115012.1:0-356 GCF_000951035.1 Colobus angolensis palliatus
CCGCCTCAAAAAAAAAAAGAAAAGAAAAAAGAAAGTAGAATAGAATCTAGAATAGAATAGAATGGAGAATAGAATAGAGAATACAATAGAATGGAAGAGAATAGAATAGAGAATAGGATAGAATACAATAGAATAGAAAAGATAATAGAATAGAGTAGAATAGAGACTAGAATAGAATACAGAATAGAATAGAATAGAATAGAGAATAGAAAAGAATAGAGAATGGAATAGAATGGAGAATAGAACCGAATAGAATAGAGAATAGAATAGAAGAGAGAATAGAATAGAATAGAGAATAGAATAGAATAGAATAGAATAGAGAATAGAATAGAAAAGAGAATAGAATAGAGAATAGA
>NW_012115012.1:990-1754 GCF_000951035.1 Colobus angolensis palliatus
ATAGAAAAGAGAATAGAATAGAGAATAGACTAGAATAGAATAGAGAATAGAATAGAGTATAATACAGAATAGAATAGAATAGAGAATAGAATAGAGAATAAAATAGAATAGAGAGGAGAGTAGAATAGAATAGAGAAGAGAATAGAGAATAGAATAGAATGCAATAAAATAGAGAATAGAATAGAGAATAGAATAGAATAGAGAACAGAATAGAATAGAGAACAGAATAGAACAGAATCTAGAATCTAGAATAGAAAAGAATAGAGAATAGAATAGAATAAAGAAAAGAATAGAATAGAGAATAGAATAGAATAGAATAGAGAATACAATAGAATGGAATAGACATTAGAATAGAATAGAATAGAGAATAGAATAGAAAATAGAATAGAATAGAGAATAGAATAGACTAGAGAACAGAATAGAATAGAATAGAGAATAGAATAGAATGGAATAGAATAGAGAATGGAACAGAATAGAATAGAATAGAATAGAATAGAGAACAGAATAGAATAGATTATAGAATAGAATAGGGAATAGAATAGAATAGAGAATAGAATAGATTAGACAATAGAATAGAACAGAGAATAGAATAGAATATAATAGAGAATAGAATAGAATGGAATAGAATAGAGAATAAAATAGAATAGAAAATAGAATAGAATAGAATAAAGAATAGAATAGAGAATAGAATAAAATAAAATAGAGAATAGAATAGAATGCAGAATAGAATAGAGAATAAAATAGAATAGAGAATAGAATACAAT
>NW_012115012.1:5616-7124 GCF_000951035.1 Colobus angolensis palliatus
TTTCTATTCTATTCTCTTCTCTATTCTATTCTATTCTCCATTCTGTTCTATTCCATTCTCTATTCTATTCTATTCTCTATTCTATTCTATTCTCTGTTCTATTCTATTCTCTATTCTGTTCTATTCTGTATTCTATTCTACTCTCTATTCCATTCTCTTCTATTCTCTATTCTTTTTCATTCTATAGTCTATTCCATTCTATTCTATTCTCTTACATAGTCTACTCTGTTCTCTATTCTATTCTGTTCTATATTCTATTCTATTCTCTATTTTATTCTATTCTATTGTATTCTCTATTTTATTCTATTCTAGATTCCATTCTAGTCTATATTCTATTCTATTCTATTCTCTATTCTATTCCATTCTCTATTCTATTCTCTATTCTATTCTATTCTATTCTATTCTGTCTTCTATTCTATTCTGTATTCTATTCTATTCTCTGTTCTATTCTATTGTATTCTCGATTCTATTCTATTCTAGATTCTATTCTAGTCTATTCTCTGTTCTATTCTATTCTATTATCTATTGTATTCTATTCTCTATTCTCTTCTCTATTCTATTCTATTCTCTTCTCTATTCTATTCTGTTCTCTATTCTATTCTATTCTCTATTCTTTTCTATTCTCTCTTCTATTTTATTCTATTCTCTATTTTATTCTAATCTCTATTCTATTCTCCTATTCTATTCTATTCTATTCTCTGTTCTATTCTCTATTCTATACTATTCTTTTGTCTATTCTATTCTATTCCATTCTCTGTGCTATTCCATTCTCTAATCTGTTCTATTCTATTCTCTATTTTATTCTATTCTATTCTCTATTCCATTCCATTCTCTATTCTCTTCTGTTCTGTTCTCTATTCTTTTCCATTATATATTCTATTTTATTCCATTCTCTATTTTATTCTACTTTCTATTCTATTCTAGTCTCTATTCTATTCTATTCTCTATTCTATTCTATTCTATTCTCTATTCTGTTCTATTCTATTCTCTATTCTATTCTATTCTCTATTATATCGTATTCTCTATTCTATTCTATTCTCTATTCTCTATTCTATTCTATTCTATTCTCTATTCTGTTCTATTCTATTCTCTATTCTATTCTATTCTCTATTCTATTCTATTCTGTTCTATTCTGTATTCTATACTATTCTGTTGTCTATTCTATTCTATTCTCTGTTCTATTCTATTCTCTCTTCTATTCTATTTTCTATTCTATTCTAGTCTCTATTCTATTCTATTCTGTATTCTATTCTATTCTACTCTCTATTCTGTTCTGTTCCCTATTCTATTCTATTCTATTCTCTGTTCTATTATCTTCTCTATTCTATTCTATTCTCTATTCTATTCTATTCTGTATTCCATTCTATTCTTTAATCTGTTCTATTCTGTTCTCTATTCTCTTCTCTTCTCTATTCTATTCTATTCGATTCTATTCTCTATTCTTTTCTATTCTCTATTCTGTTCCATTCTATTCTCTATTGTATTCTATTCTCTTTTCTATTGTATTC
>NW_012115012.1:8764-9060 GCF_000951035.1 Colobus angolensis palliatus
TATTCTATTCTCTATTCTATTCTATTCTATTCTTTTCTCTGTTTTATTCTCTATTCTTTGCTATTCTCTATTCTGTTCTTTATTCCATTCTATTCTCTATTATATTCTATTCTCTATTCTATTCTATTCTCCATTCTATTCTATTCTCTTCTATTCTCTATTCTTTTCTATTCTGTATTCTCTTCTGTTCTATTCTCTATTCTAATCTATTCTCTGTTCTATTCTATCCTATTCTCTATTCTATTCTATTCTGTATTCGATTGTATTGTATTCTCTATTCTATTCCATTCTATTCT
>NW_012115013.1:0-1837 GCF_000951035.1 Colobus angolensis palliatus
TGTCTTATGAACTCTAGTTTTTCATACTCTGTTTTAGAAAGAACATACTTTACTCCTCAGTTCCACGGTGAATATTCAAAAGTCTTCTATATGGAAACTGTCACATCATGCATATGTCTTGGTGTCAGATATTCTCTAATACCTGTTTATAACTCACCAAGGAAAATGCTTACTTGTTTCCAAGCCCTTCTTCTATTTCTGAAAGCCCCTTTTCTACTTTCAAGCAGGGCTTAGCTCTTATCAAATTCTACACTTTGTTTTAGGTTGTAGAAGAGTACTTGCCAGGCAAGGTGTGCGGAAAACAATTCTTCTGGTCTTTACAATATGTGTAATGGTCTCTTTCAATCTGGAGAGTTTCATAGGCAGCCAACCGTCCTTACTCTTTCCTCCCTTTAAAATGTAAATGTATTTAAATCAATGGAGTGTGATGGTTAACAGCCTAGGCTCTGTGGTCAGGCATGCTTGGACCTGAATGGTTGTTCTGGTACTATCTCTTACCTTCTCTAGGCCTCATCTGTTTCCTCATCTATTGAATAAGGATATTAAAGTATCTTATTTCCTAAAGTGGTTGTAAAGATCAAATGTGGTAATGCTTATACTAGGTGGTCACAATAATGGCTCCATTGAGATTAGCTATTATTATTATTTTATTTCATGTTTATGTATACTCTATTTCCTTATACAACACATTAGAGGCTACTTATAAGACTATCTACCTTAAAATAGTAGTCAGTGCCAGAAGAGTTTTGAATTAAAATGAAAGAGTGAGGCTGGGCAGGGGCTTGTGGGGGATGAAACACAGGTATTGTAAGATACAAGTACTCATAAACTTCACTCAGTTACTTAGAATTAGCCACATATTTGTTTCTGAGCTTCCCACTAGCTACAGTGAGAAGAGAATCAGGTTCACTTATGTGATTCCTATGGAGCACAAGGCAAAACCTACCAGTCTCTCAGCGAAGCTTAATGGGTCTTGGTTCTTAATTCCAAGAATATATATTCCTTATGTGGGGCATCATGTGAACAGAGACAGTAATCCTAACAATAGCCCTATATGAGGTATCATATACACTTTAAAAATATAAGCCAAGGGAATAGTTAAGAGGTAGTTCTGCTCCGCGGAGAACTGAGAACAAGACCATGTGCTGGGCAGAATTCTGAGATTCACACCCCCTGGTGTACACATCCTGCATAATCTCTTCCGCTTTGGGTGTGGGCAGGACAGTGTTGGCTGTCACTCCGATTAGATTATGGGATATACTAAGTGAAGTCCCGATGTAATGAAGTCCCTAATCAGTGGCTTTAAGTAATCAAAAGGAGATGATCCTGGGTGTTCTGACCTAATCAGCCCATTGAAGAAGATCTAGAGTTCAAGGAGAGTCTCTGCTAGCCTTGAAGAAGGATGCTGCCATGCTGTGAGAGAGCCACACGGCCAGGACCTGAGGGCAGCCTCTAGGAGCTGAGAGAGACCTTCAGGTGACAGCTGATGAGGCAACAGGGACCTCAGTCCTACAATCCTGAGGACCTGGATCCTGCCATCAGCCTGAATGAGCCTGGAGCAAGATCCTGAGCTCTGGATGAGAGCACAGCCAGCAAACATCTTGATTTTAGCCTTGTGAGACCTTGCACAGAGAACCCAGTTATACCATTGCCTGGACTTCGGACCTACAGAAACTTTGAGATCATCAAGAAGGTATTGTTTCAAGCTGCTGAGTTTGAGGCAATTTGTTGCACAGCAATAGAAAACTAATGCAAACCATATGGCTGGAATCCACAGACTTTGAATAGATTCAGAAATAAAATCTAGAACATCTAGGGCACTTCCCAAACTAAACTT
>NW_012115013.1:5874-7787 GCF_000951035.1 Colobus angolensis palliatus
TCAAGAATCAAGACCATGACCATGAAGAATTCAGGGTGGAGACAGAAAAGGGCAATTTATTTAGTCCCACCAGCCGAGAACCAGAATGCCAAAGCTCCAGAATCCTGCAGCCCTGGGACAAATGCCCTAAGGATGCAGAAGCCCACGGAATCCCAGAATTTCAAATGTCCTTCGGCCCAGCTCCAGCTTCCAGGCTGTCTGGTACCATAAACTACTGCCAATTCCTCATGTTCTCTTTGTTTCTAAAGTTCTTGTCTGAGCTGGGAGGCGGTAGGGGTCTGAGTCACCGTGAGGCACACATAGGGAATGTCTAGAAGGAGGCCTGGGCCTAAGAGGGGTTCTCAAGAGGGAGATTATGCTCTGGCGTGTTGCCATCAAAGAACTTTGTTTCCTAACATTTATTCTTCAGCTCAGCCTCAGCTGTACCTGCCTAGCTGGCGTTAAACTAATGAATCTAACATTCCCTTCCCTCTGCATTGGGGTTTGAGGATGAAACCTGTTTGACAGTGAATTGGGGGAAAATTTGTTTGGATTTGCCTTGATGAGGCCTTTTTCAAAGATTGGGGAGGCCACTGGTTTCTCTTAAAAGTCAGCAGCGCCCCAGGGAGAATGTAGGGACTGTCCTTCCACACTTGTCTTAGATTTCCGCTTCTCTGGAAACGTCTGGCCACTGGTTGATTGACACGACATATACTTTGTAAAAACAAACAATGCGATATTGTACCTCAGGGGAACTAGCACGTGATAACATGGCTTGCTTAAGGAAGTTATAAAGAAGAAAAAAGAAACGGAAAATTCTGTTACTTCTGTTAATTCTGTTAATGGGAATCAGAACAATTCTAAGATTTTCCATTGGGTGGCATTTTATTTAATGTTACTACGTACAGTCACGCATCACTTAACAACAGGGATACCCTCTGAGAAATGTGAAGTTAGGCGATTTCATTACTGTGTGAACATCATGGAGTGCACTTACAACAACCCATACGGTCTAGCCTACTACACACCTGGGCTACCAGGTCTAGGTACCTGGGTTCCCTTTTGCTCCTAAGGTACAAACCTGTACTGCATGTTGCTGTACTGAACACTGTAGGCAGTTGTAACACAATGGTATTTGTGTATCTAACTGTATCTTAACATAGAAAAGATACAGTAAAAATGCTGCATTCTAATCTTACATCCTATCATACCATTATCATATACGCAGTCTGTTGTTGGCTGAAATATCATTATGCGGTGGATGACTATACATGCTTCCAGTTGGGGCAGGTCCACAATCTAAATTATTTCTGGGAATTCCCCTTTAAAACTTCTGAAGAGTGGGGAAATTTGTTTAGGTGGGATTCTCTTGCTTTTTGCACTAATTAAATACATTTTTTTAAAGGTTGCTTCTCCACACTCTGCACACCTCTTACCATCATTCTTATAAAGACCAGAAGTTTGAGCATAAAGACAATTTTTTTCATAGTTGCATACTTCTACCTCGAATAAGCCTGGCAAAGAGTTTATGGGTGCTGCATACACGCATGCTTGATGAATGAATGAATTAGGAATTAGGGCTGCAGCAGTGTGCTACTTGGATGCATTTAATTAGAATTATCAGTCTATACAGATGCCCTAGACTTATGATGGGATCATGCCCTGATAAACCCATCATAAATGGAAAATATCAAAAGTCAAAAATGCATCTAATTTACCTAAACTGCCAAACAGCATAGCTTAGCCTGGCCTGCTAAATGCACTCAGAATACATTAGCCTATAGTTGGGCAAAATCATCTAACACAAAACCTGTTTTATAATGAAGAATTGAATATCTCATGCAACTTACTGAACACTGACCTGAAAATGAAAACCAGAATGGTTGTATGGATACTCAAAGTATGGTTTCTACTGAATGGTTACTGCTTTCACA
>NW_012115013.1:12942-14768 GCF_000951035.1 Colobus angolensis palliatus
TTCGTGGGAAAATACTTTGCGCTCCCAATAACCAAGTGTACAAGTAAGTTTCTGAAACCACCCTGTTCTTAAATTGAAGCCTTGCTGGTGTTTTGTTGAATTACTGTAAGCCTTTAGTAATGCTTCCTTGTCTGGAAGGGCTGTGAACATAATCCAACACCAGAAAGAGAATGAGATTTCTCACAGCTGGTTGTGCCGCTGCAGGAAGCCCACAGGTGGGGCAAAGCATTTGTTACTTTCTCTGTGGCGGGGCCTTTTGGTCTGAGAGCTCCCTGAGCCCTGCCGCTCTGGTCTCTCACCTTTTCTGCCCTCTGCCTTTCCCTGCAGAGTCCCAGCCTTTTCCCCAGCAGGGCCCTGGTCACTGGAAAATTGGGAACGAACCCTGCCATCCTCCCAGCAGCAGGCTCCGCAGATTCTGAAGATAGGCACAGACAAAAGAGATCTTCCTCTTGATAAATTGGACTGCCAGTGATAAAACAATTTTTATGTGCTAAAGAACTAAAAGAACTCTCTCAACTAGAGGAGGAAGGGAAGGAACAAGATAGTGAACAGGATGGTGACAGGGACAGAAAACTCTTATCTTCCCGCATAACATGACCATATCTAATGGCCCCTGGGCACATGCAATTAACTGGCCCAAAACAAATATGTATTTTTTAAAGATGGAGTCACGCTGTTGCCCAGGCTGGAGTGCAGTGGCGTGATCAGAGCTCACTCCAGTCTCCAACTCCTAGGCTCAGGTGATCCTTCTGCCTCAGCCGCTGAGTAGCTGGGACTACAGGCACCTACCACCATGCCTGGCTACTTTTTTTTTTTCTTTTTGTTTTTCTTTTTAGAGACAGGTCTCACTTTGCTGCCCAGGGTGGTTTTTGGACTTCTGGCTTCAAGTGATCCTTCCGCCTTGACCTCCTAACATGTTGGGATTACAGGCATGAGCCACCTTGCTGGGCCCCAAAGCCATTTTCTGAGAAGCAGCCCCACTGACCAAATACGCGCATTCCTTGTTTGGAGGGTATTGAGGGAGTTGGGCTACCAGATGCTGTTTGGAAAATTTCACTTGATTTTGTTCCACTGAGGGTTTAGGCGCTTTCCAGAGCATCTTAGGGAAAGGCATGTTATGTGAAATGCAATGTAGCAAAGGCTGGTCTGGTCCCCCTCCCACACCCCCGCTCCATACGCAGAACCACCTTTGGCAAGCACAGGCAGGAAGCCATGTTCTTGGCAGCAAGAAGGGAAGATGTAGCACCTTCTCCTCCCCCCCGATCAGGCCACCTCTAGTGGGAAGTAGTAGTTAGGCCCTCTCTTCACTCATCCCCAGTCGAAAGGTCTCCTTTCCTTTGAGCCCAGCATTTGTGTGGGGCTCTGTTGTCATTCCTACTCAGAAGGACAGCTATAATTCTGCAATCCTCAAGGTTAGGGCCTATTTCTATTCCCAGCAGCTAGCCCTGGATCTGGCGTGGAGCAGGGGCATGACACTGTGCACTGAGTGGTGAACGAGTCTGCCTGCTGGTGCCCAGCTGAGTGTGGGATGTTTACAGCACCCCAACTGAATCCTAAGCTACCTCCCCCTGGACCTGAGGTGATCAGGGATTTTTGCCCCTACATAGAATTGAGCGGACTGTAATGGAAGCTCTTGTGTGTCAGGGAGTTGGAGCTGCACAGAGTGCTGGGAAACGATGGGCTCGTGATGGGGACTGAACTGCGTTCGCTGCTGGAGCTGTGAAGAAGATACTGGAAGGCTATTGCTGCTGCATGTCTCAGGGGAGCCTGAGGCCGCTATAGGTCAGCAGGGCTGGCAGTCAGGGAGAAAATGGGGATGCGAAGCA
>NW_012115013.1:14818-16942 GCF_000951035.1 Colobus angolensis palliatus
TGACACTGTGCACTGAGTGGTGAACGAGTCTGCCTGCTGGTGCCCAGCTGAGTGTGGGATGTTTACAGCACCCCAACTGAATCCTAAGCTACCTCCCCCTGGACCTGAGGTGATCAGGGATTTTTGCCCCTACATAGAATTGAGCGGACTGTAATGGAAGCTCTTGTGTGTCAGGGAGTTGGAGCTGCACAGAGTGCTGGGAAACGATGGGCTCGTGATGGGGACTGAACTGCGTTCGCTGCTGGAGCTGTGAAGAAGATACTGGAAGGCTATTGCTGCTGCATGTCTCAGGGGAGCCTGAGGCCGCTATAGGTCAGCAGGGCTGGCAGTCAGGGAGAAAATGGGGATGCGAAGCAAGGAAGAACAAGGGTAGGCTGGAACCTGCAAAGACAAAGCAGAACCCACAAAAGCCAAGTGGATTCTGGGGGATTGAACTGGAACCTGCACAGGTGTCACCATCCTGACGGTGCAGTAAGTTGTGGAAGAAGCTGGCACCCTTGGCCATGGATCTGCACGTGTGCCTGCCCCAGGATGTGGAGAAGCCCAAGGAGAAGATCCAGGCAGGAGTTAAATGTGCTGAGAGCACCTGCGAGGTTGACCAGAAGATCAGCTGGGCTGTTTTTAAGCAGAAGCAGGCCTCTGAACTCCAGACCCGGACGGCGACTGCATCCTTCTGCCTTGCAAGTCTCTTTCCGTTTCTTCTGTGGCCAGCCGTAACCCAGAACCAAACACGGTGGGGCATTCTGGGAAACGTCAGTAGGTTCAGCTAAGCTGGCACGGTGCAAGGCCATGCATACCATCTCTCAACTGCATTATTCACACTCACATAGCTACAGGTGTTTAAGTATTTATCACAGGAGCCTTGGGAAAGAGCCTTTTTAGTGAAACACACTGAAGTTGCTGTTTTTTCAGAGACAGAGTCTCGTTCTCTTGCTCAGGCTGGATGGCAGTAGCACAATCATAGCTTACTCTAGCCTCCAACACCTGGGTGCAAATGATCCTCCTGCCACAGCCTCCAGAGTAGCTGGGACTACAGGCATGCATCACCATGCTCAACTAATTTATTTTTTATTATTTTATTTTTAGAGATGTGGGTCTTGTTTTGTTGCCTACGCTGGTCTCAAACTTCTGGCTTTAAGTGATCCTCCCACTTTGGCTTCCCAAATTGCTGGGATTAATTACGGTGCCCAGCCCTGACTGAAGTTTTGACTGTTAAGAGAAGATAAAGTAACTAACTTGGTCCCTCATGCCAACACTTTGTGGCTGTTATTTATTTTTGTTGTTGGAGAAAAGAGGAAGTGAAAGAGAAGGATGAAGATTGTAGTAGAAATAAAGATTTCTGTTGAATCTTGAGTTGGGTTTAAAAAGCTTGCTTCCGTTCTGAGTGCATGGCAGACTGAAGAAGTCTAGGTGCCTTTAGCTCCATGTTTAATATTGAAATGTCTGCGGAGTGGGTGGAGTAAGCTTGCAGGGACAGGAGGGAGGGGAGCGAGTCCCTGCTGAGCTTAGAGTTTCCAGAGATGATGAAAATTGATCAAAAGAAGCTGGAAAACCAATTTTTTAAAATGAAGTCTTAGTAATTAAATATTCTACATATGCTTTTAAAAGTATATTTATAAATATTCTAGGTGTGCTTTAAAAGGATAGATATTCTACAGTTATTTTGAATGTATCAAAATGTATCCATAAGTTCAAATTTGCTGATCATAATGTTTGTCTATATTTTTCCTGAGATTTTTGTCTGTTTACACTCTCAGTGAGAGAGGTATGTTCAAATCTCTATACGATGATTTGTCCATTTCTCCGTTTCCACCTATGAAATTTTGCTCCATAGATTTTGATCCTATGTTAATAGCTACATAAAACTTTAGAGCTGCTGTGTTTTTCCAAATCTTTTTGTTATTCGAAATATCGCTGTCTTCTAGCTCTAGCTCTGCTTTTCACCTTGAAGTCTGCTTTTATCTTAGTAGAGATACTCCAGATTCCTCTGGGTTAGTGTTTGCACGGCAGATCTTTTGTCATCTTTTTATTTGTCATCTGTCTTTGCGGTTGTCCCATCTTCTTATGCTTGATTATTTTGGGTGGAGCCCTGGATACATATTTGAAAAAATAATTTGAGGATGA
>NW_012115014.1:0-355 GCF_000951035.1 Colobus angolensis palliatus
TCATCATCAACTTAGCTGTGAGTGCCGCCACCCTAAGCTCCTGAGGGCAGGGATTGTGTGTGACCCGTCTTCTCTGCCTGGTGTTCTGTCTGCCCAGTGCCTGGCACTCAGGACATGCCAGAGAGTGTTGGTTGAACAGACGTGTCCTTGCCTGACTCTTCAGCTGCCTCACCGTGCCTGCCCTTGGAGCACTTCTGGGAATGGGTAAATACAGGAGTAACATGGAGACCATACATCCCATTTCCCAGTGGGCTTTCTCATATGATCACGGTGAGTTCTCATCCTCCTTTGCCCATTCTACAGATGAAGAACGGAGCCTTGAAGAGGTTAGACAACTTCTCAAGGTCACGTAGCT
>NW_012115014.1:405-1590 GCF_000951035.1 Colobus angolensis palliatus
TCATCATCAACTTAGCTGTGAGTGCCGCCACCCTAAGCTCCTGAGGGCAGGGATTGTGTGTGACCCGTCTTCTCTGCCTGGTGTTCTGTCTGCCCGGTGCCTGGCACTCAGGACATGCCAGAGAGTGTTGGTTGAACAGACGTGTCCTTGCCTGACTCTTCAGCTGCCTCACTGTGCCTGCCCTTGGAGCACTTCTGGGAATGGGTAAATACAGGAGTAACATGGAGACCATACATCCCATTTCCCAGTGGGCTTTCTCACATGATCACAGTGAGTTCTCATCCTCCTTTGCCCATTCTACAGATGAAGAACGGAGCCTTGAAGAGGTTAGACAACTTCTCAAGGTCACGTAGCTAAGGAGGGCTGACCCTGAGCTTGAATCCAGAGCTTCAGGATCAGGATTGGCAGGGAGTAACCTACAACATCAGTGCCAATGTTGTGGGGGCCAGTGGTGAGGGGCTGTGAGGGGCACAGACGGCGGCGGCAGAGAGTCTTTACAAGTCTCCCTTGAAACCCTATCAGGGAAGAGAGGAAAGGCCAGTTTTGTGGTTTGCACAGCTGGGCTGTTTCTGAAGCATCTTTATAAATAACAGGCCTTCCCAGGGCTTCTCCCCAACCTACCACAACCTCCAGCTTCCTAGAAAGCCTTCTCAAAACAGGTGACACGAAGATGGGTTGGCAGCACCTTCCCAGAGCTCCTGTCTCTATCAGGCCAGGCCCTTGGGCTCCAACTCTACTATCCTCTCCTTCCTGTGAAAAAAGAAAAAGCAGAGACACACACCCACATCAGCTTCCCTCCCCTGAGTCCTGAGACGCGTGTCTCTGGGCCTTCCTGGGCGCTGTGCCCGCTGCCTCCAGCTGAGTTTGTCCTCAGAGGCAGCCTGGTGTCATGGGAAGAGGGTTGGATGGAAATCAAAAAACGGACATCAGAATTCTGGTCCCAGCTGTGTCCCCGTGCCTCTGTGTGCTGAGCAAGTCATGTCACCAATCTGCAACGTGAGGAGGTGGATGGGAGGCTCTGCCTCCTTTTGGCCTGGGCGGTGAGGAACCTGTGCAGGAAAGAGTCTTCCAGGGTTGTAGTCAAGCCATCCCCGGGTTGAATATCCCATCAGCCAGGACAGAAACCAGCAGCACGGGACCTTGGACTGGTTAGAAAGCCAACCCTTCCCTCACCATCCCAGTGTG
>NW_012115014.1:4207-5016 GCF_000951035.1 Colobus angolensis palliatus
GTGAGGCTCATCCAAGAGAGAGAGAAATCAGGAGCCTAGGGGCCCCACACAGGACAAACAGCTGGAAATAGCTGGGCAGCATCAGAGTCACCTGATGCCAGTTCCTGGGCTGGTGGCTGGGCTGGGCATGAACCTCGGAGAGAAAGAGCCCCGTTTCTAGGCCCCTTGGCGGCTCCCCCAACCTCTCCAGGCGCACTGGCTTCTTCTAATGCCATTTTAATTGCACATTTAAACACAACCTGCCATCTTCCACTAGGGCAGCGAGGCTCCTCGTTAACCTCTGCCAAGCTGTGAGGAGCCCGCAGACACTCAGATGATTGTCTCCTGTCCTTCCCCCTCTCCCTCCCAGCTGCCCGTCCCCAGCTCGTTTTTGACTCAGAGTTAATAAGAGATTTGAATGAGTTCTCTCAGTACTGAGGGCTGTCCCTTCAGCCCGTTGCTATAGTAATCTTCCAGAGCTCCAAAGCCACGTCTGTCTGTGTGCGTATACCCAACTCACATTATCTCTCTTTCTTTCTCTCTCTCTCTCTCTCTCTCTGACACACACACACACACACAGACGGTATCTCTCTCTCTCTCTCTCTCACACACACACACACACACACACACACAGACGGTATCTCTCTCTCTCTCTCTCTCTCTCTCTCTCTCACACACACACACACACACACACACAGACGGTATCTCTCTCTCTCTCTCTCTCTCTCTCTCTCACACACACACACACACACACACACACACAGAAACACAGCATTTTTCTCTTTTCTTCCTTTTTCTCTGTCTTCCTTATGCCTGGAGCTATGATCAAT
>NW_012115014.1:10276-10647 GCF_000951035.1 Colobus angolensis palliatus
TCTGGGAGGCGGAGGTTGCAGTGAGCCATGATCGCGCCAGTGCACTCCAGCCTGGGTGACAGAGGGAGACTCTGAGTCAAAGGAAAAAAAAAAAAGAATACTCACAAAATTATTTGAGTTCCTTGGGAGATAAACACTATATAAGAGGAAAATGTAATCATCCTTGGTCTGGTTTCTCTTCCATCCACCTCAATAGTCGTGACAAAACGATCTCCCAGTGGTCCAGGGCTGCAGGATACATTAGGAAAATCTAGCCAACTGACAGGAGGGATGAGGGCCCTGGAGAGAGTGGAGCTCATTATTTACCTGATCTACATGTCAGTTTCTATAGCACCTGTCACACTCAAAGCCAGGCACACTGACAGGGAAGG
>NW_012115015.1:0-748 GCF_000951035.1 Colobus angolensis palliatus
AGTTTCACCGTGTTAGCCAGGATGGTCTCGATCTCCTGACCTTGTGATCCGCCCACCTCAGCCTCCCAAAGTGCCGGGATTACAAGCATGAGCCACCGCGCCCGGCCTGTTTATAACTTTTTATAATAAAAAGTTAAAAAGTATACTGAGGACCTACACACTGAAGTAAGCAGCCATGAGGTATGTAAGCTAACTTCAAATGGGTCAGAAAAGAAAACATTGTGTGTCTGTGAACAGAGGGCGGTGGGTATACTGGTGTCCTTTCAATTTTTCTGTAAGTTTGAGATCATTTCCAAAGAAAAAGTTAAGCTGGACTCAATGGCTCATACCTGTTATCCTAGCTATTTGAGGGGCTAAACTGAGCGGATTCCTTGAGCCCAGGAGTTCAAGGGTACAGTGAACTATGATCATGCCACTGCACTCCAGCCTGGGTGACAGAGTGAGATCTTGTCTCAAAAAAAAATTTTTTTTAAATTAAAAAAAAATCCTGGCACACATAAGACTTTAATACTTAGAAAACAATCTAAACAAAAAACAAAAAAAAAATTGAAAAAAAGAAAGCATATTAAATCAATTTTACAGGTTCGTCTTTTTCATGGAAGCAAAACTTAACCACTTAAATTGATTTTTAAGACATGGGAGAGGCTGGGCGTGGTGGCTCAAGCCTGTAATCCCAGCACTTTGGGAAGCCGAGACGGGCGGATCACGAGGTCAGGAGATCGAGACCATCCTGGCTAACATGGTGAAA
>NW_012115015.1:6758-7697 GCF_000951035.1 Colobus angolensis palliatus
GGCAGAGGGGGGGCTCAGTACTGAGGTCATTGCGGGTGCCCAGCAGCACGATGACAGCATCCTGCCCAGCCACGGTCTTGTCCACATCGGCTGCCTGCAGAACATCCCCCACTACCACGTGGGCCGGCTGGGGCCCCTCTGATGGCAGCCTGGAGGAGTCCCGCACCAGCACCGTCACTTCGTAACCTGTGGGCAAAGAGGAGGAGAGAGGCTGGTCAGTGGGCTTGTGGGCTGGCACTATTGGGCTCCAGGGGCTGGGTCTTAGAAGCCACCATGAACTCTCAAATCCATCCCCTCCTCTGTTCTGGGGAAGTGATCTTCAAACATTTTTTGTTTTTGTTTGTTTTGTTTTTGAGACAGGGTCTTGCTCTCTTGCCCAGGCTGCTGTGTAGTGGTGCAATCACAGCTCACTGCAGCCTCAACCTCCCGGGTTCAACTGATCCTCCCATCTCAGCACCCCAAGTAGCTGGGACTACAGTGCGCACCACCACACCCAGCTAATTTTGCAATTTTTTTGTAGAGAAGGGGTTTTGCCATGTTGCCCAGGCTGGTCTTGAACTCCTGGGCCCAGGTGATCTGCCTGCCTCAGGCTCCCCATGAGCCACTGCACTGTGGCCTTCAAACATTTTTGCTGGCATACCTACAACTGATGCTTAGTATTGGGCTGGTTATTAAAATAGACCATACCTTGGCCAGGCATGGTGGCTCACGCCTGTAATCCCAGCACTTTGGGAGGCTGAACTGGGCAAATCACCTGAGGTCAGGAGTTTTTGAGACCAGCCTGGACAACATGATGAAACCCCATCGCTACTAAAAAATACAAAATTAGCCCAGCATGGTGCTACATACCTGTAATCCCAAGTACTTGGGAGGTTGAGGCAAAAGAATCACTTGAACCTGAGAGGCGGAAGTTGCAGTGAGCAGAGATTGCGCCACTGC
>NW_012115015.1:13035-13689 GCF_000951035.1 Colobus angolensis palliatus
CGTGCCAGCCAGGGCAACAAGAGCGAAACTCCGTCTCAAAAAAAAAAACAAAACAAACAACAACAAAAAACACAAAAAACAAAAAACCCAAAAAGATACAATAAAAAAATTAAAAAGAGAGATGGGGTTTTGCATGTTGACCAGGCTGGTCTTGAACTCCTGGGCTCAAGTAATCTGCCTGGTATGGCCTCCCAAAGTGCCAGGATTACAGGCATGAACCACCCAGCCTGGCCTATTACACCTTTTAACCATTTTGCGACTTTATCTCCTAGCCTGGACCAGGCCTGCGTCTCCTTTCTGGTCCCTTTCCTGGGTCCTCCCTGGGCTCCTGGACCCAGTCCTGCCCTCTCCAATCCATATTCCACACAGCAGTCAGACAGAGCTTTCCACAGAAATATTTAAGTGCCTCCCTGCTCAGTTGCCTCCCACAAGCCTGAAATGCCCTGTGATAAAACCCATGCTCCTCATGCCAGCCTTCCAGGCCCCTCGGGATCTGGCTTCTCCTCTCCAGCCTCTGCTGAAGGCTCTGCCCTCTTCACCCACAGTACTTTTTTTTGAGACCGAGTCTCGCTCTGTCGCCCAGGCTGGAGTGCAGTGGTGCGATCTCAGCTCACTGCAAGCTCCGCCTCCCAGGTTCATGCCATTTTCCTGCCT
>NW_012115015.1:16188-17630 GCF_000951035.1 Colobus angolensis palliatus
GATGGGGTCTTGTTCTGTAGCCCAGGCTGGAGTGCAGTGGCGCAGTCTTGGCTCACTGCAAGCTTCACCTCCTGGGTTCATGCCATTCTCCTTCCTCAGCCTCCCGAGTAGCTGGGAATACAGGTGCCCGCCACCACGCCTGGCTAATTTTTTGTATTTTTGGTAGAGATGGGGCTTCATTGTGTTAGCCAGGATGGTCTCGATCTACTGATCTCGTGATCCACCTGCCTCAGCCTCCCAAAGTGCTGGGATTACAGGTGTGAGCCACTGCACCTGGCCACGGTGGGCATTCTTTAACTGCCACTGTATTGGTTAAAATGAACCCTAGTACATTGTAGGGATTATTATTATCATTGTATTATTATTTTATTTTATTTTTGAGATGGAGTCTCACTCTGTCACCCAGACTGGAGTGCAATGGCATGGTCTCGGCTCACTGCAACCTTCGGCTCACTGCAACCTCTGCCTCCTGGGTTCAAGCGATTCTCCTGCCTCAGCCTCCCGAGTAGCTGGGACTACAGGTGCATGCCACCACACCCGGCTAATTTTTGTATGTTTAGTAGAGACGGGGTTTCATTATGTTGGCTGGGCTGGTCTAGAACTCCTGACCTCACGATCTGCCCGCTTCAGCCTCCCAAAGTGCTGAGATTACAGGCGTGAGCCACCGCGCCTGGCCCATTGTATTATTAATAGAGATGGGGTTTCACCATGTTGACCAGGAGGTCTCAAACTTCTGACCTCAAGTGATCCACCTCCCTCAACCTCCCAAAGTACCAGGATTACAGGCCCAGCTATCATTATTATTTAAGAGACAGAGTCTCGCTCTGTTGCCAAGGCCCGAGTGTGCAGTAGTGGGATCATAGCTCACTTCAGCCTTAACCTCCAAGGCTCCCACCTCCCAACTCAGCCTCCCAAGTAGCTGCGACTATAGGCATGCACTACCACAACTAGTTTGTATATACATACTTAGAAACAGGTTGCTGCGGTCTGAATGTTTGTGACCCTTCAAAATTCACATGCTGAAACCTAATCTCCAAAGTGATTGTATTACTTCTTTTTTTTTCTTTCTTTTTTGAGATGGAGTCTCACTCTTTCCCAGGCTAGAGTGCAGTGGCATGATCTCGGTTCACTGCAAGCTCCACCTCCCGGGTGCACGCCATTCTCCTGGCTCAGTCTCCTGAGTAGCTGGGACTACAGGTGCCTGCCACCATTCCCGGCTAATTTTTTGTATTTTTAGTACAGATGGGGTTTCACCATGTTAGTCAGGATAGTCTCAATCTCCTGACGTCGTGATCCGCCCGCCTCGGCCTCCCAAAGTGCTGGGATTACAGGTGTGAGCCACCGTGCCCGGCCGTGATTGTATTACTTCTAATAGGGCTTTTGGGAAGTGATTTGGTCATGAGGGTTCTGTCCTGATGAATAGGATTATTGCTTTATAAAAG
>NW_012115016.1:0-474 GCF_000951035.1 Colobus angolensis palliatus
GGCTCACATCTGTAATCCCAGCACTTTGGGAGGCTGAGGCTGGTGGATCATGGGTCAGGAGATCGAGACCATCCTGGCTAACACGGTGAAACCCTATCTCTACTAAAAATACAAAAAAAATTAGCCAGGTGTGGTGGCGGGTGCCTGTAGTCCCAGCTACTTGGGAGGCTGAGGCTGGAGAATGGCGTGAACCTGGGAGGTGGAGCTTGCAGTGAGCTGAGATTGTGCCACTGCACTCCAGCCTGGTCGACACAGCAAGATTCCGTTTCAAAAAAAAACAAAAAACAAAAAAAATTAAAATAAAAAAATAATAAAAATACCAAAAAAAATTGGCCCGCCATGGTGGCGCATGCCTGTAGTCTCAGCTATTCGGTAGGCTGAGGCAGGAGAATCGCTTGAATCCGGGAGGCAGAGGTTGCAGTGAGCCAAGATCGCACCACTGCACTCCAGCCTGGACGACAGAGTGAGACTCCG
>NW_012115016.1:626-1697 GCF_000951035.1 Colobus angolensis palliatus
AAATCTTGGAAGAAAGAGGTGGGCCTGCCCTTGGAGCCCCTGGCCTGCCTTGACTTGAGGGGACTAGAAAATGCAGACTATGCTTTGCTGTGGGGAAGGGAGAGGAGATGGGAGAAGAGGTAGGGGGGTCTTACCAGGGTAGGGAGAAACCACCAGTGTGATCTGCCTTAAAAGTGTTGCTCTTGCCTGCAAGTCCACCTCGGGGAGTGGGGTCAGCTTCTGCCCTGAGGGCGTGTAGTAATCTCTTCCTGAGGATAACCAGCTCTCGAAGAGCAGGGATTCCTTGGCACTTGACCACTGGTAGGTATGTCTTCCCCCCACCCCGTTTTTGGTGATAATCTGTTTAATTTTTCTCTGAGGTAATGGTGTCTCGGTTGTGGAAGAGTCCCTTCCCACCTCTTCACACGTGCCAGCTTTGATGCAAGGAGTGTTTCATACACCTGAGCACCGGCTCATTCCTGCGGGTTGCCATGGGGGGCTCACCTTCCTGATGCCAGGGCTCCTCCAGGATGCACTCTCTGACTGCCTATGCAACCCTGCACATCAGGCAGCTTCTTCCTAAGGCCTGCCTGACTCTGGCAGGGCTCTCCGGGAGATCCGGACCGACCGCGAAACCGAGCTCCAAGAAAGCTTGCGAGGAGGCTGTGGGTCCTACCCTATCGCCGCTTACGCAGTACCGGCCTCCGTGGCGCCCCCAAATGCCGCACTGTTGAGTCATCCCAGTGCTGCCTCCTCCGCCCTGCGCTCCCCAGCCCCACTCCTGGAGTCAGAAGATGCAGACGATACTGTTCCCGGAGGCAAGAGGGCGTCTTCATGCAGGCACCAAGAAGCTCCCAGTAGTGTATGCCTTAATGGTGCCGCTCTTGTCTGCGTCTACACACCTGGGGCCTTGGCTTCTGACTTGGGGCGTGTACAGCTCTGCCCGACGACAACCCAGCTTGGGAAGAGAAGCCCCAGCGTGGGCTGGGGCTCAAGGCGCAGGGAGGCCGAGCCCCGCGCGGACACAAGCGGCTCCAGGCGGGTTCAGCACCCCCAGGCACCCCCAGGCACCGTCTCCTAGTGACCGCGGCG
>NW_012115016.1:5660-6281 GCF_000951035.1 Colobus angolensis palliatus
TCAGCTGGGATTGGAACACTTTTTTTTTTTTTAGACAGAGTTTCTCTCTTGTTGTCCAGGCTGGAATGCAATGGTATGATCTCAGTTCACTGCAACCTCCGCCTCCCAGGTTCAAGCGATTTTCCTGCCTCAGCCTCCCAAGTAGCTGGGATTACAGGCATGTGCCACCATGTCCGGCTAATTTTTTGCATTTTTAGTAGAGATGGGCTTTCACCATCTTAGCCACGATGGTCTCCATCTCCTGACCTCAGGTGATCTGCCCTCCTTGGCCTCCCAAATTGCTGGGATTACAGGTATGAACCACTGTGCCTGGCCGGAACCCTTAATAAGGTAGCCAAGGTGGACCTGCCTGAGAAAAATATTTGAGCAAGGCCGAGCTCGGTGGCTCACACCTATAATCCCAGCACTTTGGGAGGCCAAGGCGGGTGGATCACCTGAGGTCAGGAGTTCGAGACCAGCCTGACCAACATGCGGGAACTCCATCTACTAAAAATACAAAATTAGTAGGGTGTGGTGGCACATGCCTGTAATCCCAACTACCTGGGAGGCTGAGGCAGGAGAATTGCTTGAACCCGGGAGGCAGAGGTTGTGGTGAGCCAAGATTGTGCCATTGCACTCCAG
>NW_012115016.1:11951-12343 GCF_000951035.1 Colobus angolensis palliatus
CCTCTCACCTCTTAGATGCATCTCCTGCCCCCAACCCCAACTCCATTTACTCCCTGCTGATCCTCAGACACCATAAGCTCACTGCTGCCTCAGGGCCTTTGTACCTACTGTTCCTCACTAAAAGGCTTAGACCTGGCTCTTCCCACAGAGAATGCCTTCAGCTCCAGCAGACCTCTGCTCACACATCCCACCCTCAGAGACCTCTTGTCCTCAAACCCATCTTAAAATGTTCCCAGGCACCCCATTGCATCAACCTGCTGGGTTTTGTTCTCAAATGCTTAGGACTGCTGGAAATTATTTTCTGTATTTATTTGTGTCATTTGTGCCTCTGCCCACAAAGGTGAGCTGCATATGTAAGAGGATTGAACCCTGTCTCTACTGGGAAATACAAG
>NW_012115017.1:0-404 GCF_000951035.1 Colobus angolensis palliatus
GATCTCAGCTCACTGCAAGCTCCGCCTCCTGGGTTCATGCCATTCTCCTGCCTCAACCTCCGGAGCAGCTGGGACTACAGGCGCCCGCCACCGCGCCTGGCTAATTTTTTTGTATTTTTCGTAGAGACGGGGTTTCACCGCGTTCGCCAGGATGGTCTCGATCTCCTGACCTCGTGATCCACCAGCCTCGGCCTCCCAAAGTGCTGGGATTACAGGCGTGAGCCACCGCGCCCGGCTCTATAAAAATATTTTAAAAAATTATACAAGTGACACATGAACAGTGCCTACTGCATAAAAATGATACAATACAGGATGATATAAATTAAAAAGCAAATATCTTTGATACCTTCTGTTCAACATTCTCTTTCAGGTGAAGTTATCCGTTCTTTTTTTTTTTTTTTTTT
>NW_012115017.1:5801-6695 GCF_000951035.1 Colobus angolensis palliatus
ATCATTAAGTGAAAAAAGCAAATTATTTAACAATATCTGTAATTTGTTTGTTGTTTTCTTTTTGAGATGGGTCTCGCTTTGTCACCCAGGCTGGAGTGCAGTGGCATGATCTCGGCTCACTGCAACCTCCCGCTCTGGGTTCAAGCAATTCTCCTGCCTCAGCCTCCCAAGTAGCTGGGGTTACAGGCGCCTGCCACCACGCCTGGCTAATTTTTGTATTTTTAGGAGAGACAGGGTGTTACCATGTTGGCAAGGCTAGCCTGGAACTCCTGACCTCAGGTGATCTGCTCGCCTTAGCCTCCCAAAGTGCTAGGATTACAGGCTCATGTGAGCCACTGCGCCCGGCCTAATATTTGTAATTTGATACCACTTCCACAAGTGCCAAAACAAAATTCCATATAAATAAATTATATTTACACAAATATGCATTTTCAATAATCTGAAAGGAGTCACACAAAACTCTTTAATAGTGGTTACCTCTGGGACAAAGGATTGAGAGGGAGTAAACTTTTATTTTTTAACTTCTGCGTGGTTTGAAACATTTATAGCACATACTGTTTTACTTTTGTAACTAAAAAAAGTGCAATAAAAAGTTTTTAAAAATCTTTGGCGGCCAGGTGCAGTGGCTCACACCTGAAATCCCAGCACTTTGGGAGGCCGAGGTGGGCAGATCATGAGGTCAGGAGATTGAGACCATCCTGGCTAACACGGTGAAACTTTATCTCTACTAAAAACACAAAAAATTAGCCGGGCAAGTGTTGGGTGCCTGTAGTCCCAGCTACTTGGGAGCCTGAAGCAGGAGAACGGTGTGAACCCGGGAGGCGGAGCTTGCAGTGAGCTGAGATCGCACCACTGCACTCCAGCCTGGGCGACAGAGCAAGACTGTCTCAAAAA
>NW_012115017.1:12175-13354 GCF_000951035.1 Colobus angolensis palliatus
AGACAAATGAGGAACTTTCTGGTGGGCAGATCAGACTGCCCACATCTGAGCCCACCGATCAGTAGGAGAGGGATGACCATAAGAGGCAACAGGAAATCAAGTTAAATAGATTTTAAAATGCTCAAGAAGTATATATATACACACACACACACACATATATATATATATATATATATATATACACACACAAGTAAAAAATTTATGTGTGTCAAAAAATATCATAGGCAAAAGCAGAAAAGACAAATGAGGAACTTTCTGGTGGGCAGATCAGACTGCCCACATCTGAGCCCACCGATCAGTAGGAGAGGGATGACCATAAGAGGCAACAGGAAGCATATAGCACCACTCATTAAGTGTTCTTCCCAGAAGAGTGAATCTGAAAGTGATCAAACCTCTAAACTGAACTACCAGTCTATGAGAAATATGTGACAGAGAAACACGCTAACAGAAAGGAGACACAATCAGCAAAAAATCTAGAATGTAGGAGACTCCACAGGGCAAATGATCCAATTTCTTCAACAAAATAAATTGCAAAGGGGGTATTACATGTTATGAGACACTTAAGAATTCCATCAACCAAAATTACAAATGCATTGTCCCTCTGATCCAGCAATCTCATTTCTGGGAACCCTTAGACACACTTGCACATGTATGAAATGAAGCAAGCACAGCATCATTCACAGTATCACTATCAGTAACAGCAAATTTGGAAGCAACCCAAGGATCCATATGTACTGACTGTTTAAATAAATTAAGGCACAGTCACACAGTGGAATACATGTAGCCATAAAACGAATGGGAAAGCTTTCTTGGTACTGATACAGAAGAGGACCAGGACAATATTAAATGAAAAAAACCAAGGAATAAAGCAATGGATAAGATGCGCTATCTTTCTGAAAGAAAGGATAAAAATAGCTCAGGTGGGGTGGCTTATGCCTATAATCCCAGCACTTTGTGAGGCCAAGGTGGGCGGATCACTTGAGATCCGGAGTTCAAGACCAGCCTGGCTAATATGGTGAAACCCTGTCTCTACTAAAAATAGAAAAACTAGCTGGGCATGGTGGTGGGCGCCTGTAATCCCAGCTACTTGGGTGGCTAAGGCAGGAGAATTGCTTGAACCCAGGAGGTGGAGGGTGCAGTGAGCCAAGTTTGGACCACTGCACTCCAGCCTGAGCCAAA
>NW_012115017.1:16165-16584 GCF_000951035.1 Colobus angolensis palliatus
AAAAAAAAAAAAAGTATAATCAATCAATTTAATAAAAGTAACAGTTTTCACTGCTTCTTCAAGGACATTTATAAGCACAACTGGCATTTTTAAAAAAACTAAAGAGTGTAAGCCAGGCGCAGTGGCTCATGCCCGAAATCCCAGAACTTTGGGAGGCTGAGGCAGGCAGATCATTTGAGATCAGGAGTTCGAGATGAGCCTGGCGAATGCCCATCTCTACTAAAAATACAAAAATTAGCCAGGCGTGGTGGTGCATGCCTGTAACCTCAGCTACTCAGGAGGCTAAAGCAGGAAAACTGCTTGAACCCACAAGGCAGAGATAGCAGTGAGCCAAAATTGCGCCATTGCACTCCAGCCTGGGCAACAAGAGAATGAAACTCTGTCTCTCTCTCCCTCTCTCTCGCGTTCTCTCTCTCTCT
>NW_012115018.1:0-2753 GCF_000951035.1 Colobus angolensis palliatus
CACATAAAGAAAGGCAATATATTAGTCTGTCCTCATGCTGCTAATAAAGACATACTAGAGACTCGGTAATTTCTTTTTTTTTTTTTTTTTTTTTTTTTTTGAGGTGGAGTCTCGCTCTGTCACCCGGACTGGAGTGCAGTGGCCGGATCTCAGCTCACTGCAAGCTCCGCCTTCCGGGTTTACGCCATTCTCCTGCCTCAGCCTCCCGAGTAGCTGGAACTACAGGCGCCCGCCACCTCAGCCTGCTATTTTTTTGTATTTTTTTAGTAGAGACAGGGTTTCACCATGTTCGCCAGGATGATCTCGATCTCCTGACCTCGTGATCCACCCGTCTCGGCCTCCCAAAGTGCTGGGATTACAGGCTTGAGCCACCGCACCCGGCTAGCGGTAGACTTTTTTACTCTACTGCACTTTTATATTCTACAGAGTTTCATTAGTTACTACCTCAGCCAAAAGACTTTAGCAATACCTTTACATGGGTTAGATTTCTTAGTAAAACTGTTTCAAAAATTGTTTAAAATGTGTAAGTCAGCTGGGTACAGTGTCTCACTCCTGTAATCCCAACACTTTGGGAGGCTGAGGCAGGCGGATCGCCTGAGGTCAGGAGTTCAAGACCAGCCTGGCCAACATGGTGGAACCCCATCTCTAAAAATACAAAAATTAGCTAGGTGTGGTGGCGCACGCCTGTAATCCTAGCTACTCGGGAGGCTGAGGCAAGAGAATCACTTGAACCCATGAGGCAGAGGTTGTGGTGAGCCAAGATTGTGCCATTGTACTCCAGCCTGGGTGACAGAGTGAGCATCCGTCTCAAAAAAAAAAAAAGAAAAGAAAAAAGAAAAATCTTTGATATTGTCACTGATGTTTTTGAAGGACTGTGGCACTTTGATTTTTGTATGAAATTAAATGATGCTCAAAAAAATAATTTTAGTAGATAGTTAAGGATTTTCATCATACTTTTCAGGCTCAAGATATTTGCATATATGACAAAATTATGTAACTGCTTTTGATTATTAATATAAAATATGTCTCCAATAATATAGAAATAAACCCCAACATTTCTTCAGATGAGATAGACTTTTTTCTTTTTTTTTGAGATGGAGTTTCGCTGTGTCGCCCAGGCTGGAGTACAATGGCGTGATCTTGGCTCACTGCAACCTCCTCCCAGGTTCAAATGATTCTCCTGCCTCAGCCTCCCGAGTAGCTGGGACTACAGGTGCGTGCCACCATGCCCAGCTGATTTTTGTATTTTTAATAGAAATGGGGTTTCACCATGCTGGCCAGGCTGGTCCCAAACTCCTGACCTCATGATCCGCCCGTCTCAGCCTCGCAAAGTGCTGGGATTACAGGCGTGAACCACGGCACCCGGCCAGACTTTTTTTATTATTTAAGATTTTGGACTCATGGCTCAATAGCGGTAGACGTTTTTGTTTGTTTGTTTGTTTTTTTGAGACGGAGTCTCGCTCTGTCGCCCAGGCTGGAGTGCAGTGGCCGGATCTCAGCTCACTGCAAGCTCCGCCTCCCGGGTTTACGCCATTCTCCTGCCTCAGCCTCCCGAGTAGCTGGGACTACAGGCGCCTGCCACGTCGCCTGGCTAGTTTTTTGTATTTTTTAGTAGAGACGGGGTTTCACCATGTTAGCCAGGATGGTCTCAATCTCCTGACCTTGTGATCCGCCCATCTCGGCCTCCCAAAGTGCTGGGATTACAGGCTTGAGCCACCACACCCGGCCAGAGAAACACTTCTTTAGAGAGGAAAAAAATTACATTTATACCTTCCTTGCAGTATAGATTTAACTGTGTAATATCTCCAAGGACATGTTTTTCTAAAGTTTTTGTTCAGATCTGGAAGACTTTATGGCTCTCATAATTAGTAAAACTTTTAGTGTAGGGGCAGCGTTGATTTTATAAGTGTTTTACATTGAAATAAGGAACGAGTTAGTCATTTTTTATCTCTTCAGAATATAATCAAACATATAATACTGTGCCGAGGTCATGGTGTTGCTGTAATTGAAATCATCATAACAAAGTACTTAATGATAGTCAACATTTATTAAATATCTGCGTGCCAAGCATTTTACTAAGGACTTATTAGACAGTGATACGAGATATCTTGCATGACCTCTATCTTTTGTAGCTTATGATCTGGTGGGAAAACTAATTAGACAACTAGACAAATCAATATGTGTTATTTCCCATTTCAGCTTCACAATATCCCTTTGAGTTGGTTGTCAATGGTTACAGATGAGAGCGCTGAGGCTTAGAAAATTAGGTGCCTACCTAAGATCACGTAGCCTAGTAAGTGCTAGAATTCCAGGTTTGAACTAAGGTGTGTCAAAACCAGAGTTCATACTATTCATTAATTTATCTTGCTTTTGCTCTTTTCATTTATACTTGAGTATGCTCATCTTGGCCTTTTCATTTCCTCCTGTCCCTCCTCCCCCATCAAAAAAAAGGGAAAGTAAGAGGTTTACCTGCCTTATATAGGTACTGAGCACCTACCATGCAGAATTCATTACTTAAACCATTATCGAAAAGAAATCCCCATCAGTATTTCCAAGGACATTGCTGTTTCTCCTTTTTCAAGTCTTAATATAGGCATTATTTCCTCCCAGAGGCCTTCCTGGTAGTACCTGTACAGCATTTGTGCAGATAAGGGTTAGGTACCTTTCCTGTGTGCCTCCACAATGCCCTGTATCTACTTTTTATTATAGCACTTATTAAATTATATTACAAATTCTTTTTTTTTTTTTTTTTT
>NW_012115018.1:5108-5457 GCF_000951035.1 Colobus angolensis palliatus
TTTTTTTTTTTTTTTTTTTTGAGATAGTCTCACTCCGTTATTCAGGCTGCAGTGCAGTGGCACCATCTTGGCTCACTGCAACCTCTGCCTTCAGGGTTCAAGCAATTCTCCTGCCTAAGCCTCCCGCGTGGCTGGGATTACAGACGCACCACCACATCTGGCTAATTTTTATATTTTTAGTAGAAACGGGGTTACACCACGTTGGCCAGGCTGGTCTCAAACTCCTAACCTCAGAAGATCCACCTGCTTCGGCCTCGCAAAGTGCTGGGAGGATTACAGGCGTGAGCCACTGCGCCCGGCCAATAACCAGCTTTTTTTTTTTTTTTTTGAGACGGAGTCTCCCTCTGCC
>NW_012115018.1:10597-11251 GCF_000951035.1 Colobus angolensis palliatus
AAAAAAAAAGGCCGGGCTGGGTGGCTCACACCTGTAATCCCAGCACTTTGGGAGGCCGAGGCAGGTGGATCACAGTGTCAGGAGTTCAAGACCAGCTTGGCCAAGATGGCGAAACCCTTTCTCTACTAAACATACAAAAATCAGCTGGACGTGGTGGTGGGCATCTGTAATCCCAGCTACTCGGGGGGGCTGAGGCAGAGAATTGCTTGAACTCGGGAGGCAGAGGTTGTAGTGAGCTGAGATCGTGCAACTGCACTGCAGCCTGGGCAACAAAGCAAGACTCCGTCTCAAAAAAATAAAAAATATATATATAATTTGCTGGGCATGATGGTGCATGCCTGTTATCCCAGCTATTCAGAGGGTAAGCAGGAGGATCCTTTGAGCCCAGGAGCTCTAGGCTGCAGTGAGCTATGATCTCACCACTGCACGTCCAGCCTGGGTGACAGAGCAAGATCTTGTTTTTTGTTTGCTTGTTTGTTTTTTGAGATAGAGTCTCACTCTATACCCAGGCTGGAGTGCATTGCCACAGTCTTGGCTCACTGCAACCTCTGTTTCCCAGGTTCAAGCAATTCTCGTGCCTCAAACTCCCAAGTAGTAGCCAGGATTACAGGTGTGTGCCACTGCACCCAGCTAATTTTTTTTTTTTTTTTTTTT
>NW_012115019.1:0-565 GCF_000951035.1 Colobus angolensis palliatus
ACAAAACCTTTACTTGCCAAGGCCTGAGAGTCACACACTGTCCCTTCTGCTGCGTTCCGTTGACTAAAGCAAGTCACTGGGCAAGCCGGGGCCCCACAGGAGGGCCGTGGGGTCCATGGATTTAGAGGAAGAGTGGCAAAGTCATACTGCGCCAAGGCTTGCAGGATCGGAAGGATTGTTGTGGGTGTTTTTTGAGCCAGCCTACCTCACTGAGAGAGGCCTGAAGTAGCCAGGAAGGGTCCTTGTTCCTTTACACAATCCCCCGACCCTCAGCTTCCCAGGTCCGCACCTCCTCCAGCTCCTCGGCCTGAAGACCAGGTGGAACTGACTGACTCGAGCCAGGGCTCATGATTCCTACTGGTTTGTGGAGAGATTGAGGGTCCATGGGAGGACAAGAGGGAGAAGGAAGATGAGATGAGAGAGGTGAGGCTGCCTGATGCCCTGGAGGAGGCTGGGCGTGGACCAAGAGGCGAGTCCAGAGGAAAAGTCAGCAACTGTTTGGTGCCATCCTGTGGTTTTTGTGTCAGGCTATAATGCTTTTATTTCTGATTAAATAGCATTTACC
>NW_012115019.1:1708-2384 GCF_000951035.1 Colobus angolensis palliatus
GTGACAGGGTAAGACTCTGTCTTAAATAATTTAAAAAAAAAAAAAAAAGATGGGATGCTGATGCCTCTTTCTTAAGAGAATGAAGACACTCATCATTATATTAGCTAAGTTAAAATATACAAGTATAGAGAAGCAGCCAAAATAATATGTTAACAGTGGTTATCTCTTTTGGTGGGATTATGTGATTTTAAAAAAATTATGTTTTCCAAAATTTATGAAACGAATATTTATTATTCAAATTTAGGGAAAAAAATTTTGTTTTAGAAGGACCCTGGTTAAATTCAGCGTAACTCATTGAAAACTGCTCTGTGCCTTAGCAGTTGGTGGTGCCTTTTTCTCCTGCCTGGATTCAAACCCTGGTTCTGCCTTTTACCAACTGGCGTGATCAGGGACAAGTTAATTAACTTCTCTGTGCCTTTGCTTTTTGTTTTGTAAAATGTGGGCTTACAATGCCGAATTCAGGCTAATTTAGCCATTAAATGAGATACTGCTTATAAAGTACCTGGCACACATAAGTTACACAAAAATGTTAGCCAGGCGCGGTGGCTCACGCCTGTAATCCCAGCACTTTGGAAGGCTGAGACGGGCGCATCACGAGGTCAGGAGATGGAGAACATCCTGGCTAACATGGTGAAACCCTGTCTCTACTAAAAATACAAAAAATTAGCCGGGCTTG
>NW_012115019.1:6984-7631 GCF_000951035.1 Colobus angolensis palliatus
AGGTGATTCTAAATCACTAGACTCTCATCAATGGACAAGGTGTGGGTTTAAATCCGCATCACAAGTCTTATCCTTGTTTACTGTACTTTTTCTGGACATCTTTTTTTGGGGGGAGAGGGGGTGATGGAGCCTTGCTCTGTCACCCAGGCTGGAGTGTAGTGGCATGATCTAGGCTCACTGCAACCTTTGCCTCCTGGGTTCAAGGGATTCTTCTGCCTCAACCTCTCAGGTAGCTGGGACTACTGGTGCACGCTACCACGCCTGGCTTTTTTTTTTTTTTTTTTGTAGAGATGGGGTTTCACCGTGTTGGCCAGGATGGTCTCGATCTCCTGACCTTGTGATCCGCCCGCCTCAGCTTCCCAAATGCTGAGATTACAGGTGTGAACTACCACGCCTGGCTTTTTTTTTTTTTTTTTTTTTTTTTTTCAGTAGAGACAGAGTTTCACCATGTTGGCCAGGCTGGTCTCAAACTCCTGAGCTCAAGTGATCGGCCCGCTTCAGCCTCCCAAAGTGCTGGGATTACAGGGATGAGCCAGGGCACCTGGCCAACATCTTCTTCTAATGGGCCTTCTCCACACCCTTCTTTCTTTGTTTCAGTTGAAGATGGTAATCTCAGCCTGATTTTCTAAACCATCTCTTTGATATTC
>NW_012115019.1:8276-10155 GCF_000951035.1 Colobus angolensis palliatus
AAACCATCTCTTTGATATTCACTCATTTCTTTGTGTATCTTCCATATATACAGGAAGTACACATTATTAAACTTCTGTTTGCTTTTCACTTAATAATCCTTTTTTCAGGGATCAGCCTCAACTAAGAAGTATGAAGAGTAGAGAAAAAGTTCTTCTCCTCTCCTACAGTGCTTAATTGCCACTGATCTGTACACTTAGCCAAGGTTAAAATGATAAAGTTTATGATATATATATATATATATACACACACATATATATCACCATGATTTTTTTCATGTGAAAAAAATCATAATAGCTTTAGATAGTGAAATCAAGCATAGATATTAAGCTCATGGAAAAATTTACAGAACAGATTTAGCTTTTGCAATTTGTTTTTTTTTTTTTTTGAAACTTCTTTTGAAGAGACAATTTATGAACAAGATACACGGATAACAAACAAGCACATGAAAAGATGTTCAGCATCCTTAGTCATGAAACCACCAGAAGGTGTCATGACACACCTCTCACAATGGCTGAAATGAAGAAAGCTTGACCTTACCAGCTGATGACGAAGATGCAGAGCAAATAGAACTCTTATGCACTGCTGTTGAGAATGTAAAAGGGTACAACCACTTTGGAAAATAATTTGGCACTTTGTTGAAAAGTTAAACAGTACTACCCTATGATCCAGCCATTGCATTCCTAGATATTTACCCAGGAGAAATGGAAGTGTGTGTTCCTACCAAGAGGAACACAATGTCCATCAACAGGTAACTGAAAAAAAAAAACAAAAAAAACAAAAACCTGTGGTATATGCATACAGCACCATGTCATTCAACAATTAAAAAAAAAAAAGAACTGGCCAACTGCGGTGGCTCACGCCTGTAATCCCAGCACTTTGGGAAACCGAGGCGGGAGGACCACTTGAGGTCAGGAGTTTGAGAGCAGCCTGGCCAACATGGTGAAACCCTATCTCTACTAAAAATACAAAAATTAGCGGGGTGTGGTGGCACGCACCTGTAGTCTCAGCAACTCGGGAGGCTGAGGCACGAGAAGTGCTTGAACCCAGGAGGCAGAGGTTGCGGTGAGCTGCGATGGCACCACTGCACGCCTGGGTGACAGAGTGAGACTCTGTCTCAAAAAAACAAAAAACAAACAAAAAATAAGTAAACTCTGGTATGTGCATACAGCACCATGCCACATTTAATGATTAAAAAAATGAACTGTTACCACTCTATGGATGAATTTCAAAATAATTATGCTGAATGAAAAAAGGCAGGCAAAAAAGTGTATTTAATGCCGACTAGTATAGGGTGACAGAGAGCCAGTCAGTAGTTGCCTGAGAAGGAGAGGGAGGGGAATGGAGAAGGAAGAGATTACCAAGGGGCACAAGGAAGTTTTGGGGGGTGATCGATAAATTCATTATCTTGACTGTGATTTTTTTTCATGGGTGTGTGCCTGTGTCACAATGTGTACAATTGTACACTTATGTGCAGTTTACTGTATGTCAGTTATACATTAATAAATCTGCTAAAACCACGATGGAAAAAAATGTAAATGCACACACAAAAAGTGCAGTTAGGCTGGGCATGGTGTCTCATGCCTATAATCTCGGCACTTTAGGAGGCTGAGGTGGGAGGATCGCTTGAGGCCAGGAGTTCAGTACCAGCCCCACAAGATATTGAGATGTCGTCTGTACTAAACATTTTAAAAAATTAGCCAGGTGCGACGACATGTGCCTGTAGTCCCAGCTACTTGGGAGGCTGAGGCAGGAGAATTGCTTGAACCCGGGAGGTCAAGGCTTCAGTGAGCCGTGATTGTGCCATTGCACTCCAGACTGGGAGACAGAGCAAAACTCTGTCCCAGAAAACTTTAGAAAGTTTTAAAGAAAGCTTTTAGA
>NW_012115020.1:0-3360 GCF_000951035.1 Colobus angolensis palliatus
ATGCGATATGGTTGGGCTGTGTCCCCAACCCAAATCTCACCCTTGTAATTGTAATAATCCCCATGTGTCAAGGGCGGAGCCAGGTGGAGATAATTAAATCACAGAGTTGGTTTCCCTCATACTGTTCTCATGGTGGTGAATAGGTCTCACGAGATCTGATGGTTTTATAAATGGGAGTTGTCCTCACAAGCTCTCTTGACTGCCATCATGTAATATGTGAGTTTGCACTTCATTCGCCTTCCACCATGATTATGAGGCCTTCCCAGCCATGTGGAACTGTGAGTCAGTTAAACCTTTTTCCTTTTTAAATTACCCTGTCTCGAGTATGTTTTTATTAGCAGCATGAGAGCAGACTAACACATAATGCCAGTAAAATTACTAAATCTTTAAGAACATAAAGTAGAGTATGTGCATTTAAATTCTGCTTGTATTCTCTTAAATGATTACTTATTCCCAGGATGGAACATATTTTTCAAAAGTTAGGGAGATTTTCAGTGCCTTTATGGTAAAAATATCTACCTTTTTGTTTACTCAGTGAAATTAAATGTAGACTTTTTTGTGATATTTATTAAATTCAAAGAGTCAGATTTTAATACTTTCAGTGAAAAGTAATGAGAATATCCACAAACTCTTTGTATGACCTCCTATTTCTTATCACTACAAAGTTGGGTAAAACTTCATTTCATATGTAACTGTAATTAAAGTAATTCCATTCCTCATCACTTGCTAATGTTATTATTTCCCAATATTTTCTTCACAGCAATTAATTAACATTGTATTATTTATGTTTATTACCATATTTAATTTCTGTCTACTCATCCTAAGTATGTGATACAGGCAAGCAGAAATTTTGACTAAATTACTTACTATGTATGTAGTAGATTCTTAATAAATGTTTAAAAATCAAGTCCACTCTCTGTTTTAGCTCATAAAGAAAGTGTATCTGTAAAGCAATGTGACAGAATTTATCCTTGATGAAAGTTAATTTATACTGATGAAAGGTAATTAAAACCAAGACTTAAATAAATCTTAATTTGTAATAAGATTGCTACACTCAGTCAGATTCTAGAATGTTTATTAAAATATTTGTCTTGTTATTTGGTATGTCTGACTTAAGCAGATTTGAAAATAATGATTAAATAAAGTCATCAAAATGACTTTCTTAGACCATGAAAAATGTTTCTACAGGTTAAATCTTCCTATAAGGTAGTTGGCTTCATCCTGTCAAACACGCTGCCTTCACAGGCATATTTTATACCACTACAAGATGCTAGAGAAAGTGTGTAGATATGTCAGTTCAAGTATATAACTCTCATGGGAAAAATTCTAAAATTAATTTTGCATTGATATTCACTTATTCAAGTTCAGCAAAGATGAATTAAAGGTGTACTGTATCCAGGTTTTGTATTTCTCACTTCGAATGTTACAGTGGCTAGTACAATCTACTTTCAAGGGACGCAGAGTAGTGAAAAATGTAGATGAGTGAAATAGTCTGTTAATGCCTCTGAGTATACCGAATGCAACTGAATGAATCATGGGGATAAACAGGTAAGTCAGCAATTCTAGCTGAAGAGTTTAACACATCCCTTTCAGAAATTGACAGATCAAGGCCACAAAGTCCCAAATAAGAAACAGAAGATCTGAGTAACATGATTAGAAACTCTACACTCAGCCTACAAAGACCATACGCTCTTTTTAAGTATTCACAACATTTTATCATATACTAGGACAAAGTGATCCTTAATATACTTCAAAAAATCAATGCAATATAGCATTCTTCTCAATAAAATTTGCTAATACTGGAAACTAATAACTAAAGAAGAACTATAAAAATCTTATGATTGGAAACTAGATAACATGCTATTAAGTAGCTATGTATTGCAAAGAAAATCCTAAGGAAAGATATAAAATAATTACAATAGAATGATATTTAAAAGAATGTATGTCAAAAATTGTGACACACAACCAGATCAGTATTTACAGGGAAACATATCATTTAAATATATTTGTGAAGAAATGAGAGAGATTAACAGCATATGAACTAAGTATTCAAGAATTAAAACATCAGCAAACAAAACCAAAGAAATAGATACAAAATAAATTACAAAGGTAAGAGTATATGTCTAAACTACATACCTCTGAAATGCAGAAAAACAGCACATTGAGTGGAGAAACAGTAGGTGTTTTTCTTTAAGATTGGAACTAAACAAGAAAGTATACTGCATCTGATGGGATAAGCTACACTAAGATGTAATAATAAACACCGGATATCAGAAGTTTAAAAACAATGACGATTATTTCTCACCATTACTACATACCCATCACCAGGAGATCTCCTGCACGTAATTCTTGCTCAGGGAACCAGGCTAATGAAGTGTCCATAATCTGTAAACCTCAAGCTGATGTGGCAGAAAAAAAAAAAAAAAAAAAAAAAATGGTATGTGGTAAATTGCACACTGGTTTTTTAAGATTTACTTCTAGAAGTCACAAAGGTTATTTCTGCTCATTGGCCAAAGCAGGTCACATGCTTCTTTCTTCCTTCAAAGGAGAAGGCAGACATAATTCTTAATTTTACCATATTCCTTGAAAAAGGAAAATGGGATGGTCATGGGGTGTGGTGGGGTAGAGGGGGAGTAAGGAGGCTTAATGAATACCGCTTTAGTATCTTCTTTACTGTTTACATATCACTAGAGATCATGAAAACATGGCAAAAAAAGGTGAAGATTTTTGTAGGTGTGTTGGGTAAAAATTGCATTCGGCAGCTTGTAACAGAAATGCAATTACAATTCAAATGCACAAATATTTAATCTTTCATATACAGTCAAGAGTAAATAGATTTAGGCTAGTATGGTGTGTCCACACAACCACCATTTATTTACCCAGTTTCTTCCTACTTTTCTCTTCTGCCATATTCTAGAGAAAAAAAAAAATCATCTTTTTATTCTGTATCATGAGACTTTATAAAATGAGGGTGTTGCATGCAAACCTGGAATCAGGCTGACAAAACAGCAAGTTAAAAAGTAGAAATAATTAAAAATCCGTTAAGTGTTTTAATATTATGTATAAAAAGAAAATTCTCATGGAACCCAACTTTTACAAAGATTTCAGATCAAGTTTTATAAAGATAAGATCCATTTTGATTTCATAAGGCCACCTCTCTGCATTCTACCATTAACAAGAGCCTAGAAGGACTCAGAATAACATGACGCCACTGCTCACCTACAGCCTCCATTTACAAAACACAGATCTTCTTCAGCAGGAATCGATCAAACGTTCAGAAACATGTGCTCCTGGTAAGAGCTTCCATCTCTCCTGACCCTCATCACTCGTAGTCTTGATACAACCATCTCTAACCATCAC
>NW_012115020.1:4878-5310 GCF_000951035.1 Colobus angolensis palliatus
AGTTGAGATTACGGCTTCACACTCCAGCCTGGGAAACAAGAGTGAAACTCAGTCTCTAAATAAATAAATGAATAATAAAAAACTCTAGATTTTAACTTACTCTAGGTATTTTCCTATTTCTCTCTTTTTTTTAAAAAAAATAGCCGAAGTCCTTGAAAGAATTGTCTTTACTCAATGACAGTAAATTCTTTCTTTCTTTTTTTCTGTTGAACTGACTACAATCAGATTTTTGCTCCCCCATGCAACAAGTTGGCTACTGTCAAGTCAATAGCCTTCACTGGGCTAAATCTAATGGTCAATTTTTAAATCTTTCCTTATTTAACCTATGAAGGAATACAAAATATCATAATTATATTAGCAATTACATTTGACATTTGACACACTTGATCACTCTCCTTGGAACATTTTTTCCCCACTTGGCTTCTAAACTAA
>NW_012115020.1:5980-7890 GCF_000951035.1 Colobus angolensis palliatus
GCCTTCATTGGGCTAAATCTAATGGTCAATTTTTAAATCTTTCCTTATTTAAACTATGAAGGAATATAAAATATCATAATTATATTAGCAATTACATTTGACATTTGACACACTTGATCACTCTCCTTGGAACATTTTTTCCCCACTTGGCTTCTAAACTAATATCGGTGCCTAATTTTGTGTCTTCCTCTTTAGCAGCTTCTTCCAACTTTTCTCCACTATTTCTGCCTCCATTCTTGGCCAGTTAACATTAGTTTTTTCTCAGACCTTTTTTTCCTTTTAAACAATGTTATTAAGATATAATTCACATACCATACAATTCACCCATTGAATGTTTATAATTTGTTTTTATTATATTCACACATAGATGCAATCACTGTCAGTCAATTTTAGAACATTTAGAACACTTAAAAAATAAGGACATCATCACTTCAAAATAAACCATGTCCTCTTTAGCTATCTCTCTGCTACTCTCTCCTCCAGCCCCCAGAGCTAAGCAACTCTTTGTATGTAAACATTGCCCTGTTTTGGGCATTTCATATAAACAGACTCATATAATATGTGATATTTTGTAACTACCTTATTTCACTTAGCATAATGTTTTCAAGGTTGATCTATGTTGTATTATGTATCAGTAATCCATTCCTTTTTATCACTGAATAATATTCCATTGCATGGATATACCACACTTTGTTTATTCATTCATCTGTTGATGGACATTTGGGTTCCTATCTTTTGGCTACTATGAATGATATGTTTTCATTTACCTTGAATTATGTTTAGAATATCATTAACTGATTTTTGACAAGAGTGCCAAGATCATCTAATTGGCAAACAATCGTTATATCAACTAGAAATGTTGGAACAAATGGATAGTCAAATGCAAAAGAATAAAATCAGTCTCTTATCTCTTACTAGTCATAAAAATTAACTCAAAGCAAATCAAAATCTAAATGAAAGAGCTAAAATTATAAAACTTTTGATAGAAAACATCGAGAAAATTTTCACAACCTTGGATTTGGCAAAGTATTCTTAGACAGAATATCCAAAGTAAAAGCAACAAAAGAGAAACACCAGAAAAATTAAATTTTTATCAAATTACAACTTTAATGTTTCAAAGGACACCATAACTAAAGTGAAAAAAATTAAAGAATGGACCAAAATATTTGCAAATTATATCTGATAAAAAAAAGTATCGAGAATATATGAGAAACTCATACAATTCATCAATTAAAAACACAGAGCCCAATTACAAATGAAGTATTTGAGTGGATATTTCTGCAAAGAAGATATACAAATGGCCAATCAACACATGACATAATTTTCACCCTCACTAATTATCAGGCAAATGCATATCAAAATAACAATGAGATACCACTTCACATGCCACTATGATCAAAAAGTCAAATAATAATAAGCATTTGGGAAGGACAATAATAAGTACTGGGGATGACGTGGAGATTCAGAATCCTCACATTGCTAATATGAGCACTTTACACCCCTATCAGGTATGTGAAATGTAGAGCTGCTTTGGCAAAGAGTCTAGCAAGTCCTCAAATGATTAAATCTTTTGCTATGTGACCCAGAAATGCCACTCTTTTCTTGTTTGTTTTTATCTTCTACAGCCTTCAGATGAAAGAATTCCACATTTATATATACATTTCTTTATTAAAATATTTACATTCATTTCCTTTGTGCTCTGATCACTCATCATTTTAAACACTCTATATGCTAATGAATCCCAGATTTATGTCTTCAACTCGGACTTCTCACATGAAATTTGGATGTACATATTAATCGCCAAGTAAACACATCTTGAATATCTAATGAGACTTCTTAATCTGATTTCCTAATATACCCTCATCCTCACTCAAACCTATTTCACCTACGTTCTTTCTCATCTAAGGAAT
>NW_012115020.1:13130-13736 GCF_000951035.1 Colobus angolensis palliatus
TTTATTATGATCTAACATAAAATATCTTTTACTTATTTATTTGTTTACTGTCTGCTCCCCGATTAAAGTACAATCCTTATGATGGCAGAGATTTTGCTTTTTTTGTTTACTGCTAGCTTCCAGTGCTTAGAATAGTGCCCACTCTGACAGTAGTCACTCAACAATATTCGGTCAAGGAAAGATGGTAAATTTTTCAAAGACAGAGGATACTATTCAGAAAGGAATTTAATTTGCTTTGGAGGGAAATGTTTTCACTGGATAATTTATTTGGCTAGACTCCTTGGAATTGCACCACATGAGGGGCATTTGCCAAGACTCAGTCAGAAATTGGTATACATCAAAACACAGAAGATTCGGTTGAATTTGACTTATGAAGCCAGTCAATTCAGTTGAATTTGACATGTGAGCCTCCAAATTGTCAAGCTAAATCTAAGCCTCCATTATGTCATTCAAAAACTTCATAACATACATAAGAAAATCCACAAATCTTCCTTCTCTATGTATAATGAAATGGTCTCATTTCACAGGGTCATACATTACTTGATTTTTTAATTATGAAAGCTTTATATGAAAAAGGCTTTCTTTCATCATCACTGGCCATCAGAG
>NW_012115021.1:0-10202 GCF_000951035.1 Colobus angolensis palliatus
AGGCAGGGTGGGACCCTATCTAGGCAGGGTGGGACCCTATCTAGGGCCACCTGGTGCTAACTTTTTAGGTTTTGTAAGGCCTACTAGTTTCAGACACAATGGAAATGGAAGTGGATCTCTGCCTGGCTCCAAAGCGTCCTTTGGAACCAGCAGAGACAGACTGGAGGCTCATGGAGCCAAAGTGGAGATTACCTTCAGGCGGACGTCTCCGTCTTGAATGGGTCTCCCGAGCCACTTGGTGGCTCAAAATGGACCTCGGACCTGCGCAGGATTTCTGGCCGAGGGAGGTAAAGAGGTGACAAGGGCACTTACCCCAGAGAGGCCGTGAGAGTGAGAGAAGCGGGTCTCAGGTCCTGGTCCGTCTGTGGTGTGGGAGCAGGAGGAGGTTCCTCAACCCCTAGAGGCCTGAGGAGGGGTCTCCTCCCGGGTCTTCGGCACCAACTGATTTGTTTTTCTAAGACCAGCCGAGCGGGCGCAAAAGAACCAGCGGGTAGGCAAGTGTAGGAGCAAAAACTGCAAGTTTATTTTGGTCACCTAGCTTCAGGGAAAGAAGGTGGGTAGGGAGAAGTCTGTCAGCCTCCGGCAAAGGAGGCCGGCAGAGTCCCCCGGTGGGGCTCTCGGATGGAGTTCCCACAGTCCTGACATCCCGACAGGAGTGGGGCTGTGAGAAGGCCGCGTGGCTCACTGGAGGAGAGCGGCTTTTCTAGGAGTGGGAGGGCAATAGGCGGGGCACGGGCGTGTCGGGGGGCGTTCCGCAGGTGAGACCAGGTAAATCTTGGTCTCTTTGGATTGATGTCACCTGGCGCATGCCCAGTTGATCTGCACCTTCCTGGGCGCCTGCTGCATTTTCGCGCACGCAGGAAGAGCTGGTGGTAAAGAAGAACCCGGAAGTGTGCCATCCTGCCTCCGTTCGTCCAAACATGTGTGTGTGGCAATATCTGAGTACCTTCACATAGGTGGCATGTACTTGACATTCACACATTTTCCCAGAGTTTCTACCATTCTCTATTGTATTACCTCTACTGACTTCACAAACTTCACTACCTGCCTGGATTTTGTAGACTAGAGGTCTACAAACTTTTTCTATAAAAAATAGCAAATAGTAAATATTTTAGGTTCTGTGGGCCGTGTGATCTCTGTCACACCTACTCAATTCTGTCATTGTAGTGTGAAAACACTCATACAATACCTACATGAATGAATATGGTTGTGTTCCAATAAAACTTTTTTATGGACACTAAAATTAAAATTTCATATAATTTTCCTGTGTCACAAAATATTATTCTTTTGATTTTTTCAACCTTTTAAAAATGTAACAGTAATTTTTATTTCCAGAGCTGTACAAAAACAAGCAAAAGGTGGTACTAGCCAGTGAGCTATAGTTTGCCTACCCCTGCTATAGGCATTCACATTGAAACTATTGGCTCTGAGGAGTATGTTCTGAGAGGTAGCACACTGAATTAAAAAGCACAATTAAAAAGGCTTTGATGTTATATCCATACAGTAGAATATTATTCAGCAATAAGAAGACATGTATTTACACATACTACAACATGAATAAACCTTGGAAACATTATGCTAAGTGAAAAAAGTTAGTCACAAAAGACCACATATTGTGTAGTTCTGTTTGTATGAAATGACCGGAATAGGCAGATCCATTGAGACTGAAAGTAGATTGGTGGTTGCCTAGGGCTGGGGGTGTGTGGGATGGAGAAACAAGAAAGTGGTGATTGAGTAGGGTTTCCTCTTAGAATAATGAAAATGTTCTGAAGATTGTGGTGATGGATAAGCTCTGTAGACATGTTAAGATCCATTGAATTGCGCACTTTAAATGAGCGAAGTTTATGGCATGTAAATTATATCTCAATAACACTGTTTCTAAACAAGGCTTTGATGTCTGACAAATTTGGAGTTGAGTTCTTACTATTTAATATGCTTGCCATGTATGAGCCAAATGAGTTGTACAGGTAAATCTAAGGAGGAAGGGGAGGAAGAAGGATGAATCCCTTGTGTCTAGTTCCTCATTCAAGTGACAGCATAGAAGTGAGAGTGAGGAGTATTTTAGTCTAGGGAGCAGAGCGAGTAAAGTACAGCAATGAATAATAATAACTTTTCCTTATGGAGCACTTGCTATATGCACCACCAGGTCCTGTACTAGGTATTTTGGTTCCATTATCTTTTATTTTTCAATTCTTCATGGTAGTTATTATTATCTTTATTTTGCAAAAGAGAAGGCCAAGACCTAGAAGGACTAAATGATTCACCCAAGATCACCCAGCCTAGTAAGTCCAGACATAGACTCCAAATCCAGGTCTGTCTTCATCCAGAGATTATACAACTTCCAATAATAATAATGTATTTATCATAGAAAACACTTGAATAAGGCTTGTTGTGTGCCAGACATAATTCTAAACTCTTTGCATATATTAGCTCATTTAAATAACACTGAGGGAATGCTGGCTGAAAAAAATTAAAGTGTATTAAGGACTGATTGAAAAAGGGAGATTTAAAAAAGGTATTTCTTAGTTATGTAAGTTTCCTAAAATTGAAAAATCAGATATCATCTTTATCGGTGTGTGAATTAGAATTTTCCTTGGCAGGATATTATTAGAGTTATTTACCTTAGCTGGCATGGCTAGGAAGAATTAAAATATTAGGCTGCTTGTAAATTGCTGAAGTTAGCCAACAAACCATTTCACAGTATTTTTGAACTTTATCTTGTAGCCAAAGAGCAATACTAACATTTATGGCAAAGGCCATACTAATGTTTAGGTTTCAGATAGTAAATAAGCTTGGCTCAAACATGTGTTAAACATTAAAGATAATTTTGGTCAGCAATGCACATTCTGAAAAATATGCTTTGATTTCTTAAAAGTGGCCCTAAAAGTGAGGTAGGCAGTCGAGATCCCCCTTTACCATATTTCTAGTACTGAGTCTTAGAATAAACTCAACGAAGGAGATTTGAGTCCCTCTAGTTCTTAAAAGTGTGGGAGAGGGACCAGGTAAAAGCTAGCTTTGCTCTAATGAACAGGATCCTTGCAGTTCTATGCACTATAAAATGTCTGAGTCATTGTCATAAACTGAGAATCGTAGTAAGTTTTTTAGCCTTTCAGTTAGGCTCATGCTTTGAGTGTTAAAGCCCTAACCTTTGGCTCTCCATAAACTGGAAGAGATAGGGGTTTATCCATGGATATCACCCTGGTAGCCATAAGCCACACCCATCCTCCAGTGAAAGAATGCCAAAGTCTAAGTGAAACTTCAAACTTGGAACCAGAGCTCTGGAATTTCATGCCGCTTCTCTTTTCCTGTCTGGTCTACTCATTCAATGTATAGTCCCTCTCCTCCTTTTAAGTACTTGATATCAAAGAGAACTGTTGGTATGGTTAAAGAGAATTGAAATGTTATGCTGTATATAAGTATATAAATTACTCAAGTCAGCCAAGAAACCAGTTTGCAATATTTTGAACTTTATCTTAAAGCCAAAGGGCAATAATTGAAGTTTTATGAATATAGGACTGACATGACATGTTTTAGAAATATGAATCTTTGTTCTGTGTGAGTAATAAATTGGAAGGGATACTAGAGAGTAAATGTGGGAATAGTACTGCCTGACTATTATTGTAATGTTCCTAGTTTGATGATGTGTATTGCAGAACCAGGCTGAGGCAGTGAATATGGAAAAGAAGGGCAAGATCTAAAGATCTAAGAGATAATGTGAAGAAAGAGCTAGTAAAAAGATATGCTTGGGGAGAGCCTGGTGAGAGGTAGATATCAAAGGTGGCTTTGACATTTAGAGCTTGGGAAACCGTCCTGCCTTTTTCCACCTTAAAATAACTCTGGGAAGCAACTTGTTAATAGATAATTTAGCATTTTGATGTCTCCTAAGGGGTAGAGAAATTGACAAGTAAACTTAACTCTTCTGAATTATGACATTAAATATGCTCTTGGGGGCATGTACAATGTCCTGGTATGCAGCCACGAGAGACCTATGCTATAGTTCTTCTATTGAGGGCATTACTACAAATACTTTGAATGGCTGGAACATTCAGAAAATAATAGACCAATTATCGTGAGAACCCGCTCCCAATGGTTAACGTGGGTTCTTTTCTATTTCCTATGCATCTTGGCTGGTTTGAGAAATAAAGGGAAAGAGTACAAGAGAGAGAACTTTTAAAGCTGGGTGTCTGGGGGAGATGTCACATGTCGGCAGGTTCCGTGATGCTCCCCGAGCCATAAAATCAACAAGTTTTTATTAGTGATTTTCACAGGGGAGGGAGTGCACGAATAGGGTGTGGGCCACAGAGATCACATACTTCACAAGATAATGAAATATCACAAAACAAGTGGAGGTAGGGTGAGATCACAGGACCACAGGATGCGGCGAAATTAAAATTGCTAATGAAGTTTCAGGCACCCATTGTCATTGATAACATCTTATCAGGAGACAGGGTTTGAGAGCAGACAACCTATCTGACCAAAATTTATTAGGAGGGAATTTTCCTCCTCCTAATAAGCGTGGGAGTGCTACAGGAGACCTGAGACTGGGGCTTATTTCATCCCTTCGGCATTGACCATAAAAGGCGGCCACCCTCAGGGGGCCGTTCATAAACCTACCCTCAGGGTGCATTCTCTTTCGCAGGGATGTTCCTTGCTGAGGAAAAGAATTCAGCAATATTTCTCCTATTTGCATTTGAAAGAAGAGAAATATTGCTCTATTCCGCCTGGCTCACCCGCGTAGTCAGGCTCCAAGTCTTATCTCCCTGGTTCCCTGAAGATTGCTGTTATCCTGTTCTTTTTTCAAGGTGCCTAGATTTCATATTGTTCAAACACACTTGCTCTACAAACAATTTGTGCAGTTAACGCAATCATCACATGGTCCTCAGGCGATATATATCCTCTTCAGTTTACGAAGAAGATGACAGGATTAAGAGATTAAAGTAAAGACAGGCATAGGAAATCACAAGGGTATTGATTGGGGAAGTGATAAGTGTCCATGAAATCTTCACAATTTATGTTCAGAGACTGCAGTAAAGACAGGAATAAGAAATTATAAAAGTATTAATTTGGGAAACTAATAAATGTCCATGAAATCTTCACAATTTATGTTCTTCTGCCGCGGCTTCAGCCAGTACCTCCGTCTAGGATTCCTGACTTCCCACAACAACCAATCTCAAGAGATAAGCTCCTTGGTGTCCAAATGATGATCCATTTGGCTGTACTTTCTGAAAGTGGTGATGAAGAGAATGTTCATTGTGAGATTTCTAGGAACACATGTTACTTCTCAATTTTTGCAAAGGAAAATTAGTTACCTTTGCCAGTTTTCTAACCCTCTGGGTATATGGGAGGAAAGAGAAGAAGCTGTTACTTTTGTTTGTCTCTGCTCAAAACTAGATGGTTTCGAGTTTTCCTAGCTGCATTTGACTACTCACGGTGTCCTAAATCCTTTGTAGACACTGTGGTACAGTATGCATTTATTTTTCCTCTTTCTTAGGATTTATCACAGGCCCTAAGCTCCTTTATTTTTTTCTATCCTTCTAAGAATCAAATATTTTTCTCCTTCTCTTAATTGTTAACTATAGTAGAATAGAGTATTAAATTCAACATAATGTCCCTGAATAGTTGATGACCTTACATTTTCTTACTTTTATAAAGGTGATTTCCTCCCATTTTCTTTTTTTTTATTTTTATTTTTATTTTTTTATTATACTTTAAGTTCTAGGGTACATGTGCATAACGTGCAGGTTTGTTACATATGTATACTTGTGCCATGTTGGTGTGCTGCACCCATCAACTCGTCAGCACCCATCAATTCATCATTTATATCAGGTATAACTCCCCAATGCAATCCCTCCCCCCTCCCCCCTCCCCATGATAGGCCCCAGTGTGTGATGTTCCCCTTCCCGAGTCCAAATGATCTCATTGTTCAGTTCCCACCTATGAGTGAGAACATGCGGTGTTTGGTTTTCTCTTCTTGTGATAGTTTGCTAAGAATGATGGTTTCCAGCTGCATCCATGTCCCTACAAAGGACGCAAACTCATCCTTTTTTATGGCTGCATAGTATTCCATGGTGTATATGTGCCACATTTATTTTTGTGACATTAGGAATTTTATGATGTTGAATTGGGTACTGTGTCATACAAATCTTGCAGAAATGAGGAAATTAGAGCTCACTTAGGAATGTACAATTAGATGAATGGGAAAGCATTTAGAAGACTAGAATGAGAAATATATGTACATGAAAATACTACTTTCAAAAGTCAGGGGACAGAGAGAACAACTCTTTTAATTGGGGAAGAAAGAACAACAAAAAATAGTGTTTCATGCTACCCAAAATGTTAGCTTTCCGGATTACCTGGTATGAATGATTCTCCTTAGGTGTGAACACCTATCTGTTTCTATGATGTAAGTTGAGGAACAGCAAAATGCACAAGCGGGCTATGTGCTGACTCTGACATCATTCCAGGTATCTATACCCTGTTGGTACCTGACGGTACTGGAATGGAATTGGCTCCCATGGTGACACTGATTCCTTGAAGCCAGGATACTAATGTTCAGGTTATGTCTGTGAGTCTGAAGTTGAAAAGTCACTAGGATTGAGGGGTCAAAAAATGCACAGAATAGGTTGTTGAATGGGTCATCCACAAGGACTCTGGGGTCACCCAAGAGGATAACATGATTTGGGAAAGAAAGGCTGAGCCAGATGTCAAAGTCTTTAATACATGGGAAGTTATACTCAAAGAATCAGTTGTTAACAGTGATGATGAGAAAGAGATGGTTTTGTGAGAAGGGGAAGATGATGACATTTATTGTAAATGAGAGAGCAGAGAGTCAGGCTTCTCCAGATTTATTTATAAGAATTGGATCATGTGATCATGGGAGTTGGTAAGTACAAAATCTGTAGGGTAGACCAAGAGGCTGGAAACTCAGCCTGGAGCTGATGCAGTAGTCTTGAGGCAGAAATTCTTTTTCTCCAGGAAACTTTATGTTTTACTCTTAAGTCTTCAACTAATTAGATGAGTTCCATTCACATTATCTAGAGTAATCTCCCTTATTTAAAGGCAGCTAATTATAGATGTTAACCACATTTACAAAATACCTTCACAGCAACAGCTAAGATTATTGTTTGATTAAATAATGAAGTTCAATAGCCTAGCCAACCTGACACATAAAACTAACAATTACAATGGAGAAGGAGAAACAAGAGCTTATAAATAAGATTGAGAGTTAGATAAAACAGACTGAGAATGTTTTCATTGTTTCAGTGGCCTTACTCAAAGTAAAAGTACCCCTCTTTAGTTATATATTTCCCCTCTATTAAAAATCTAGTTAGCAATCTTCTAATCAATTTCTCCTTTGTTTCATTATTTTATAATCTCTGTTCACTAATACACAGAAAACAATACAGAACGATATAAAATCTGTCCTGATGGCAATCAAATTGCAAATGCACTGGAAATTTAAGAAGTATCTTTATAAAGTTAATCCTTTGTAAAGGTATTTGGTAGTCTGTTTCTGGAAATACAGCTGACTAAAAATCCTGAAAAATATTGTATCACAAAAAACTAGACATCCTGGATAAATACAGCAAACATTTTACATTCACATAAAAGCTAACAAGAGTTGAATACAAATGTCAAAAGGCCAGAAAATAAAAGCTGAAAAACAATGATAAACCATTACTTACATTTGTTGGGTATATATGCTAAATTTGCAAAGATATCAAGAAAAGAATAGAAAAATGAATTTTTTTTCATTGAATGTAGAAGAGATTTAAAACTCAATTAATTAAAAATATATATACAGAGAAGTGATGTCAGCAAGATGACAGAATAGGAAGTCTAAGACATTGTTCTCCCATAGAAACACCCATTTAATAATGATATACGGGCCAAAATACTTTTATGAGATTTGAGAATCCAGTTAAGAAGCTATAGTACCCCAGGCAAGCATAAAAACCGAGAACAGCTATATTGAAATAGATAAGAAGAGCCCTTTTATTTTACTAGTGTCAGCATTTCCCTAAGTCAGTACAGCTCACTCTTGAGAATGCCCCAGCTCATGGAAGAGAAGAGAGGACTGTGTGTCCAATGTTCTGGCTTTTGAAGGGCTGCTCAAGGTACTGGTTTCTGTCTTGCCTCATTGGGAGTGCTAATACAACTGGTATCATTTAGATGTTTAGGGACTGCTGAGAACAATAAGAGCAGGGGACTGTTTGCTGCAAAAGGCATGGCTTGACACAACTTGGAGAAGGTGCACAACTTGAGACTTCTCCTCAGGAGACAGAGAGAGGAGCAATGGAGCATTATTCAGCATTCTGGCTTTTTAGAGGGCTATTTGAGGGACTGATATCTGCTGTATTGACTGACTGAGGATGTGGCCAATTGCCTGGTGGCTGATGTGAACAGGAGAGAGTAAAGTGATTTCCTGCTATAGAAATAGAGAACTTTCAGTGCCACAGATAGACACAAATCTTGAGCCAAACTGATTGGCAAAGTTCTTACCTTGTACAAAGCCATTCTATAAACACTGGTAGAAATGGCCATTTTTTCAAATGTGCAGATCCTGACAAAAAGTTATAAAATACAGCAACAACAACAAAAAAAACAAAACAAAACAAAAAAAAAACAGAGAAATGTGGTCCAAAAGAAGAACAGAACAAATCTCCAGGAACCAATCCTAAAGAGTTGAAGATACATAAACTATCTGTCAAAAATTAAAAATAATCATTATAAAGATACTCTATGAGCTCAAGGAAATGATGCATGAACAAAATGAGAATATCAACAAAGAGACAGAAAATATAAAAAGAAACAAACAGAAATTTTGGAGCTGAAGAATACAATAATCAAACTGAAAAATTCACTAGAGGGATTAAACAGCAGCATTAATAAAACAAAAGAAAGAATCAGTGAACTTGAAGATAGTCCATTCGAAATTACTCAGTCAAAGGAACAAAAAAGAATGAAAAAGAGTAAAGAAAGCTGTAGGGACTTGTACCATATTACCAAGCCAATAAATTTATGCAGTATGGAAGTTACAGAAGGAGAAGAAAGACAGAAAGGGCCACAAAGATTATTTTAAAAAATGATGTCTGAAAGCTTCACAAATCTGGAGAAGAATTTTCAAGAAGCTGAAAAACTCCAACTAAGATAAATCCAAAGAAATCCCTGTCGAGACACATTATAGTCAAATTGTCAAAAGTCAAAGAGAAAATGTTGAAAACAGCAAGTAAAAAAGTGACCCACCAAGTACAAAGGAATCATCATAAGACTATCAGAGGATTTTTCATGAGAAACCTTGCAGGACAAGTAAGAGTGGGATGATATAGTCTATGTGCAGAAAGAAAAAACAAAAAACGTGTCAACCATGAATACTATATCCCGCCAAACATTCTTCAAGAATGAAGGATAAATAAAGACATTCTCAGATAAACAAAAGCTGAGGGAGGTCATTATCACTAGACCTGCCCAAAAAGAAATGCTAAAGAAAGTCCTTCAAGCTGGAATGAAAGGACACTAAACAGCAACATAAAAGTATAAAGCATTAAGTACAAAGTATAAAGCATTACAGAATACTGTAATACTGTAACAGTGGCATGCAAATCACTTTTAATGCTGCTATAGAAATTAAATGAAAAACTATAAAGAATAACTACATCTTTAAAATATGTCATAAAAAATAAAATTTGTAACATAGATAACATACAGAGTGGGAGGAGAGATTTAAAAGGGTAGAGTATTTTCATGAGATTGAAGTTGTTATTGGTTTAAAATAGATTGTTATAACTATAAAATGTTTTATGTAAACCCCATGGTAACTACAAAGAAAATACTTACAGAATATATACAAAAGAAAATGAGAAAGTAATAAAGCATGCCATTACAAAATTACAAAAATTTCAAAGAAACAGAAAGGAAAACAGCAAGAGAGGAAAAGAATAACAAAAAAGCTCAAAGGATAGACAGAACACTTAACAAAATATAGTAGTAAATCCTTTCCTATCAATAATTACTTTAAATGAAATGAATTAAAACTCCCAATCAAAATAGAGTGGCTGAATGGATTAAAAATTATCACACTCGGAATAGGAACAGCTCCAGTCTCCAACTCCCAGTGCGAGCAACAAAGAAGACCGGTGATTTCTGCATTTTCTTTTTATTTTATTTTATTTTATTTTATTTTATTTTATTTTATTTTATTT
>NW_012115021.1:12377-18543 GCF_000951035.1 Colobus angolensis palliatus
CACACCAACATGGCACAAGTATACATATGTAACAAACCTGCACGTTATGCACATGTACCCTAGAACTTAAAGTATAATTAAAAAAAAATTAAAAAAAAATTATCACACTCTATGTTGTCTATAAGAGATTTATTTTAGATTCAAGGATACACAGACCCAAAGTGAAAAGATGCAGATGACCTTACTGTATATTTAGAAAACCCCATTGTCTCAGTCCAAAATCTCCTTAAGCTGATAAGCAACTTTAGCAAAGTCTGAGGATACAAAATCAATTGGCAAAAATCACAAGCATTCCTATACACCAATAATAGAGAGCCAAATCATGAGTGAACTCCCATTCACAATTGCTACGAAGACAATAAAATATCTAGGAATAAACCTTACAAGGGATGTGAAGTACCTCTTCAAGGAGAACTACAAACCACTACTCAAAGAAATAAGACACAAACAAATGGAAAAACACTCTATGCTCATGGATAGGAAGAATCAATATTGCAAAAATGGCCATATTACCCAAAGTAATTTATAGATTCAACACTATCCCCATCAAGCTACAATTGATTTTCATCACAGAATTAGATAAAACTACTTTAAATTTCATATGGAACCAAAAAAGAGCCCATATAACCAAAACAATCCTAAGCAAAAAGAACAAAGCTGGAGGTATCACGCTACCTGACTTCAAACTACACTACAAGTCTACAGCAACCAGAATAGCATGGTACTGGTATCAAAACACATATATAGACCAATGGAGCAGAACAGAGGCCTCAGAAATAATGCCACACATCTATAACCATCTGATTTTTGACAAACCTGAAAAAAATAAGCAATGGGGAAAGGATTCCCTATTTAATAAATTGTGCTGAGAAAACTGGCTAGCCATATGCAGAAAACTGAAACTGGACCTCTTCCTTACACCTGATACAAAAATTAACCCAAGATAGATTAAAGACTTAAATGTAAGACCTATATCCATAAAAATCTTAGAAGAGATCCTAGGCAATACCATTCAGGACATAGACATGGGCAAAGACTTCATGACTAAAACACGAAAAGCAATGGTAACAGAAGCCAAAATTGACAAATGAGATCTAATTAAACTAAAGAGCTTTTGCACAGCAAAAGAAAACATTATCAGAGTGAACAGGCAACCTACAGAATGGGAGAAAAATTTTGCTGTCTCTCCATCTGACAAAGGGCTAATATCCAGAATCTATAAGGAACTTAAACAAATTTACAAGAAAAAAACAAACAATCCCATCAAAAAGTGGGCAAAGTATATGAACAGGCACTTCTCAAAAGAAGATATTCATGCAGGCAACAAACATATGAAAAAATACTCATCATCCCCGGTCATTAGAGAAATGCAAATCAAAACCACAATGAGATACCATTTCATGCCAGTTAGAATGGCAATCATTAAAAAGTCAGGAAACCACAGATGCTGGAGAGGATGTGGAGAAATAGGAGTGCTTTTAAGCTGTTGGTGGGAATGTAAATTAGTTCGACCACTGTGGAAGACAGTGTGGTGATTCCTCAAGGATCTACAATCAGAAATACCATTTGACTCAGTAATCCCATTGCTGTGTATATACCCAAAGGATTATAAATCATTCTGCTATAAAGACACACATACACATATGTTTATTGCAGCACTATTCACAATAGCAAAGACTTGGAACCAACCCAAATGTCCATCAATGATAGACTGAATAAAGAAAATGTGGAACATATACACAATGGAATACTATGCAGCCATAAAAAAGGATGAGTTTATGTCCTTTGTAGGGACATGGATGAAGCTGGAAACCATTATTCTCAGCAAACTAACATAGGAACAGAAAACCAAACACTGCATCTTCTCACTCATAAGTGGGAATTGACCAATGAGAACACATGGACACAGGGAGGGGAACATCACACACCACGGCCTGTCAGGGGGTGGGGGGCTAGGAGAGGGATAGCATTAGGAGAAATACCTAATGTAGACGATGGGTTGATGGGTGCAGCAAACCACCATGGCACATGTATACCTATGTAACAAACCTGCACGTTCTGCACATGTATCCCGGAACTTAAAGTATATAAAAAAGAGAAACACACTGAACAATGGAACAGAATACAGAACCCAGAAATAAATCCATGCATACACAGTCAATTAATCTTTAACAAGGGAGCCATACTATGTGATAGGGAAAGGACAGTAGGTTCAATAAATAGTGTTGGGAAAACTGACTATCCTCATGCATAAGAATAACATTTTACTCTATCTTACACTGTACAGAAAAATCAATTCCAAATGTATTAAAGACAAACATAAGAACAGAAACTGTAAAACTACTAGAGGAAACATAGGGAAAAATCTTTGTAACATTAATCTTAGCAATGATTTAGTAGATATAACACTAAAAGCACAGGCAACAAAAGCAAAAATAGATAAGTGGGACTATATCAAACTAAACAGTGTCTGCACAACAAATGAAACAATCAATAAATTAAAAATGCAACCATGGAATGGGAGAGAATATTTACCAACTATATATCTGATAAGGGGTTAACATCCAAAATACGTAAGTACTATAACTCAGTAGCAATAAAACAATAACCCAATTAAACAATTGGCAAATGGCTTGATTAGACACTTCTCCAAAAAGGATATACGATGAGCCAACAAGTATATGGAAAGACTTTCAGCATCACTGATCATCCAGGAGATGCAAATAAAAATCACAATGAGATACCCCCTCACGTCTGTTAGGATGGTCATTATTCATTATTTAAACACACACACACAGACACAGACACACACATGAGAGAGAGAGAGAGAGAGGCAGAGAGAGAGAGAGGCAGAGAGAGAAAGAGAGAGAGATATGAAAATCCCAAGTGTCGGCAAAGGCATGGAGAAATTGTAATCTTTGTGCACCATTGCCTGGAATGCAAAATGGTATATTCACTATAAAAAACAGTATGAAGTTTCCTAAAAAATTTAAATAATATTACTATATGATTCAGCAATCCCACTTCTGGATATTTAACCAAAAGAATTGAAAACAGGATCTGAAAGAAATATTTGCACTCCCATGTTCACTGTAGCATTATTCACAATAGTCAAGAGGTGGAAACAACCTAAATGTTCATTAATGGGTGAATGAATAAAGAAAATGTGGCATACACATACAGTGGAATATTGTTCAGCCTTGCAAAAGAAGAAAATCCTGTGTTATGCTACAATATAGATGAGCCCTGAGGGCATTATGACATGTGAAATAAGCCAGTCACAGAAGGACAAATAATACATGATTCCACTTATGTGGGATATTTAAAGCAATAAATTAACAGAAGCAGAAACTAGAATAATTGTTTCTAGGGGTTAGGGTAGAAGGGGAGATGGCCAATTTCTTTTTAGTGGATATAGAATTTAGTGGAAATAGAGTTCATTTTTTAATTACCAAGTTCAATTTATTTAGGGATGTTGTTTAACATTTGAAGATCATATAATAAATTTAAATTGAAGGAGTGAAATTACATGATCATTTCAATGGAAGGAAAAAAAATTTGATAAAATTCAAAGTCCATTATGATAATAGCTTTTAGCAAACTAAAAATATAACTTTGTAATTTTGACAGAGGATAGCTATACTAAATCTATGGTGAATGTCTGATTTAATATTTAAAAATAAGGATAATTTCTTTTTTTGGCTTTTAAAAAATTTTATTTCCGTAGGTTTTGGGGGGAACATATGGTATTTGGTTACATGAGTAACTTCTTTAGTGGTAATTTTTGAGATTTTGCTGCACCTATCACCCAAACAGTATACATTGAACCCAATTTGTGGTCTTTTATCCCTCACACCCCATCCTTACCTCCGAGTTCCCAAAGTCCATTGTATCATTCTCATGTCTTTGCATCCTTGTAGCTTAGCTCCCACTTATAAGTGAGAACATGTGATGTTTGGTTTTCCATTCCGCAGTTACTTCACTTAGAATAATAGTCTCCAGTTCCATCCAGGTTGCTGCAAATGTCATTAATTCGTTCATTTTCATGGCTGAGTAGTTTCCCATCATATATATATATAAAATCACAATTTCTTTATCCACTCATTGATTGATGGGCATTTGGGCTGGTTCCATATTTTTGCAATTGCAAATTTTGCTGCTATAAACATGCGTGTGCAAGTATCTTTTTCATAAATGATTTCTTTTCCTCTGGGTAGATACCCAGTAGTGGGGTTGTTAGATCAAATGGTAGTTCTACTTCTAGTTCTTTAAGAAATCTCCACACTGTTTTCCATAGTGGCTGTACTAGTTTACATTCCCACCAGCAGTGTAGAAGTGTTCCCATTTCATCCATGCCAACATCTATTCTTTTTTTATTTTTTCATTATGGCCATTCTTGTGGGAGTAAGTTGGTATCACATTGTGGTTTTGATTTGCATTTCCCTGATCATTAGTGATGTTGAGCATTTTTTCATATGTTTGTTGGTCATTTGTATATCTTCTTTTGAGAATTGTCTATTCATGTCTTTAGCCCACTTTTTGATGGGATTGTTTGTTTCATTCCTGCTAATTTGTTTGAGTTTCTTGTAGATTCTGGATATTAGTCCTTTGTCAGAGGTATAGATTGTGAAGATTTCCTCCCACTCTGTGGGTTGTCTTTGTACTCTGCTGACTGTTTCTGAGTTTGGTCATTTACAGTGAAAAGTTCTGTAAATTTGTTATACTTATAGTTTAGTCATTTAAGATAAAAATGTTCTGTAAATTTGTTGTACTTGTAGTTGACAATACAATATTGAACACTTAAACTTTAAGAGTGTGAATTTTCTATTTTTTTGCTTGCTTTTTGCCAAAATAAAAATAATAAAGTGAAATAAGTATTATAAATAAATTACTGCTTGCCAAAGAAGGCACAATCTAGAAAAAAAACAGAAACACAGACAAACAAAAAAAAATGGTAGAAATAAATCCAGATATATCAGAAATCACAATAAATGTGAATGAAGTGCATTTTCTGGTTAATATACGGAGATTTCCAGATTCAATAAAAAACTAAGATCCAGCTATATACTCCTTAGGAAATAAATATCTAAAATATAATAATACAGAAAGGTTGAAATAAAAGAATGGAAAAATGTATACTGGCCTATAATATCAAAAGAAAGCTTGCATAGCTACATGATTTCACATTTAAGTAAGATTTAAAGTAAAAATTATTACTAGGATTAAAGAGTGTTTGTAAAAGTTTAAAATTACCCAAAGGAAATAAAAGCATCAAAAAATATATTGCAACACTTGACAATCTTTTAAATTGAAATTTGTAACATCATGATGGAAGAGTTTTACTCATTTATCAGTAAGCATAAGTAGAAATAAATAAATAAACTATAGATGATTTGAAAAACAGAATTAATCATGATCTAAGAAATTTGTGTTAAATTTTACAGTGAAGAGACTAGTGCAAAATATGGTAAAATAAAATATTTCATTTATGAAAATGAACCAAATTCTGTGATATAAAGCAAGTCTCAACACATTTCAAATAATCTTAGCTCATAGAGACGTCATTCTCTGATCATGATTCAATAAAGTTAAAAATAAGCAAGATAACTAATACCTCCAAACTTCTGGAAATTAAAACACACAGATATATCCATAAACATACACTATTCTAAACAACTCACAAAGGAGAAATCATAAATGAGTATTAGAAAATGGAACTAAAAAATGAAAGATTTTGTATTAAAATATAAAAATGATGAAATGGATACACTTAAAGTAGTGTGTAAAATAAAATGTATAAGATTAAATGAATATCTTTGAAAAAGAAGGAAAGATGAAATAAAAATGAGCTAGATGAGGGTCCAAAATAAGATGTTAAAAAAAGGATAACAGAATATATCCACAATAAATATAGAGAAGAAAATCAGAGAAATGTGAGTGAATGACGTTAGCCAGACAGCCAACTAGAAGCTCTTAATACTCTCTGTCCCCGACACACTCCAAAAAAAAACAACAGCAATAAAAAAACTACATTTTGGGGCGGAGCAAGATGGCCGAATAGGAACAGCTCCAGTCTCCAACTCCCAGCGCGAAGGACACAGAAGACCGGTGATTTCTGCATTTTGAACTGAGGTACTGGGGTCATCTCACTAGTGAGTGCCGGACA
>NW_012115021.1:19238-27690 GCF_000951035.1 Colobus angolensis palliatus
CACATGTACCCTAGAACTTAAAGTATAATAAAAAAAATAAAATAAAATAAATAAAAAAATAAAAATAAAAATAAAAATAAAAAAACTACATTTTGACCAAAATAACTAGACAAGAGCTCTGGGGAACAGCAAAAATGTATCAGAAATCCTGTAAAGTACAGAAACCCAAGATGGCTGCATAGGGAAGGGGAGGAAATACTTTGCCTCTGTCACCCCATTCCTTCTATTAGAATTACCTCAGAACCAAGTGGGATTCCTTCTTGTAGCACAAAGGTAAGCAAGAGGACTCCAGCAGTTCCCATCACCACTACAGAATCCTGCCATCTTCACTAGCAGAAACTCCCGCAGTCCTCACAGGCTGTGAGCCTAGCTCAGGGAACTTCTTAGAGCTACCCTCAGAGAAGGAGTTGATGCTGTGTCCTACCACTTTCCCTCTCCCTGTGGCCTGTGCTGCACCATCTTGGAACTGGAGCCACTACTAGAGTATGTCCTGCTCTGGGGGTGAGTAGCCATTTCACCCCTCCATCTCTGAGGTTTTGCTGCCACTCCAGCACAATTGCCCAGTAGCAAACCATCCTTGACACAAGGTGCTGCTATGTATCACCCCCTAGGGCCAAACTACCATGAAGCTGCTTCATTCCACCCCAATCCCAGTCACTGATACACCCTCCCTTTAGGGCTGAGCTAAATTGGAGCTCAGCTTCCCAGAGACTGCTGGTTTCCTGCACACAGGAGCAGATGCACTTGTGGCACCACAGCCAGGGTAGCATCCTGTCTCTCAGGAGCTCTGAGCTCCCAGCACACCAGAGAGGTTGCACCTCCAGTGCAACAGCTAACATAGAAACCTCCTCATCTGGGATCTGGAGGTGCCACCAACCCATGTAGTCACACTTTCTGGGAACAAGCAGATTCAGTGCCTTATGTCCTAGGAAATCAAATCTTGGGTAAGATGTTCTAGGCCACCCTCCAGACCAAACAACCACCGTGTTCACTAACTCCTCACAGCCTGAGCTGTGGACTAACTCCTCACAGCCTGAGCTGCTAAGGTGCCCTGCCTCTGAACAGTGGGGTCATTGCTTTGCTTCTTCTCCCAGGCCCAAACCACAACAGCATCTTGACATTATTGGGTCTGTGCTGCTGCTGCACCCAGCCTCACAGAACCTGGGATACTGCTGTGTCTCATCCTTTTAGGGTCCAGAGTTACCACTTTGACTTTCTTTTTAAGTTTTTCTTTAATTTTATTCATTTATTTATTTTAATTTTTATTTTAGATTCAAAGGGTACATATGCAAGTTTTTTACAAGAGTATATTGCATGACACTGAGGTTTGGGCTTCTATTGTACCTGTCACCTATAGTGAATATAGTACTTAATGGAAAGTTTTTCCGCTCTTGCCTACCTCCTTCTTTCCCTGCTTCTAAAGTCCCCAGTGTCTATTATTCCCATCTTTATGTCCGTAAGCACCCAATGTTTATCTCCCACTTATAAGTGAGAATATGTGATACTTGGTTTTTTGTTTCTGTGTTAGCTAACTTAGGATAATAGCCTGTAGCTGCATCCATGTTGTGGCAAAGGGCATGATTTCATTATTTTTAATGGCTGCATAGTATTTTATGGTGTATAAATACCACATTTTCTTTATCCACTTCACCCCTGATGAGCATTTAGGTTGATTCTATCTTTTCTTTTTCTTTTTTTTTTTTTTGAGTCGGAGTTTCACTCTGTCACCCAGACTGGAGTGCAGTGGTGCAATTGCAGCTCACTGCAACCTCTGCCTCCAGGGTTCAAGTGATTCTCCTGCCTCAGCCTCCCAAGTAGCTGGGACTACAGACATGTGCCACCATAACCAGGTAATTTTTTTGTACTTTTAGTAGAGACAGGGTTTTGCTATGTTGGCCAGGCTGGTCTCGAACTCCTGACCTCAGGTGATCTGCCTGCCTTGGCATCTCAAAGTGCTAGGATTACAGGTGTGAACCACCACGTCCAGTCAGATTCTGTTTTTGCTACAGTGAATAGTGCTGCGATAAACATACATGGGGTACATGTGTATTTTTGGTAGAAGAAAATATATTCCTTTGGGTATATGCCCAGCAAAAGAATTGCTGGATTGAATGGGAGTTCTATTTTTAATTCTTTGAGAAATTTCCAAAACTGCTTTTCACAGTGGCTGAACTAATTTACATTCCCATCAACAGTGTATAAGCATTTTCTTTTCTCCACGATGTTGCCAACATCTATTATTTTTTCACATTTTACTAATAGCCTTTGTGACTGGTGTGAGATGGTATCTCATTGTGGTTTTGATTTGCATTTCTCTGATGATTAGTGATGTTGAGGATTTTTTCATGTTTTTTGGCCACTTGTATGTCTTTTTCTGAGAAGTGTCTGTTCATGTCCTTTGCTCACTTTTTAATAGAGTTATTTGTGGTTTTTTCCTCATTGTATTGTTTACTTTTCTTCTAGATTCTGGATAATTTTATTTGGATGTACAGTTTGCAAATATTTTCTGCCATTCTGTAACTTGTCTGTTTACTCTGTTGACAATTTATTTTGCTAGGTAGAAGCAGAGCTACTACTTTGATACTTCATCCTACAGGGTCTGAGTTTCCACCATGCCCTGTTCATTCTGTGTCCTGAATTGCAGTTGTACCCTGTTCTCCAGGGCCCAACCCTCTGGGGCACCCTTTCTTCCCTAGAGCTGTGGCAGTGCTGTACCCTGCAGGGTCAGAACCACAGCTACATTCCTGTCCCTTAGGCCTGAACTGTTAAGGTGTGTCTGAGAGGAACAGCTTAGTTACATCCACTCATGCCTTGGAAAGCGAAACTGTGCCTCAAGTCCCAACTGATACAGTAGTTTCACAAGCCCAGGAACCCAGCTCCATAGCTGCTCTGAGCACCTGTGCTCTGGATCTCCTTGCCACTTGTAGCTGCCTTTGGTCTGTGGCAGACCTGAGACCAAGAGAGATTATCTCAGCTAAGACTTCCCACTGTGGGGAAAATAAGAACAGAAGAATCCCTAAAACCCTTGCCCTAATAACCTACACAGCTACCATCATTGCTACAAACCAATGCAGCTTAGACCACTGAGTCACCTGCAGTCATTGAGGACATTGATCACAACCAAAGGAACTGCATAAAGACAACACTACTGCGTTTACACATAATCAGAACCACTGCACCTTTCCTAATCAACACTCTCAGGCTTGTCTGCAGGTGAAAGTCTTTCCGTATGAAAGCCACTCTATAGAGTCTGGAAGAGGTGATTGTGCCACCAAATGTGCAGATATCAACATAGTGATACAGGAAACATTTAAAAAGCAAGGGAATATGCCACTACCAAAGGAACAAAATAGTTCTCCAGTAAGTGACCTCTTCCCCCATGGGAATTTACAGATTGCCTGAAAATGAATTCAAAATAATGATCTTAAGGAAATTGAGTGAGATATAAGAGAACACAAATGGACAATTTCAGTGAAATTAGGAAAACAATTTAGGATCTGAATAGGAAATTCAACAAAGACATAGATATGATTTTTTAAAAAGTAAACAAATCTTGGAGCTGAAGAAGTCATTCAATGAAGTAAAAATTCAACAGAGCGCTTTAACAGCAGACTGGAGCAAGCAGAAGAAAAAAAAATCTTGAAAATAGGTCTTTTTAAATTTATTTATTTATTTATTTTAGAGGCGGAGTCTTGCTCTGTCATCCAGGCTGGAGTGCGGTGGCACGATCTCAGCTCACTGCAAACTCTGCCCCCTGGGTTCACGCCATTCTCATGTTTCAGCCTCCCAAGCAGCTGGGACTACAGGTGCCTGCCACCATGCCTGGCTAATTTTTTGTATTTTTAGTAGAGGCAGGGTTTCACTGTGTTAACCAGGATGGTCTCAATCTCCTGACCTCATGATCCACCCTCCTCAGTCTCCCAAAGTGCCAGGATTACAGGTGTGAGTCAGTGCGCCTGGCTGAAAATAGGTCTTTTATTAGAGTGAAAAAAAGAACAAAAGAGAGTGAAGACAGCTTATAGGACATAGAGGACGCCATTAAATGAACATATTTTCACATTATGGGAATTACAGAGGAGAGGAGACAGAGAAAGGGACAGAAAAATTATTTAATGAAATAATTGCTAAACACCTCTCAAGTAGTGGGACAGATTTAGACATTCAACCATTAAATATAAAAGCCCCCAAACAGATACAACCCAAAGAGATATTCTCCAAGGCATAATATAGCAAACTCTAAAAAGCCAAATACAGAATTTTTACAGCAGCAGGAAAAAAGTGTCAAGTCAGATATATGTGAATACCCATTAGACTATAAGTGGATTTCTCAGCAGAAACATTGAAAGCCATTAGAGAATGGGATGATATATTCAAAGTGATGAAAGAAAAAAAAAAACCCTACTAACCAAGAATATTGTACCCAGCTAATCTGTCTTTCAGAAATGAGGTAGAAATATTTTTTCAGACAAGAAAAAGCTGTAGGAATTCATCATCACTAGACCTTCTCTAGAAGAAATACTTAAGGCATTTCTTCAAGTGGAAATGAAAGAGCAATAATTACTGTCATGAATAGATATGAAAGTATAAAACTCATTGGTAGAGGTAAATACATAGTCGAATCCAGAATACTCCAATTCTGTAATGGTGGTGTATAAGTATCTCTAGTATGAAGGTTAAAAATGGCAAGGGTAAAAAATAACCAAAGCTACAATAAGTTGTTAAGAAACACACAGTATAAAAAGGTACAAATTGTGACATCAGAAACATAAATTGTGCCAGCCTGGGCAACAAGTCTCTACTAATTTTTTTTTTTACATTACCCAGGCATCATGGTACATGCCTGTAGTCTCAGCTACTCAGGAGGCTGAGGTGAGAAGATTGCTTGAACCCAGGAGTTTGAGGCTTTGGTAAGCTATGATCCTATAATTGTACCACTGTACCCCAGCCTGGGTAAGAGAGAAAGACCACATCTCTAAAAAAGAAAAAAATTTTGAGTGGGGTGTAAAAGTCTAGCATTTTTATATGCAATAGAATTTAGGTTGTTATTAGCTTAAAAATAGTTGATTATAGCGCTAAGATTTTTTTTTTTTTTTTCTGAGACGGAGTCTTGCTCTGTTGCCCCAGGCTAGAGTGCAGTGGCGAGATCTCGGCTCACTGCAAGCTCTGCCTCCCAGGTTGATGTCATTCTGCTGCCTCAGCCTCCCGAGTAGCTGGGACTACAGGTGCCCGCCACTAAACCCAGCTAACTTTTTGTATTTTTTAGTAGAGATGGGGTTTCACTGTGTTAGCCAGGATGGTCTCGATCTCCTGACCTCATGATCCACCTGCCTCGGCCTCCCAGAGTGCTGGGATTACAGGCATGAGCCACCGTGCCCGGCCAATGTAAGCCTTAACCACAAAACAAAACACTACAGCAGATATACAAGTGGTAATGAGAAAGGAAACAAAGATTTGCACTACAAAAACTTATCAAACTACAAAGGTAGACAACAAGAAAGGAAGGAAAGATCTGCAAAACAACCAGAAAACAGTGAACAAATTGGCAATAGTAACTCTTACCTATCAATAATAACCTTGAATGTAAGTGGATTAAACTCTCCAATCAAAAGACATGGAATGGCTGAATGTACAACAAATCAAATAGACTATATGCTGCCTACAAGATATCCACTTAAAATTTAAGGGTGCACATTGGCTGAAAATGAAGGGATGGAAGAAGATATTCCATGCAAATGGTTACCAAAACTATCACAAGAGACAGAGTCATTATTTAATGATAAAGAGGTCAATTCATCAAGAGGACATAACAATTATAAATATATATGCACCCAACATTGGAGCATCTAGATACATAAATCAAATATTAATGTACATGGAGGAAGAACAGCAATACAATTCAATACTTCAATTTGAATAATGAGTAGATCAACCAGAAAAAAATATTAATGAGAAAATATTGGACTGAAATGTACTTTGACCGAATGGACCTTAACAGACATGTACATAATTGTCCACTCAACAGTTTTACTTCAAGGAACTGGAAAAAGAAGAACAAATTATCCAAAAATTAACGGAAGTAAGTGATAAAAATCTGAATAGAAAGAAATAAAATAGAGAACAGAAAAACCATAGAAAAAAATCATAAAACTAAGAGTTAGTTTTTTTAAAAAATAAACAAAATCAGCACCCCCTTAGCTAACCTAAGAAAAAGAGAGAAGACTGAAATAAATACAATAATAAAGTGAAGAAATTACAACAAATGCCTCAGAAATAAAAAGATCATAATAGACTATTATGAAAAATTATATACCAACAGATCAGATATCCTATAGGAAATGAACAACTTCTTAGAAAAATGCAACCTACCAAAATTGCATCAGAAAGAAATACAAAGTGTGAACAGACCAATAACAAGTAAACACATGAAAGAAGTAATAAATAAAACCTTCCAAAATGAAAAGCTCAGGACTACATAGCTTCACAGCTGAATTCTATCAAACATTCAAATAATTACTACTAATATTTCTTAAACTTTTCCAGAATAGAGTTAGAAGAAATACTTTCAGACATATTTTATGAAGTCCCCATCACCTTGATAACTAAGTCAGGCAACGATATCATAAGAAAATAAAACTACAGGTCAGTCTCTCTGATAAGCATTGATGCAAAAATCCTCAATAAAATATTAGCAAACTGAATTCAACAACACATCAAAAAGAGTATTCATTATCATCCAGTAGAAACAGAATAGGCAGCCCAGCAATAAAACTAAATGTATATAGTCACCAAATTTTCAATAAGGTAAACCAGAAGACACAACAGGGAAAGGATGATCTCTTCAATAAACGGTGCTACAAAAACTAGATTTCTACATGCAAAAGACTGAATCAGACTCTTATCTTACACCATACACAATAATCAACTCGAAATGGCTAAAATACCTAAATGTAACATAAAACTGTAAAACTCCTAGAAGAGAACATACAGGAAAAACTCCTTGACATTGGACCTGACAATGATTTTTTGGATATCACCCCAAAAGTTAAGTCCACATAAGCAAAAATGAATAAATGAGACTACATAAAACTAAAAAGCTTCTGCAGAGCAAATGAAACAACAAAATGAAGCAGAAGCCTATATACCAGAACAAAAATGCAAATTATATATCTGATAAGGATTTAATGTCCAAAATTTATGAATATCTCATACAATTCAATTGTAGAAAAACAAACCAATTAAAAGATGGAAAAAAAGAACTAAATTAACATTTCTCAAAAGACATAAAAAACACCAACAGGTATATGAGAAGGTGCCCAATATCATTAATAATCAGGGAAATGCAAATCAAATACACTATGAGATATTACCTCACACCCATTAAGATGGCTATTACCAAAAAGCCAAAAGATAAATGTTGGTGAGGGTGTGGAGAAAAGGGAACTCTTATGCACTATTGGTGAGAATGTAGATTGGTACAGCCACTGTGGAAAACAATATGGAGGTTTCTAAAGAAATTAAAAACAGAACTACCATGTGACTCAGCAATCCCTCTTCCGGGCATATGCCCAAAGGAAGTGAAATCATCACCATTTAAAGATATCTGCACACTTATGTTTATTGCATCATCACTCACAATAGCAAAGATAGGGAAGCAACCTAAGTGTCCATCAACAAATTAGTGGACAAAGAAAATGTACTATATATACATGAAAGAATATTATTCAGCTCTTAAAAAGAATGAGATCTTGCCATGGACAACATGGATGAGCCTGGAGGACATTATGCTAAGTGAAATAAGTCAGACACAGAAGAAAAAATATTATATAACCTCACTTATATGTCAAATCTTTTTTAAGACTTAAATATACAGAGAATAAAGAACAAAAGAGTGGTTACCAGGGGCAAAGGTGGGGAGGTAGTGAGGAAATCAGAAGATATTTGTCAGAAGATACAGAGTAGCAGATATGTTATAATAAGTAAGTCTAGAGATGTAATGTACAACATGAGAACTATAGGTAACAAAATTGTACTGTATTTAACATTCACGCTAGATGAATAGATTTTAGCTGCTGTTGCCAAAACACAAAAACAAAAACAAGAAAAGTGGCTATGTGAGATGATGGATATGTTAGTTTGCTTCACTATAGTAAACATTTTTGGCTATATGTATATATCTCACAACAATCATGTTGTATACCTTAATAATGCACAATACACATTATTTTAAAAAATTAATTTAAAAAAGAAAATTCTAGCAAGGATTTTTGTAAAAATAGATAAACCTTCTTGTAAAATTCATATGGAAAGGCACAGGCACTGGGATAGCTAAAAGAATCTTGAAGAAAAGAATAAAGTATGGCCGGGCGCGGTGGCTCAAGCCTGTAATCCCAGCACTTTGGGAGGCCGAGACGGGCGGATCACGAGGTCAGCAGATCGAGACCATCCTGGCTAA